>NC_054467.1:212382213-212695987 GCF_017639515.1 Carcharodon carcharias
AGCAAAGTGGAAAATTGCCCACGTATGTCCTGTCCAGAAAATGCCAGCCAATTACTTACTCTTAATCATCTGCAAAGCTGTGGAAGATGTCATCAACAATCTGATCAAACGGCACTTACTCAGCAATAACCTGCTCATCGGTCCTCTGTTTGGTTTCTGCCAGGATGCTCAGCTCCTGACCTCATTACAGCCTTGATCCAAACATGGACAAAAGAGCTGAACTCCAGAGGTGAGGTGAAAACGACTGCCCTTGACTTCAAGGAAGCATTTGACTGAGTATGGCATCGAGGAGCCCTAGTAAAATCGAGGTCAGTGGGAGTCAAGGGGGAAATTTTCCATTGGGTGAAACTACACCTAGCACATCAACAGCAACCTATGGAGCACCTCGGAATGTTTTATTATTATAAGAGCAATTTAACACAAAATATGAAACCAAGCCTCATAAGGAACACTAAGTCAGAAGACCAAAAGCTTGGTCAAGGAGGAAGGTTGTGGATTTTGGAAACCAATCAATTCAGCCCTAGGACATTGCTGCAGGCATTCCTCAGGGCAATGTTCAAGGTCCAACCATCTTTAGCTACATCATCAATGACTTTTCATCTAACATAAGATCAGAAGTGAGAATGCTTGCGGATAATTGTACAATGCTCAGTCACATTTGCAACTCCTCGAACAATGAGGTAAAGAAGTGTTTGCACACAACTAGACCTGGACAACATTCTGTCTTCGGCTGATAAGTGATCAGTAGCATTCACGGCAAGCAAATGCCAGGCAATGACCATCTCTAACAAGATAAAGTGTAACCATCTCCCCTTGACATTCATCACTGACACTACCCCCTTCCCCTCCCAATTTCAATATCTAGGGTTTACCATTGACCTGAAACTTAAGTGGACCAGCTACTTAAGTACCCTGGCTGCAAAAGCAGGTCAGGAGTTGCGTATTCTGGTGTGGGCGACTCCCCAAAATTTTTCCACCACAGACATGGAACTTCAGGAGTGTGATGGAATACTCTCCACCTGTCTGGATAAGTGTAGCTCTAACAACACCCAAGAATCTTGACACCATCCAGGACAAAGCAGTCCCAAAGATCAGCATGGATCCACAACCTTAAACATTCACTTCCTGCACTACCAGTGTAACGTGTCTGCAAGCGTATATTATCTGCAGCAGCTTTGACAGCACCTTCCAAACATGTGACCCCTGCCACCTCAGAGAATAAGGCCAGCAGTCTTATGGGAACGCCACCACCTGCAAGTTCCCCTCCAAGCCACACACCATCCTAACTTGGAACTATTTCGCTGTTCCATTTTTATCATTTGGTCAAAATCCTGGAACTCCCTCGCTAGTAGCACTGTGGGTGTACCTTCACTAATTGGAATGCAGCAGTTCAGGATAATTAAGGATGGACAATAAATGTTGACCTTTCTGGGAACACCCAAGTGATTAAATTTGACAAATTTTACCTAATTATACACCTGTGACCATGGGACTCTTCCTACTTTAAAGTTGCCATATAAATGCAAGTTGTTGTTGTAAATGCATTTCCCATGTGCCAATGAACAACAAAGACTAGGAAGGCTCCAGGTTTGATTACCAGGTTTGAGTTAATTGACTTCAGCTGTAGTTCCACGTGAAGCTTCAAACTTTCGGAGCACTTGTTGTAAAGTGCAAGTATTTACGTAGGATATACAACAGGCCAAGATGGGTTTATATTCCATTCAAACTCCTCCCATCTTTTGTTATCATAGCCCTCCCTTCCTCTTCCCTACAATTATTTAATAAAAATAAAGTGCTAGTAATGCCCAGCAGGTCTTGTAGCATCTGTGGAGAGAGAAACAGAGTTAACGTTTCGAATTGAATATGACTCCCCTTCAGAACATGCTTGTCTAGCTTCCCCTTAAATGCATCTATACTATTCACTGCAAAAGCTCCCTCCACATTCTCACCACTCTTTGGGTAAGGAAGTTTCTTCTGAATTCCCTATTGGGTTTCTTGGTGACTATCTTATATTGATGGCCTCTACTTATGCTGTCCCCCACAAGAGGAAACACACTCTCACATCCGTTCTATCAAAACCTTTCACAATTTTTAAGACCACTATTAGCTTACCCTTCAGCCTTTTTTCAAGAGAAAGGAGACCCAGGCTATCAATCCTTTTCTGAATTGTTTGCCCACATATTTTGGGTATCATCTATATAAATCTTCTCTGCACCCTCTTCATTGCCTCTGTACCCTTTTTATAATATGGCCACCAGGACAGCATATAATATTCTAAGTGTGATCTAACCAAAGTTTGATACAGACTTAACATAGCTTCCCTGCTTTCAGTTCTATACTTCTAGAAATAATTCCTAGTGCTTGATTTGCTTTTTTATGGTCTTGCTAACCTCTGGTGGAACGGATTTATTTGTACACCAAGTTCCCTTTGTTCCTCTACCCCAACTAGACTTACACCTCCCAAGTAATAAGTGACCTTCCTATTCTTCCTACCAAATTCACCACCTCACATTTATCAGTATCAAACTTCATTTGCAAATTATTTACCCATTTTGCAAGTTTATTAATGCCCTCCTGTAATTTGTGCAGTCCTCTTCAGTTTTGACTATCTTCCATCCCCAATTTGGTGTCATCTGCAAATCTAGAAATTGTATTTTTGATTCTAAAGTCCAAATTGCTATTGTAAATTGTGACCAGCACTGGCACGTGTGGAGCATCACTTTCCACTTTCTACCACACTGAATTATTCTCATACTCCGCTCTCTGTCTTGAAGCCAGCTACAATGCATTCTGCCACTTGTCCTCTGACTCCAAGTTCTCTGACCCTATTTAATAACCTATTTTTGAGCACCTTATGAAAGAGCTTTTAAAAATCCAGATAAATTACATCTACTTTGTTACCATTGCCATTGTCTACTCCTTCCATTTGAGTCCTCATTGGTTGGCAAGTGTCTTTGAAACTGTCCCCAGTACAATTCAGCATTGACATGAGGGAAGAAAATTGGAGGAAAACCTAAAATCCAGCCCTTTGCTTTCTTATCCACCTCAGCAGTAATCAAAAAGAAAATAGCTGCTGTTTAAAAAATATTTTCCTTTTGATACATTAAAATGTAATGACGATGAAGCAAATAGGTTTCAACAAGAAATAGACTGTAGCAATGCTCTTTACCTGAATAGATTCTCCAGTGTATGTCTTTAATTTAGCGGCTTTCTGCTCCAGGTTTACTGGCTTTCTACCATTGTTAAGGTATTTGAAGGTGTGCTCTCCCACCACTGTATTTGAGGCACCCGTATCCACCTCCATTATTAGTGGCTTCACATTAACACGGATTGTGACAGTGATAGGTTCAATTTTTATGCAGGGAATAAATACCAACATATGAATTAGGAGCAGGAGTAGACCTCTCGGCCCCTTGACAGCTTCAGGTTCTGCTGTATTTTTAAATTCAGCCATGTTGATTTGCTGCTTAATGGGCTGTTTCAACTTTGCCTTGCATTGCCTTACCACGTGACCTTCTTTATGGCAGTAATAGCATTCTGCCTCCTTAAATTTACAGGTGTCCAGTCCATGGCCACCTCCACATCTATAGCAACTCACTCTTGGAGTTACTGCTGAGGTATTTCTACTAGGCCTTTTCATGTTTCTAACAGCAGACGTTGCATCTTGTTTCGATGCTGTAGGTCTGGTTTCCATACCATGCTCAGCGGTAGGCTCCCATCCCACATGAAGAACAGCACCATGTTGTATGTGTTGCAAAGCTTGAGAGTCTCTCTTAGTGCTTTCATTGGTGAGGGAGATTTCTAGGACGCTCTTAAATCGATGTTGATCTTGGTGAGTAAAGGGCGCTGAATGGTGCCGGCCTGAACTCCACAAACTAATCGGTCCCGCAGCATATCGTTTAACATGTTCGTGAAGTTGCAGTGTTCTGTGAACTGCTTATGGTTTGCTACATAGATTTATAATAGACTCTCCTGGGGCCCGAACTCTGGAATTAAACTTAAAATGCTGCATTTTTACGGATGGCTGGAAATGCGTTTTCATGAGGTCCACTATTCATTATAGGAGTTAGAATTTGGCATGCTCAAGGCCGTCATGGTGCAAATGAGATTGCATGTCTTTCTGCCACATACACGCAAAAGGATGGCTTCCGGCTTTTCCTCCGTGGTAATTTTGTTCGCTATGAAATAAAACCCAAGGCAATTTGCCTACAGGCTCCATTCTTCCATAGTTGCAGCGTAAGGATCCATTCTGCCGAAGAGTAGCATGACTTTCCTTTTTCTTAAAAGTCAATGTACTCACGCTAGCAAGGTGAGGAACAGCAGCAGATTTATTTTAGCCTCGTCGCCAAATGCAATGACTTTATGGAGTGGACAGCTTTCAACAAGAAACAGATAATCTTTATTACAGAGAGCTTTTCAGGTGCTACGTGGTTGATCAGGACTCTCATCAGGAAACCCCAAGCTCCCGGATTGCCTGCGCTTAGAGCTCATTGGTCAGAGCATCCTGGAACATTACGTGATCCCTGATAGACAGCAGAAGAGGCTAAACCCACAGTTGCTACATAAACATTCAAATAAATAATATATTGTTGTTGCTATTTTCAAATTGTCTCTGCTCCTCTCCCGACAGCGTGGTCTTGTGACACTGGGGCCTGGATTTTTGTCTCCTCACGGGGGCTGAAATCAGCTCACAAAATGCAGAACATAGATGTTATTGCAAGTAAAACAATTTTCCTGGGCCTTCCCAAGCCCACACCATTTTTGTGCAGCCATTTCACAGGTTGGGAAGATCTCAGGTGCAAAATGCACACACACCTCTTCCAAGGCTGGGAACCCCATTGTGAGGACCACAGGAACATACCATCATACGAACAGGGAGCATGAGTAGACCATTCGGCCCCGCGAGCCTGCTCCGCCATTTAATAAGATCATGGCTGATCTGATAGTAACCTCAAATCTGCATCCCTCCTACCACTGATAACCTGTCACTCCCTTGCATACCAAGAACTTATTCACCACTACCTTAAAAATATTCAAAGACCCTGCTTCCACCACCTTTTCAGGAAGAGAGTTCCAAAGATTCTAAATCCCCTGAGAGAAAAAATTTCACTTCCCTTCCATTTCAAACGGGCGAATTCTTATTTTTAAACAGTGACCCCTAGTTCTAGATTCTCCAAGAGGAAACATCCTCTCCACATTAACCCTGTCAAGGCCTCTCAGAACCATATATGTTTCAATCAAGTTACCCTTTCTAAACTCCTGCAAATCTAAGCCTAACCTGTCCAACCTTACCTTATAAGACAACCCGCCCGTCCATTCCAGGTATTAGTCTGGTAAATCTTCTCTGAACTGCTTCCAACACATTTATGTTCTTCCTTAAATAAGGTGGCCAATACTGTACATAGTTCTCCAGATGTGGTCTCACTAGCGCTCTGTACAACTGAAGCACAATCTCCCTACTCTTGTATTCAATTCCCCTCACAATAAATGATAACATTCTATTAGCTTTCCTAATTACTTGCTGTACCTGCACACTAGCCTTTTGCGATTCATGCACAAAGACACCCAGATCCCTTTGTATTTCAAATCTCTGCAATTTCTCACCATTTTGTTTATGTTTCTCTTTTATTCCTTGTGTCAAAATGGACAATTTCACATTTCCCACATTATAATCCATCTGCCAGATCTTTGCCCTCTCACTTAGCCTATCTATATCTTTTTGTAGCCTCCTTTTGTCGTCTGCACAATTTACTTTCCTACCTATCTTTGTGTCATCAGCAAATTTGGCAACCACCCTGTCCATTCATCCAAGTCATTTATATAAATTGTAAAGAGTTGAGGTCCCAGCACTGATCCCTGTGGCACACCACTCCTTACACCTTACCAACCTGGAAAAGACCCATTTATGCTTCCTGTTAGCCAGCCAATCTTCTGTCCATGCCAATATATTACCCCCTATTCCATGAGCTTTTATTTTCCACAAGAGCCTTTGATGTAGCATTTTAGCAAATGCCTTCTGGAAATCTAAATCCAGTATACCTGCAGGTTCCCCTTTATCCACAGCATATTTTACTCCCTCAAAGAACTCCAATAAGTTGGTTAAACATGATTTCCCTTACACAAAGCCATGTTGACTCTGCCTGATTACCTTCAACTTATCCAAGTGCTCTACTATAGCTTCTTTCATAATAGCTCCTAACATTTTCCCTATGACAGATGTTAAGCTAACTGGCCTGTAGTTTCCTGCTTTCTGTTTCCCTCCCTTCTTGAATAATGGAGTTACATTTGTATTTCCTTCATTACTCTATTTCCATGTGCTTAGTGAGTGTTTTGGAATCCCTCAAAACCTGCCTCTTTGGAGTTCATGACCACCTGTAGAGGAGTCAGGAGTATTCTGATAGTTAAGATCTTGTATTAGCTGTTGGGGTATGACTTTTTAATACAATGATTTATCATGGGCATCAGTCCTGAAAAGCCAAGTTGACCATTGTATTGACCAGCATTGTATAAATGTTGGCATGCGTTACGGTATATTTTCCATTGGAGAAAGTGCCAAAATGCATTCAAAAATGTAGAAAGATGTTCCAAGAGCTGATAATAGCCTGAGCTCAGCAGTTGGTCTCCTGACACAGATGCTCAGGGGAATGATTGACAGTTTAAAGAGGCTGTCATACATATTATGCCTTTGATGTAGTTTCTGAATATATGGCTGTTTTTTTACATAACTTAATAACCACTTAAGGGATTAAACATGTTTTTCTCCAGGAGTACAGTATTTTCTTTTCAGTATCAATGATAGATTTCTAAATGAGAATTTTATTAGATTGTCACAGGCTTAATTTTTTTTACACCAGCATTTGTACTGTGTATAGTGGATACTGGATGAGGGGATGTGGAGGAAGCAAGGGGGAGATGGTGGCATGGGGGTCTGACTGGGCATGGAGAGGGCTTGTGGGATCTGAGGAAGGATGGGTGATCTGGCTTAGAGGGGGCGTGGGGAGGGTTGGGAGATATAAAGGGGGCATGGGTGATCTGAGGGGGCATGGAAGAGGCATAGAGGGGCATTGGATGGCATGGGGGTGGGTTGGGGTAAAAGGTGAGGGATGAAGTTTAGGGGGCCTTTAAATGATATTGGAAGCTGGGCTTCTGACTCCAAAAACCAAAGTGGGCGATATAGCCAGTCAGCCTCTGCACCTGCACTCCTCCTGCATACCATTGCGGTTTACAAACTGCACTACAAGCCTGAACTCTGTGTGAAAACATAAAAACCCTGGGCAAAGTTGTTCAGGAGTTGGTTGCGTGTTTTGGAAGTCTGGAAGGGGCCCACCTTGCATTTTGCACATACAACAGAAAAAGACAGCCCTGGGACCTTTCCAAAGAAATCACAAAATCACAGTGCAGAAGAGGCCCTTTGGCCCATCAAATCTGCACCAACACGTGAGAAGCACCTGACCTACCTAACTAATCCCATTTACCAGCACTTGGCCCATAGCCTTGAACCTTATGATGTGCCAAGTTCTCATCCAGGTACTTTTTAAAGGATGTGAGGCAACCCACATTCACCACCCTCCCAGGCAGTGCATTCCAGACCGTCACCACACTCTGGGTAAAAACATTTTTCCTCATATCCCCCCTAAACCTCCTGTCCCTCACCTTGAACTTATGCTCCCTTTTGACAGACCCTTCAACTAAGGGGAACAGCTGTCTCCTATCCACCCTGTCCATGCCCCTCATAATCTTGTACACCTTGATCAGGTCGCCCCTCAGTCTTCTCTGCTCCAATGATAACAACCCAAGTCTATCCAACCTCTCTTCGTAACTTAAATATTTCATCCCAGGCAACATCCTGGTGAATCTCCTCTGCACCCCTCCAGGGCAATCACATCCTTCCTATAATGTGGTGACCAGAACTGCACACAGTACTCCAGCTGTGGCCTCACCAAGGTTCTATACAACTCCAATATGACCTCCCTACTTTTGTAATCTATGCCTCGACTGATAAAGGCAAGTGTCCCATATGCCTTTTTCACCACCCCATTAATATGCCCCTCCCCCTTCAGAGATCTATGAACACACATGTCAAGGTCCCTTTGTTCCTCAGAACTTCCTAGTGTCATACCGTTCATTGAATGCTTCCTTGTCAAATTACATCTTCCAAAGTGTATAATCTCACAAATTTTCAGGGTTAAATTCCATCTGCCACTGATCTGCTCATTTGACCATCCCATCTATATCTTCCTGTAGCCCAAGACACTCAACCTCACTGTTAACTACCCGGCCAATCTTTGTGTCTACCCCCCATATAGTCATCTATTTCGTTTATATAAATGACAAATAATAGGGGACCCAGTACAGATCCCTGTGGTATGCCACTGGACACTGTCTTCCAGTCACTAAAGCATCCTTCAGTCATCACCCTCTGCCTCCTACAACTAAGCCAATTTTGAATCCACCTTATCAAATTACCCTGTATCCCATGTGCACTTGCCTTCTTTATAAGTCTCCCATTGGGACCTTATCAAAGGCTTTGCTGAAATCCATATAAATGACATCAACTGCACTACCCTCATCTACACACCTGGTCACCTCCTCAAAAAATTCAATCAAATTTGTTGGCATGACCTCCCTCTGACAAAGCCATGCTGACTATCCCTGATCAAACCTTGCCTCTCCAAGTGGAGATAGATACTCTCCTTCAGAAATTTCTCCAATAGTTTCCCTACCACTGACGTGAAGCTCACTGGCCTGTAGTTCCCTGGCTTTTCTCTACAAACCTTTTTAAATAGCAGAACCAAATTAGTTGTTCTCCAGTCATCTGGCACCTCCCCCGTGGCCAGAGAGGAATTAAATATTTGTGTCAGAGCCCCTGCGATCTCCTCCCTTGCCTCCCTCAGCAGTCAGCGACACAAATCATCTGGACCTAGAGATTTGTCCACTTTTAAGCCTGCCCACACCTCCAATACCTTGTCACTCCCTATATCAATTTGTTTAAGAACCTTGCGGTCTCCCTCCCCAACTTCGATACCCTCATCCTCATTCTCTTGGGTGAAATATTCATTCAACACTCTTGCTACGTCCTCTGGCTCCACCCATAGATTGTCACCTTGGTCCCTTATGGGCCCTACTCTTTCCCTGGTTATCCTCTTCCCATTGATATACTTATAGAATATCTTGGGATTTTCCCTACTTTTACCAGCCAGAGCTTTCTCATATCCCCTCTTTGCTCTACTAATTGTTTTTTTTAAACTCCTCCCTGCACTTTCTGTACTCTATTAATGCCTCTGCTGATTTGCTTCCCATGTAGCTGCTAAAAGCCTCTCTTTTCCTACTCATCGTAACCTCTGGTCTTCCATGGTTTTCTGGGCTTGTTACTCCTTCCTATCACCCTAGAGGGAACATGTTGAGCCTGTACCGTCCCCATTTCCTTCTTGAACTGTTCCTCCATAGATTTCCCCATAAGTAATTGTTCCCAGTCTACCTTGGCCAGATCCTGCCTTATTTTACTAAAATCCACTTTCCCCCAATCCAAAACATCTTTTGCAGCTTGTCGATTTCTCTGTCCATAACAAACTTAAACTGTACCATGTTTTGGTCGCTATCGATAAAATTCTCGCCCACCACCACCTCAGCCATCTGTCCGGCTTCATTCCCCAGAATTAGGTCCAACAATGCACCGTCCCTTGTTGGACCCTCTACATTTTGACCTAAAAAGTTCTCCTGTACATATTTCAAGAAATCCATTCCATCCAAGCCCCTAACACTATGTCTATCCTAATTAATGTTGGGAAAGTTGAAATCACCTAATATAATTACCCTATTGTTATTGTTTTTACACACGTCCACAAATTGTGCACATAATTGCTCCTCAATTTCCCGCTGATTATCTGGGGGTCTATAATAAACACATAATAATGTGGCCGCCTCTTTTTTATTCCTAAGCTCTACCCACAAAGCTTCGTTCGATGCCCCCTCCAAGATATCATCTCTCCTGCTTGCTTGAACCTAGTAAGTTTTTTTTCCCCCAAGAAGATGTGAGCATTGCATGCATAGCCAGAACTTATTGCCCATCCCTCATTGCCCTGGATAAGAAGATGATGAACTGCCTTCTTGAACTGTTGTGGTCCATGTGATGTCATAGAGTCATAGAGGTCTGCAGGACAGAAAAAGGCCCTTCAGTCCATCGAGTCCACGCCGTCAAACAAGTACCAAACTATTCTAATCCTATTTTCCAGCACTAGACCCATAGCCTTGTATGCCATGGCATCGCAAGTGCACATTCAAATACTTCTTAAATGTTATGAGGGATTCTGCCCCTACCACCTTTACAGGCACTGAGTTCCAGGTTCCCAACACCCTCTGGGTGGAAAGATTCTTCCTCACATCCCCTCTAAACCTCCTGCCCCTTACCTTAAATCTATGCCTCCTGGTTATTGATCCCTCCACCAAGGGGAAAGGTTCCTTCCTGTCTACCCTATCTATGCCCCTCAAAAAGTTATACACCTCAATCATGTCCCCCCTCAATCTCCTCTGCTCCAAGGAAAATAACCCCAGTCTATCCAATCTCTGCTCATAACCACAACTCTCCAGCCCAGGCAACATCCTAGTAAATCTCCTCTGCACTCTCTCTCATGCAATCACATCCTTCCTATAATACGGATTCCAGAACTGCATGCAATACTCTAGATGTGGCCTAACCAGTGTTTTCTACAGTTCCCACATAACCTCCTTACTCTTATATTCTATGCCTCAGCTAATAAAGGCAAATATTCCATATGCCTTCTTAACTCACCTTATCTACCTATCACACTACCTTAAGAGACCAGTGGACATGCACACTAAGGTGCCTCTGATCCTCGGTACTTCCCAGGGTCCTACCAATCATTGTGTATTTTCGTGCTTTGTTTGTCCTGCCCAAGTGCATCACCTCACACTTATCCGGATTAAGCTCCATTTGCCACTGATCAGCCCATCTGACCAGCCTGTCTATATCCTCCTGTAATCTAAGGCTATCCTCCTCACTATTTACCACCCCACCAATTTTTATGTCATCCGCGAACTTACTGATCAACCCTCCTACATTGAAGTCTAAATCGTTTATATATACTACAAACAGGAAGGGACCCAAAACCAATCCCTGTGGAGCCCCACTGGACACAAGCATCCAGTCACAAAAACACCGCTCGACCAACTCCCTCTGCTTCCTGCCACTCATCTAATTCTGGGCCCAATTTGCCAAATTGCCTTGGATCCCATGGGCTCTTACCTTCGTTATTAGTCTCCCATGTGGGACCTTGTCAAAAGCCTTGGTGAAGTCCAAGTAGGCTATGTCAAATGCATTGCCCTCATCTACACTCCTGGTCACCCCTTTGAAAAATTCAATCAAATTGGTCAGACATGACCTCCCCTTAACAAAACAATGTTGACTGTCCTTGATTAATCCCTGCCCTCCAAATGTAGATTAATTCTGTCCCTCAGAATTGCTTCCAATAGTTCCTCCACCACTGAGTTTAGACTGACTGGCCTGTAGTTTCTGGGTTTATCCCTTCCTCCCTTCTTGAATAACGGTACCACGTTGGCTGTCCTCCAGTCTTCTCGGATCTCTCCTGTGCCAGAGACATTGAAAATTATTGCCAGCGCCTCTGCTATCTCCTCCTTTGCCTCACTCAACAGCCAGGAATACATTTCATCCGGGCCTGGAGATTACTCTAATTTAAGCCTGCCAGACAACTTAGAACATCCTTCCTTTCTATGCTAATTTGTTTAATTATATCACAGTTTTTCTGCCTGATTTCCATGCCCTCTCACTTGTGAACACCGACACAAATTATTCATTTAGAACCCTATCTATGTCTTCCGGCTCCACACACAAATTACCACAATGGCCCTTAATGGGCCCCATTCTTTCCCCAGTTATCCTTTTACTCTTAATGTACTTGTAAAATAATTTTAGCAGGTAAAATTAAGGAAAATCCAATGTTTTCTCATGCCCCCTTTTTGGTCTCCTAATTTCCTTTTTAAGCTCCCCCCTACACATTCTGACTCCTCTGGGTCTTCCGCTATTTTGAGCCCTCGGTATCTGCCATAAGCCTTCCTTTTCCTCTTTATTCAATCCTGTATATCCCTCGACATCCAGGGTTCCCTAGATTTGTTGGTCCCACCCTTTATCTTTACTGGAATATGTTGGCCCTGTACTCTCCTTATTTCCTTCTTGAATGAGTCCCACTGCTCTGATGCAGATTTACCTTAAAGTAGCTGCTCCCAGTCCATTCTGGCCAAATCATATCTGATCTTATTAAAATCAGCCTTCCCCCAATTTAGAACTCTGATTTATGGCCCATCCTTGTCCTTTTCCAAAACAACTTTGAATCTAATGGAGTTATGATGCTTCACCACTGATACTTCTACCACTTGCCTGGCTTCATTCCCTAAAATTAAGTCCAGGACTGCCCCCTCTCTTGTAAGACCTTCTACGTACTGGCTTAAAAAGCTCTCCTGGATGCATTTTAAGAATTCTGCTCCCTCTAAACCTATCACCTATGACGAACCAGTCACTGTTGGGGAAGTTGAAATCCCCGGCTATTACTACCCTATTATTTTTACACTTCTCTGAAATTTGCCTACATATCAGCTCTTCAATTTCTCTCTGACTGTTTGGGGGCCTATAGTACACTCCCAGCAATGTGATTGATCTGTTTTTGTTTTTCAGTTCTACCCATATGGCTTCATTTGAGGAGCCTTCTGAGATGTTACCCCTCCTTACAGCGGGAATTGATTCCTTAATCAATATTGCCTCCTTCTCTCTCTCACCTGAAGACCATATATCCTGGAATATTGAACTGCCAATCCTGCCCCTCTCTCAACCATGTCTCTGTGACAGCAATGATATCATACTTCCATGTGTTAATTTGTGCCCTCAACTCATCCGCCTTATTCATCAGATTCCTTGCATTAAAATAAATACCACCCAACCTTGCCAAGCTCCCTTGTGCCTTATATTTTACCCCTCTCCTTGGATTCACCTAGTTCTGTTGAAGGGTCATGAGGACTCAAAACGTCAACTCTTTTCTTCTCCACCGATGCTGCCAGACCTGCTGAGTTTTTCCAGGTAATTCTGTTTTTGTTTTCCCTTGTGTCTTAACTGGCCTATAATTTCTATGCCTTCCAGACTCATTTGCTCTCTCTTCTAATTTTGGCTCGCATCTCCCCCCGCTGAACCTCCTCTCAGGATCCCATCCCCCTGCCAAGTTAGTTTAAACCCTCCCCAACAGCACCAGCAAGTCTCCCCGCAAGGATGTTGGCCCCATTCAGTTTCAGGAACAACCCGTCTGCTTTGTACAGGTCCCACCCAGAAACGATCCTAATGTCCCAGAAATCTAAAGCCCTCCCTCTTGCACCATCTCTCCAGCCACGCCTTCATCTGGACTAACCGCCTATGTCTATACTCACTAGTGCGTGGCACCAGAAGTCACCCAGAGATTACTACCTTTGAGGTCCTGCTTTTCAATCTTCTTCCTAGCTCCCTAAATTCTGCTTACAGGATCGCATCCCTTTTTCTACCTATGTTGGTTGATACCAATATGTACCGCATGCCCTGTCTGTTTGCCCTCCCCCTTTAGAATGCCCTGCAGTCATTCAGTGACATCCTTGACCCTGGCACCAGGGAGGCAACACATCATCCTGGAGTCACGTCTACAGCCGGCTAAACGCCTGTCTCTTCCCCTTACTAACGAGTCTCCTACCGCAATTGCTCTTCCCCTCTTTTTCCTCTCCCACTGTGCAACTGAGCCACTCTCAGTGCCATGAGCAAGGCTGCACTCCCCAGAGGTACACCCACAGTGCTGTTAGGAAAGTGTTCTAGTATTGGCAGGTTTTTGATCATTATGGAGGAGGACCATAGCTGAGCATAATTCAGTGCTCATTTGATGCAACTCACACAAAAAGACACATAAAAAGCACACAAATTAATATATACATACCAATTTGATGTCTAAAGGGCAAAGAGGAACTTGGATTTAAACAGTCCCTTTTCATAGCCATGCACTTGTGCTCCCTAGGACTGTCAAAGAAGACTTAAACAGCCACCATTATCCCAAAAATTATCATATTTATCAGCTTTAAATTGTTAAAAGTCAATTATGATGTGAGCTTCATTTTATTTCATACTTAGATACTGCCAAGGTCTGCACATAAAGGCTTGAATAGATGAACAAAACTTCAATGTTTCTGTTATACCTGTATTTATTGATTTACTGACAATTACTGGTAATTTATGTTGATGCATACTAAATAAAAACATTTGGAAAATAATAGCACCTTAGGTGGCTGACAGGGTTATCTGCATTTTGGGGAATCTCTGGGAATGTGTCAAGATTTGCAGGGTGGCCCCAGATACAACAGAATTATTAGCCCAACTAACAGGGCTATGGGGATCGAGTAGGTGAGTGGCTGGGACTGGATTGCTCCGGTGGGAGTCAGCATGAACTTGATGGGTTGAACGGCCTCCTTCTATGTCGTAAATGATTCTATGACGCTAAGTCAAGTGAGACACAGGATTGTTGGAGAAAATAAAATAAATTATTGATTATTCAATTCCTTCAATCTCTGCCAAAACTAATTAGGTTCAAGCAAGAAGAATGGCCAATTAAAGTATCAGTGTCACAGTACAAGACAGCAAAATTAGGATAGGAAAAGGACATTTAAGAAAAAATAAACAAAATGGAGCTTGAATACCATAAGTGTAAGATATTTCTTTCAACTTTCCATTTTCATATCTCATATGCAATGTAGTTTTTGAACAGCAGGTATTATCTCATGCAACTACTGCTGATAAGCATAACAAAACAATGGTCTGAAATTTACATTTTTGTGATTCAGAAATTTCTGTGAGGGTTCCCTGACCTCTCACTCTAACTTCAGCTGAGTTTGTAAAGTCCTGGAATGGCCTTTTGAGCCATTTTTCTTCAATTCCACCAATCATCTACCACATTATGGTGGGAAATTAGAACAGCCCCGTGGAAATGTTAGCAACATCAGTTGACTGTGCTAAATTTTCAAGTAATTCCTATATGTGAAAACATGTGGAAGTGTTTAAATTGCCAGTTAACAAAAACTAATACTGAAGTTAAATGTAGGAAAACTGAATTAAGATGAAGAGAAGAGCAACTGTACTAAGGCTTTAAAAAAACCTATAAGGAAATAATATATACAGTTTGGGTTTGTGAGGTGACAGGTCACTTCATTGTCAAAATAACAACTCATGGCCTATAATTTACAATTTCAGCATTAGTTAAATTTGATCTTTTCCACATGTTTCTGGTTAAGGAGAGTTCTCAGTTTTTTTTTCTTTTGCAAATATTTTATGGTTGTTAGATGCAATAATTGTGTGTTATGCCATACTTGAATGATCTCTGACCTTGGCCTCTTCGAGCGATTTTATATACAGACTAGTAATTCTTTTGAGGCACAACCCAAGAGAGAAAAACCTTGTTGATGGATGAATTGTACTCCTGCTTTTGCATCAGTGGAAAGGGGGTTTGGGATGCACGTTAAGACAGAACTAACAACCTTACTTGGGAATAACCTGCCTCTCAAACACATTGAAGCCGAAGGTTGTGAGACCACCACATCATCTGGTGAGAAGGCACGTTTAAAAGGTTCCTTGGCAGTCAACCAACTGGACCCGCCACAAACTGAAGGTAAGTACTCCGTTGTCACTGGGAAAAGTGAGACTTTCAGATGACCATGCGAGCCACATCTGCCAACAAAGTAGAAGAAAGAAAGACTTTGCAATTATATAGCACTTTTCCTGACCTCAGGACATCCTGAAGTGCTTTATAGCAATGACGTGCTTTTGAAGTCACCGCTGTCACCTAAGAAACATGGCAGCCAGTTGGTGCAGAGCAAGCTCCCACATTCAGCAATGTGATAAGAAGCAGATCGCCTGTTTTTAGTCATGTTGGTTTGGGGATAAATATTAATGGACACGATTGTTGATAACGAGTGTGTTTTATTTATTTCAGATTGCAATGAGGGCCAGCTTGTGTCTTAGTTCAGGGGCACCCATTTGTTATGAATGACCAAGATATGTGGCTAGACAGAAGGAAAGATTCTGTTGCAGTCAGCCCAATGATAGGGGGGACCATTTCCTCCAGAAGGCTCAGGAGATGCAGTCATTCTTACCCCACCAGTTCTTCTTTGCTTTTGGTGGCTATGGGCCACCTTGCCCTGCAAGATGAAGAACAGGATGTCAGTGACTATGTTGCACTGCGTTTGGGTGATGTGAATAGCTGCAGGTATAGGTGTTAGCATCTGATAGCTTCTGTTGATGGATGTTAAATACCTAGTAGTTTAAGGTAATAAGGTGAACAAGTGTTGGGTATTGATTAATTAATTATACTCCGAAGTGTATATGAAGAAGAGTCAGCCATCACTGGGGGAGATCGTGAAAGAGTGGAGAAGAAAGCTCTGTTGTGAGCAATAAACTGTCTCTAACAAAGCATTCTAGTCTCAGTTTCTTTTTCACAGCCAGGCTTGCAAATTTCTTTGACAATGGGGGAGCTGACTCGAGGGGCTGAATGGCCTAATTCTGCTCCTATTTCATATGTTCATATAGGTGTGAGGGCAAATCAAGTCAGCGATAATACCATGGCAAGTGAATTCCTGGAGCATGTACAAGATGGTGTTTTCAATCAGTGTGTCGAGGAACTGACCAGGATACAAGCCATCCTATTTAAAAGCAAAATGCTGTGGATGCTGGAAATCTAGAACAAAAACAAAAATACCTGGAAAAACTCAGCAGGTCTGACAGCATCTGCGGAGAGGGATACAATTCAAGTTTCGAGTCCATATGGCCCTTCATCAGAACTAAGACATATAGAAATGAGATGAAATATAAGCTGGTAGAGAGGGGTGGTTGGGACAAGTAGAGCTCAATAGGGGGCCAGTGATAGGTGGAGGCCAAGAAGAGACTGCCAAAGATGTCATAGACAAAAGGACAAAGGGGTGTTGACTGTGGTGATGTTATTTAAAGGATATGCTAAATGTGACATTAAGGGTAGAAAGCAAGATGAGCAAGTGGCAGATGGCCCTAGTGGGGGTGGGGGGAAGGGATTGAAATGATCTAAAAGGTAGTGATGAAACAATAGATCGAAATAAATTTAAAAATAGGAGGGAAAAGAAAAATATATTTGTAAAAATATTATAAATTATTGGAAAAAGGGGGATCAGAAAGGGGCTGGGGGTGGAGGAGAGAGTTCATGATCTGAAACTTTTGAACTCAATATTAAGTCCGAAAGGCTGTAAAGTGCCTAATCGGAAGATGAGGTGCTGTTCCTCCAGTTTGCGTTGAGCTTCACTGGAACAATGCAGCAGGCCAAGGACGGACATGTGGGCATGAGAGCAGGGTGGTGTGTTGAAATGGCAAGTGGCAGGGAGGTCTGGATCATGCTTACGGACAGGCTATCCTAGATTTGGTATTGTGTAATGGGAAGGCGTTAATTAATTATCTTGTGGTATGGGGCCCTTTAGGAAACAGTGACCATAACATGATAGAGCACTTCATTAGGATGGAAAGTGAAATAGTCTGATCTGAAACTGTGGTCCTGAATCTTAACAAAGGAAACTACGAAGGTATGAGATGTGAGTTGGCTAAAATAGATTGGGGAACTTCATTAAAAGGCATGATAGTGGATAGGCAAGGGCTAATATTTAAGAAACAAATGTAAGCATTGCTACAGTTATACATTCCTTTCTGGCACAAAAACACAACAGGAAAAGTGGCCCAACCATGGCTAACAAAAGAAGTTAAGGATAGTAATAGATCCAAAGAGGAGTCATATAAAGTTGCTAGAAAAAGTAGCAAGATTGGGAACAGTTTAGAATTCAGCAAAAGGGGACCAAGAGGTTGATTAAGAGGGGAAAAATAGAGTAAGAGAGTAAACTTGCAACATAAAAGCAGACTGTAAAAGCTCCTATAAGTATGTAAAAAGAAAAAGATTAGTGAAGACAAATGTACGTCCCTTACAGTCTGATTTGGGAGAATTTATAATAGTGGACAAGGAAATGGCAGAGCAATTAAACTATTTTAGTTCTGTCTTCATGGAGGAAGACACAAATAACTTCCCAGAAATACCAGGAAACCAAAGGTCTAGTGAGAAGGAGGAGTTGAAGGAAATTAGTATTAATAAAGCAATAATGTTGGAGAAATTAATGGGACTGAAAGCCAATAAATCCCCAGGGCCTGATAATCTACATTCCAGGGTATGAAAGGAAGTGGCCATGGAAATAGTGGATAAAAACAAAAAAACTGCGGATGCTGGAAATCCAAAACAAAAACAGAATTACCTGGAAAAACTCAGCAGGTCTGGCAGCATCGGCGGAGAAGAAAAGAGTTGACGTTTCGAGTCCTCATGACCCTTCGACAGAACTGGAGTTCTACTGCAGTTCTGTCGAAGGGTCATGAGGACTCGAAACGTCAACTCTTTTCTTCTCCGCCGATGCTGCCAGACCTGCTGAGTTTTTCCAGGTAATTCTGAAATAGTGGATATGTTGGTTGTCATCTGCCAAAATTCTGTAGATTCTGGGATAAGCCCAGCAGATTGGAGGGTAGCAAATTTCACCCCACTATTTAAAAAAAGAGGAAAGGAAAGAAACAGTGAATTACAGACTGGTTAGCCTAACATCAATAATAAGGAAAATGCTACAACCTATTCTGAAGGATGTGATAACAAGACACTTAGAAAATATCAATGGGATTGGACAAACTCAATATGGATTTATGAAAGGGAAATCATTTTTGACAAATCTACTGGAGTTCTTTGAGGATACAGCTAGCAGAATAGATAAGGGAGAGCCAGTGGATGTGGTGTATTTGGATTTTCAGAAAGTTTTTGACAAAGTGCCACATTAGAGATTGGTGTGCAAAGTTAAAACATATGGGAGTGGGGGTAATATGTTGGCACAGATTGAGAATTGGTTAGCAGACAGGAAACAGAGAGTAAGAATAAATGGGTCTTTTTTGGAGTTGTAGGCGGTAACTAGTTGGGTACCAGTACAGGGGTCATTGTTTGGGCTCCAGCTATTCACAAGATATATCAATGATTTGGATGAGGGAACTAAGTGTAATATTTCCAGGTTTGCTGACAACATGAAATTTGTTGGGACTGTGAACGATGAGGACAGCATTAAAAGGCTTCAAGGTGATTTAAACAGGCTGAGTGAGTGGGCAAATATATGTCAGGTGCAGTATAATGTGGATAAGTGTGAAGTTATGCATTAGGTAGGAAAAACAGAATGGCAAAGTATTATTTAAATGCTGATTTGGAAACGTTGATGTACAAATGGATCTGGGTGTCCTTGTATACCAATCACTGAAAGAAAGTTTGCAGGTGCAGCACTGGAGTGCTGTGTTTGGCTGCAGTAGAAAGCTTCAGTGGATACTGGTGACTGAGGGAGATTAAGGGTTAAATTAAAGGTTAATTTCGATCTAAAGCCTAGTCTTTCTTTAATTTAGCAATTAACTAAAAGTTGCTGTTAGGGTTGGAAGGTGATGACTTTTAGACTGGAGAGGAGAGGCCAGCAAGGGCAGTGTAAAAGGGCATGAAAAACAGAGCCTGAGATTGGAGAGGAGAGGTGAACCCTCAGGACTTTCAAGTGGCAGAGTTCAAAATGACATCACGATTCAAAAAGTGACACAACGCAGGGGAGGCAGCTGATTGGCAAGTAGGGTCAGGCGAGTACTTCTATTTCTACTTTTTCTACTAATTAAACTGCTGTAGTCCATTAGCTTAAACAAAATAATGTGAGGACTTTGGACTCTACTGGGAGTATCTGGAGTGCAATAATGCCCCTAGGGTAGTTAATATTCTTTAAAGGGAGTAACTAACGAGCCGATAATCTAAAGTGAATTCATGGCAGCCGAGCTGGCACCCATGATAAGCTCCTCCTGTGCTATGTGGGAAGTCATGAACCCTCCTAGTGTCCCTGATGACCACATGTGCAGGAAGTGTGTCCAGTTACAGCTACTGGCTAACTGCATTTTGGAGCTGAAGCTGTGGATTCACTGTAGAGCATCTGCAATGCTGAAATTGTCATGGACAGCATGTTCAGTGAGGTGCTCAAACCACAGGTAAAGACTGAACAGGCAGAAAGGGGATGAGCGACTACCAGGCAGAGTAGAGGAAGGCAGGCAGTGCAGGAGTCCCCTGTGGCCGCCCCCCTCTCTAACAGATATACTGTTTTGGATGCTATTGCAGGGGACAACTTCTCAGGGGAAAGCAGCAGGAGCCAAGTCCATGGCTTCATAGATGGCTCTACTGCACAAGTGGGGGGGAAGAAGAGTGGCAGGGCTATAATGATAGGGAATTCAATAGTAAGGGGAACAGACAGGCATTTTGGCAACTGCAAAAGAGACTTCAGGATAGTCTATTGCCTCCTTGGTGCCAGGATCAAGGATGTCTCAGAGAGGCTGCAGGGCATTCTGAAGTGGGAGGGCAAACAGCCAGTGGTAATGGTACATATTGGTACAAACGACATAGGTTAAAAAAAGGGATGAGGTCCTACAACTGAATATAGGGAGTTAGGATGTAAAATAAAAAGTAAGAACTCAAAGTTAGTAATCTGAGGATCCCTACCAGTGCCACGTGTTAGCAACAGTAGAAATAACAGGATATATTGGATGAGTACATGGCTGAAGAAATGGTGTAGAGAGGAGGGATTCAGATTCCTGGGACGTTGGGACTGGTTCTGGGGAAGGTGGGACCAATACAAACAGGAGGGGTTACATCTGTGCAGGACCCTGACAAATGTCCTTGGGAGGGTGTTTGCTAGTGCGGTCGAGGAGGGTTTAAACTGGAATGGAAGGTGGATGGGAACCTGAGCAGGGAGACAGAGGAGGGCGAAACAAGGATAGAAACAAAAGACAGAAAAGTAAGAAGCAAGAGTGGAAGGCAGAAAAAACACAGGCGATAACCAAATGGGATCATGGTGCAAAATAAAGCAAAGATGACTAACAAGGTTAATATGACAAGTCTAAAGACATTGTATCTTAATGTGTGGAGCATTTGCAATAAGGCAGATGAATTAACAGCACAAATAGATATAAACGGTTTTGATATAGCTGCAGTTCCGGAGATATGGCTGCAGGGTAACCAAGGATGGGAGCTGAACATCGAGGAGTATTCAATATTTAGGAAGGACAGACAAATAGGGAAAGAAGGAGGGGTAGCATTATTAGTAAAGGAGGAAATTGATGCAATAATGAGGAAGGGTATTGGCTAGGAAAATCATGATGTGGAACCTGTTTGGGTGGAGATAAGAAACACCAAGGGGCAGGAAAAATTGGTGGGGCCCCCAAACAGTAATAGGGATGTAAGGGAAGATATTAAACAGACTATAAGACCATAAGACATAGGAGCAGAAATTAGGCCATTCGGCCCATCGAGTCTGTTCTGCCATTCAATCATGGCTGATAGGTTTCTCAACCCCGTTCTCCCGCCTTCTCCCCGTAACCTTTGATCCCCTTACCAATCAAAAACTTATCTATCTCGGTCTTAAACACACTCAATGACCTGGCCTCCACAGCCTTCTGTGGCAATGAATTCCATAGATTCACTACTCTCAGGCTAAAGAAATTTCTCCTCATCTCTGTTCTAAAAGGTCTTCCCTTTACTCTGAGGCTGTGCCCACGGCTCCTAGTCTCTCCTATTAATGGAAACATCTTCCCCACATCCACTCTATCCAGGCCTTTCAATATTCTGTAAGTTTCAATCAGATCCCCTCTCATCCTTCTAAACTCCATCGACTATAGACCCAGCGTCCTCAAACGTTCCTCATATGTTAAGCCTTTCATTCCTGGGATCGTTCTCATGAACCTACTCTGGAGCCTCTCCAGGGCCAGAACATCCTTCCTGAAATACGGGGCCCAGAATTGCTCACAATATTCTAAATGTGGTCTGAACAGAGCCTTATAAAGCCTCAGCAGCACATCCCTGCTTTTATATTCTAGTCCTCTCGAAATAAATGACAACATTGCATTTGCCTTCCTAACCACCGACTCAACCTGCAAGTTAACCCTAAGAGAACCCTGGACTAGGACTCCCAAGTCCCTTTGCACATCAGATTTCTGAATTCTCTCCCCATTTAGAAAATAGTCTATGCCTCTATTCTTTCTACCAAAGTGCATGACCTCACACTTGCCCACATTGTATTCCATCTGCCACTTCTTTGCCCATTCTCCTAAGCTGTCCAAATCCTTCTGCAGCCTCCCCCCCTCCTCAATGCTCCCTGTCCCTCCACCTATCTTTGTATCATCTGCAAACTTAGCCAGGATGCCCTCAGTTCCTTCATCTAGATCATTAATGTATAAAGTGAAAAGTTGTGGTCCCAGCACTGACACCTGCGGAACTCCACTAGTCACCGGCCGCCATCCTGAGAAGGATCCCCTTATCCCCACTCTCTGCCTCCTGCCAGACAGCCAATCTTCTATCCATGCTAGTACCTTGCCTCTAACACCATGGGCTCTTATCTTACTGAGCAGCCTCCTGTGCGGCACCTTGTCCAAGACCATCTGGAAGTCCAAGTAGATAACATCCATTGGCTCTCCTTTGTCTAGCCTACTCGTTACCTCCTCAAAGAATTCTAACAGATTTGTCAGGCATGACCTCCCCTTGATGAAACCATGCTGACTTTGCCCTATTTTACCATGCACTTCCAAGTATTCTGAAATCTCATCCTCCATAATGGACTCCAAAATCTTACCAACGACCGAGGTCAGGGTAATCGGCCTGTAATTTCCCGTCTTTTGCCTCACTCCCTTCTTAAACAGGGGGGTTACATTCGCGATTTTCCTGTCCTCTGGGACCCTCCCGGACTCCTGTGATTCCTGAAAGATCACCACTAATGCCTCCACTATCTCTTCAGCTCTCTCCTTCAGAACTCTGGGGTGTAATCCATCTGGTCCAGGTGATTTATCCACCTTCAGACCTTTCAGTTTTCCTAGCACCTTCTCCTTGGTAATGGCCACCATACTCACCTCTGCCCCCCGACTCTCTTGAACTTTAGGGATGTTACTCGTGTCTTCCACCGTGAAGACTGACACAACATAGCTATTCAGTTCCTCCGCCATTTCTTTGTTCCCCACTACTACTTCTCCAGCGTCATTTTCCAGTGGCCCAATGTCCACTTTTGCCTCTCTCTTATCCTTTATATATCTAAAAAACTCTTGCAATCTTCTTTTATATTACTGGCTAGTTTACCCTCATATTTAATCTTCTCCCTCCTTATTTCTTTTTTAGTTGTCCCCTGTTGGTCTTTGTAGGCTTCCCAATCCCCTGGTTTCCCAGTACTCTTCGCCGCACTCTATGCTTTCTCTTTAGCTTTTATGCTGTCCCTGACTTCCCTTGTCAGCCATGGTTGCCTTGTCCTCCCTTTAGTATGCTTCTTCTTCCTAGGGATGAATCTTTGCTGTGTCTCCCAAATTACTCCCAGAAACTCCTGCCATTGCTGTTCCACTGTCTTTCTTGCTAGGCTCATCTCCCAGTCAATTCTGGCCAGCTCCTCCCTCATGCCTCTGTAGTTGCCTTTATTCAACTGTAATACCATTACATTTGATTCCAGCTTTTTCCTCTCAAATTGCAGGGTAAATTCTATCATATTATGGTCACTTTCTCCTAAGGGTTCCTTCACCTTAAGCTCCCTTATCAAATCTGCCTCACTACACATCACTAAATCTAGAATTGCCTGTTCCTAGTGGGCTCCACCACAAGCTGCTCCAAAAAGCCATCTCGTAGACATTCCACAAATTCCTTTCCTTGGGATCCACTACCAACCTGATCTTTCCAGTCTACCTGCATATTGAAATCCCCCATGATCACTGTAACCTTGCCTTTCTTACACACCTTTTCTATCTCCTGGTGTATCTTGTGCCCCACATCCTGACTACTGTTCGGAGGCCTGTACATAACTCCCATTATGGTTTTTTTTTACCTTTGCGGTTCCTCAACTCTACCCACACAGATCATCATCATCTGACCCTACGTCATTTCTTGCTATTAATTTAATTTAATTTCTTACTAACAAAGCAACTCCACCCACTCTGCCAACCTGCCTATGTTTTCGATAGGATGTATATCCTTGGATATTTAGCTCCCAGTCCTGATCCCCTTGCAGCCATTTCTCCGTGATGCCCACCACATCATACCTGCCAATTTCAATCTGCGCCACAAGCTCATTTACCTTATTTCGTATACTGCGTGCATTCAGATACAACACCTTCAGTCCTGTATTTCCCTTCCCCTTTCTCATTGTCATCCCATTATCTGATGTACTTGAAGTTAGATTCCTAGCCCTTTCCAAACACTCTATCCTATTTTGTTTTCTGGGGACTTTAATAGCCTCTCCTGGGCTCACCTTTCTTTTCAGTTTTTTCATAATTTTCCATGAAGTTGAATCCACTCCCCCACACGCTAACCTGCTGCTTTGTTTCCCATTAGTCATACTTCTTGGAGTTTTACCCTTCCCTCCATCCCCCAAACTTTCTAGTTTAAAGTCCTGTTGGAGATTAGAGGCACTTGCATTAAGGGTACAACTGTAATCATGGGTGACTTTAATCTACATGTAGATTGGACTATGTGGGTGTTAGGTGCTCCTTAGTGCCAGGGACGGTTGATGGCTTAATGATGGGAGTGTGGTCCATTGGGCAGCATGAGAGGTTGGTGTTGTGGTGGATAGGAGATGTCATGCGAAGATACATGTTCTGACCTTGATCACCTGTGTGATGTAACGTCACAGTTCCCAGGATCAGACTCTGAGCATTGACCACCTTGGCCACTGGCTCCTATTGCTTTTTGAGGGTGCCTCTTGAGGACCTCCTGGTCCTGTGGAAACATAACTTCTCTCCTCCTGTTGATCTCCACTACCAAGGCCTCCAGTGATGCATCCATGAACCTTGGAGCCCTCTCTCCTATCATGGGCTCCATTTATTCAGCTTCAACTTGCAGCCTGTGTCAGGACAGGCAGTCAGCAGCAGCTTCCTTCTAATCAATGCAGCTCCCATTTAAGAGGGACAAAGTACCTTAAAGAGTAGCAGGCTAGCTTCATTGTATGCTATTGATGTACACTGCTGGCGCTCCTGCTAAGCCCTCAGCCAGCCAGCGCAAGCTCCACTCAGCTCAACACCAAAATAATTTACATGAGGAGGCAAAGCATAGTTTGCATCCTATCTGCCTCAACAGGACTGGCCATGGGCAGATCACGAATTGCAAACCCCACACACGAAAACTGGCCTGAACAAATTTTTAATCCAGTGTTTCCTGCTTTTAATAAATATCTGTGTAACATAGGTAGAGAATTACACTAACCAATTTTGTATCTAGAATCCAATGTAGTTTCTCATCAACACAGATGAAAATATGCACAATCTGTAGTGGAAATCACAATCATGGGGTCAATGGTGAAAAGCCAGTGTTATGTTGTGTTGTTTTGAAGCTGTGTTGTTGATTTGTGGTGGCATAATCTGGAGAGGCTACTCTTTTAATGTGTCTTCTGTTGCTTATGCATCTACTTTTCTTGATGATCTAATGTGGGTATTGTCCAATTCTTCGTAGTTCAGTGGCACCTATGTATTAGATCTAGTGGGAGGAGTGCATCAGTGTTCCCTGGCAGTATAGAGAGCTTTAGTCTAGAGATTGGCCTTTAGCTCATTATCTCAAAATTACAAATACTGAGGCTCTAAATACTGGCTCCCTACTTCTTAAGAACAAAGAAGCTCTATTCAATAACATGTCTGTGTAAAGTTTCTTAGAATAAGGACTAAATCACATACTTTTAAACCCATGAGATAAGAAGTTACGGTTTTCCTCAAGTAATATATTCATAATTTATTTTTGTTACCAATTTTTAAGCTATGTTTTCCTTGGTTTATTTTACCTGATGTTGTCTTTAAACATTTGGCTTCAGACTTGATGTACATAACCCTTGATCTATTTTCCCACTAACCTGACCAGTATAGATACACAATCTGCACAATCTTACAGAATCAGTGATGAAAAACTAAGGTAAGGTAGGGAAGAAGCTTTGTTTAAGGTATCATTAACCTGTGTTACAACTTTTAGTGACTTGTGTATCCGTACCTCTAGATCCCTTTGCTCATCTACCTCATTTAGATTTAAGTTGGATCATAAGGGGTGTGAATCTATTGTTGGAAGTTGTGCATTGCTGTGAATACAAATCAAACGTTATGCGAGAGAGAGTGGAATTGTGACAAATTGGAAACTAGGTTTCCTCATTGCTAAAGCCTATCCAAGTTCAACAGGACTTAATCACTCCATGCTTGGTTAAAGATGTGACACATGCTGAATGATATTAAAAAGGAAAAGGTGAGAATTATTGTAGTGATTGAAGGTATAACTTTTCCTATTGCCTATTTGGGGCCACGTGAATGTTCTTGATGAATGAACCTTAAAAGCAGGTAATCCAGGGGGCGGAGCTTTCTAGTTAAGGACCTGGTTCAAGCATGTAGCTTCTAAAAGAGATCTGTAATAAATTATCTGTTCCAAGTCAGTATGTCTGTCGAAGGGTCATGAGGACTCGAAACGTCAACTCTTTTCTTCTCCGCCGATGCTGCCAGACCTGCTGAGTTTTTCCAGGTAATTCTGTTTTTGTCTGTTCAGTATGTCAAGTAAAATAGCTCCAATGCGGTACCTCGCCTTGTGAATGTGAGTACATCAGTTCTTAGGGAAAAAAGGAAAGTACACTAATCAGTCATGCCACTCTTTGGCAGAATCGACCCTTATGACGTGCCCATGGGAGACTGGAGCAGGTACATAGAGCACCTAGGCTTTTATTTCGTGGTGAATGAAATTACTGTGGAGAAGAAGCAGAAAGCAATCCTTTTGAGGGCCTGTGGTAACAAGACATATAACCTCATCTGCAGTCTAACGGCCCCGAACGTGCCTAATTCTACATGTTTTAACAAATTGCTAGGCTTCGTGAAAATGAATTTTCAGCTGAAGCCATCGGTAATTATGCAGAGGTTTAAGTTTAACTCTAGAGTAAGGGTCCTGGAGAGCCCATCACAACTTATATAGCGAAGTTGGAACATTGACTGAGCACTGAGAATTCAGAGAAACACTCAATGATATATTGTGGGACCGATTCGTTTGCTGAGTTCACCACAACACCATTTACTTGCAGCAGTTAACATTGATTTGAAGCACCCCATGGAAATAGCACTAGCCATGGAAAATGCTGCAAGAGACTTGCAGGCTTTACAATGAGTACAATCTGGCAACATTCTTCAGTTGAGACGGGAACCTACTGCCGGGCACGGCGTGAAAACCAGAGAGACAGCAATGAAGTAAGAGACAGTCTCTGCTGCTCAAAAAATGAAAAGGCCTAGTGGAAGCGTTTCAGCAGCGGCTTTCAATTTAATCCATTAGAGATGTGGGGGTAACCATGTACCAGACACCTGTAGATTCAAGGAGGCAGAATGCCATTACTGTTGCAGGAAAGGGCGCGTAACAAAACAATGAAGGGCAAAATCGAGACAGCCCATAAGACAGCAAACCAAAATGATTGAAGTGCATAATATAACATAACCTGAAGCTGCCGAGACCGATATCGATTCCCAGTACAATGTCAAAGCAGCAAAAACTGAACCAATAACCGTCACCATTCAAGTGAATGGGAAGCCTTTTTTTAAATTCATTCATGGGATGTGGGCTTTGCTGGCTGGGCCAGCATTTATTGCTCATCCATAGTTGCCCTTGAGAAAGTGGTGGTGAGCTGCTTTCTTTAACCGCTGCAGTCCCATGTGGCATAGGTACACCCACAAAGCTGTTAGGAAGGGAGTTCCAGGATTTTGACCCAGCGACAGTGAAGGAACGGCGATATATTTCCAAGTCAGGATGGTGAGTGACTTGGAGGGGAACTTCCAGGTGGTGGTTCCCTTCTGTCTGCTGCCCTTGTCCTACTAGATGGTAGTGGTCATAGGATTGGTGCTGTCAAAGGAACCTTGGTGAACTCCTGCAGAACATCTTGCAGATGGTACACACTGTTGCTATTGTGCATCAGTGGTGGAGGGAGTGAATTTTTGTGGGTGTGGTACCAATAAAATGGACAGCTTTGTCTTGGAATGTGTCAAGCTTCTTGAGTGTTGTGGGAGCTGCACTCATCCAAGCTCTAGTCATGGAGGTAGATGCAGGAGCCTCAACCACGGTGGTGGGAGAGCACACATTTAAATATCCGGATGAAGTTACCCAGCCACTGAATCTGGAGCAAACCACATCTAAATTGAAGAGATACGCTAGAGAATCCATACAAGTAAAGGGCATCACCACAGTACTTGTGTCCTATAGGCAACAGACAGCCCAGCTTTCAGTGATCATAGTGACAGGTGAAGGACCTAGACTTCTGGGCCACAGCTGGCTACAAAAAATTAAGCTCAACTGGTCTGAAATATGTCAAGTGAGAAGAGGAGGAATTCCTGAGCTGTTAAGGAAATACAACAGTGTATTTTCTGACAAATTTGGAAAGCTAAAAGGCCTACAAGCAAAAATATATGTAGATTTGGAGGTGACACCCCATTTCTTTAAGACCAGACCAGTGCTTTATGCCCTAAAGGAGAAGGTGGGTGCAGATTTGTGCTGCTTAGAAAAGCTAGGCATCATCCAGCCATTCCAGTTTTCGGAATGGGCAACGCCCACCGTGCCTGGGATGAAATCTGATTAAGCTATTCACATTTGTGGGGGCTACAAATTGATCGTGGACAAGGCAGCTAAACTAAATAAATATCCTATCCCAAGGATAGACGATTTGTATGCAAAGCTAGCTGGAGGCAAATTCCACACCAAACTGGACATGAGCCATGCATACTAACAGCTAGAGCTGGATAGCATGTCTAGAGGGAATGTAACCATCAACACCCATGAGGGTCTTTATCGGTATGCCCACCTACTCTTTGGAGTATCATCTGCATGTGCAATCTTCCAAAGGACCAGGGAGAGTCTTTTACAAGGACTTCCCCGAATAATAATATGCCTAGACGATGCCCTGATCACAGGGTCAATGGAAGCCAAATATTCGGCTAACCTCGAAGAGATTTAAGAAGATTTTTGGAAGCTGGTGTATGATTAAAGAAAGAGAAGTGTACATTCCATGTGCCAGAAGTCACTTACTTGGGTCACCGGGTGGAAGCTATGAGGTTGCATCCAGTAGAGGAGAAAGTCAGGGCAATCAGAGACACACCCTCTGCTACTAGAGTCACTGAACTCAAGTCTTTTTTGGGCTTGATTAATTATTATAATTGCTTCTTGCCAAACTTGTTATTGAAAAGGAAACATCATTGATCATGGAATTCACAACAAGAAGAAGCCTTTGTGAAAATTAAGAAGCTATTACATTCATCATGCCTACTGATACATCATAATCCATTAAAAGAATTAATATTAATCTGTGATACATCTCCTTATGGTGTAGGAGCTGTGTTATCACACAGGATGGAAGATGGTACCAAAAGACCAATTGGCTATGTCTCCAGAACCTTCTCTGCAGTTGAGAAGGGTTATTTACAACTTGAAAAGGAAGGTTTATTGGTGACATCTGGAGTGAAGAAATTCCACAAGTATCTGTATGGATGACATTTTGCCATTGTGTTGGACCATAAACCATTAATGAGTTTATTCAGTGAGGCGAAGGCCATTCTGCCAACAGCCTCAGCAAGAATTCAACGTTGGGCATTGTTATTATCTGCACATAAGTATACCTTTATGCACCGTCCTGGCCTAGAAATTCCAAATGCAGATCCACCTCAGTCGTCTCCCGTTACCAGATAGCATTGTATATGCTTCTGTGCCACGAGAAGCTTGTGCTGAATTTCTTGGACTCTTCACCTGTGTGTGTGAAGCAAATTAGAAATTGGACAAACAGAGATCCAATTTTGTCAAAAGTGAGAGACCTTATATTGCAAGGGTGGTTGAAAAGATGGGACCATTCCCTGCCCATAAAACAGAGTTAAGTGGCCAAGATGGAATCTTGTTCTGGGGATCAAGATCTGTTGTCCCTTCGCAAGGAGGAGAACCACTCTTAACAGGGCTTCACAGTGCACATCCAGGCATATCGAAGATGAAAATGCTTGCGCAAAGCTATGTCTGGCGGCCAGGCATTGACAGTGACATTGAAAGAATGGTTAAGCACTTTCTCCATTGTCAGCAACAACAGAAGTTGCCTATTTCAGCTCCACTTCATTCATGGGAGTGGCCTGGCCAACCCTGGGTTAGACTACATATTGATTATGTCAGTCCATTTTTAGGTACCATGTTTTTATTGATGGTCGGTGCACATTTTAAGTGGATGGATGTGTATGGAGTTAGATCACTGACAAGGAGCGCATCTATTGAAAAGCTGCACAATGTTTTAGTATACGTGGCCTACCAGAAGTCATTGTTTTGGGTAACGGTGCAGCCTTAGTACAGAATTTCAGAGATTCATGAGTTTAAATGGAATCAAGCATATTAAAACAGCATCATATCATCCCTCATCAAATGGGTTAGCTGAAAGAGCTGTGCAAACTTTCAAATCAGGAGTGAGGAGGTTATCAGAAGTTACTCTAGAAACTCAATTTTCCCATTTTCTTCTCAACCATGGTATGACTCCTTATTCAACTACAGGTTCAACACCGTCTGAATGATTGATGAAACGCCACCTACATACAAGATTAATCCTGGTATTTCCAAACTTAGAGGGGAAGGTGGAGAATAATCAAAAATTGAATCACAATATTCATAGCAAAGCTTGAAGATTTACCACAGGAGACACAGTCGTCATGTGGAATTTTGGAAATGGACCTTGTTGAGTTCCTTGTATAATGTGTCTCTGAAACTGGTCCCTTGTCATTCTAGGTGGAATTAGAAGAACAAATTGTTCAAAAACACGTGGATCATCCAAGGAATAGAAAGACATTCCAACAACCAGCTATTCCACCTGTAATTAATGTTGAACCGTTAATCCCTGAAGTGACAGATTGACCTAGAATAGAGATACCGGATGTCTCTGTTGAATTGCCTAACCCTGAACTACCACTTTCTTATGATGTACATGTTGCTGCAGTTCCTGATCATGTTGATCCAGTGGGAGAACCTCAAGTGGTAGAGCTATGCCACTCTAACTGAATAAGAAAACCACCTTAGAGACTTAATCTTTAACACTTGACCTGTACATATGCATATGCTGTGGATTAAAATATTCTTTATAAATAAGAAATGTAAAAAAATCGAAAAGGGGAGAAAATGTAGTGATTGAAGGTACAACCTTTCCTACTGCATATTAGGGGTCATGTGATTGTTCTTGACACATGAGCCCTAAGCACAAGTAATCCGGTGGGGTGGGTGGGGTGGGGGGGGGAATGGGGTTTGGTGGGGGGAGGTGGTGGGGAGGCGTGTGTGCCGAGCTTTCTAGTCATGGACCTGGCTCAAGCATGCACCTTCTAAAAGAGCTCTGTAATAAATTTATCTGTTTCAAGTAGAAACCTGTCCGGTACATCAAGTCATTACAATTATACAATGGACATAAAGATGAGTAAGGAAGTTTTGGTCAGAAGTCAGTGATGAATGTTAGTCACAGCTGGTACCCTGTGCAGTTTGAAAGCATTTCTACGTTTCAATCTCCTTAAGTTTTCATAAGCCCACCCTCAAGACTAACAGCCATTTCCCAACATCTTTTTAGCTCCCAAATTAATTTAGATTTACACAACAGAATTTTCTGATAATTAGTCAGAAGAAAAGGAAATTATGCTGGTATAGAGGGTAGAATAAATGGTTTTGCTCATAAAATTATTCAAAAAGTCATCACCAAGCTTAATCAAGAGAAGTAAATAAATTCTCGTTTGTTCATATTCAGGGATACATCTGCCAGGGTACGGTTTTATGCATTTAGCATTTATGACTATACAGTTTTCTAACCTTAATTCTAAGAATACAAAAGAGGCCAGAAGCACAGACACAAATCTGACATAGTAGAAAAGCAAAAGATTGTAAATGCTGAAAACCTGAAATAAAAACAAAAAATGCTGGAAGTACTGAGGCAGCATCTGTGGAGAGAAACAGAGTTAATGTTTCAGGTCTGATGGAAGGTCTGCTTTTAGCAATCCCTGATGCCATGAAACTGGAAATGCCTCATTCTCTTCTCTTGGAAGTTTATTTAATAATACTTTTGTTACAACTAGTATTTCCTTCAAATACATGCATAGTTGCATAGCTCATGCAAGCACTGTGTAGTTAGTTTCAGACTGGTTCTCTGCAGAACAAATCAAACACAACTCACCTGTTGGCTCAGCAGATAGAGGCACCAACTGGTGGACGGAGTCACAGATTTAGAAATTGGGGTCTGCGTGATCCCAAAACAGCACACGATGCATGTACAGCAGTGGGCTGCAGCAAACATCTTCACTGCTTTTGTTAGGGTGATACAGGCGAGCTGGTCACCATTAGTGATCCTGGAGCCAGCTCACCAATCATGGCGAGGCACGAAGATCAGCTGACTTAAATCCCTGTCAAAGTCTTTCAAAGACACAGCCTCATGCTGCAATCATTGAAACTCCAATTTGGATTTAATGAATTCACTTATAACAACTTACCACTTAGTTGTAAGATGGAAGAAAGAAAGAGCTTGCTGATTATATGGTGACCATCATCACCTCAGGATTCCACATTCAGTTATAGCCAATATTTCTTTTATTCGTTCACAGGACGTGGGCGTCGCCGGTTAGGCCAGCATTTATTGCCTATCCCTAATTGCCCTAGAGAAGGCGGCGGTGCAAACCTTCTTGAACCGCTGCAGTACCTGTGGTGTAGGTACACCTGCAGTGCAGGTAGGAAGGAAGCCCCAGGATTTTGACCCAGCGACTGTGAAGGAACTGCGATACATTCCCAAGTCAGGATGGTGAGTGACTTGGAGGGGACCTTGCAGGTGGCGGTATTCCCATCTATCTGCTGCCCTTGTCCTTCTAGGTGGTAGAGTTTGTGGGTTTAGAAGATGCTGTTGCAGGTGCTTTGGTGAGTTGCTGCAGTGCATCCTTTAGATGGCACATGCTGCTATATGGTGCATTAGTGGTGGAATGAGTGAATGTTTAAGGTGGTGAACGGAGTAACAGTGACCTTTGTCCTGGATGGCATTGAGTTTCTTGAGTGTTGTTGGAGCTACACTCATCCAGAAAATTGGGAAGCATTCAATCACGCTCCTGGTTTGTGCTTTGTAAATGGTGGATAGGCTTTGTGAAGTTAGAAGGTGAGTCACTGCAGAATTCACAGCCTCTGACCTTTGTTGTAGCCACAGTACTTGTGTGGCTGGTCCAGCTAAGCTTTTGGTTCATGGTGACCCTCAAGAAGTTGATCATGAAAATTCAGCTATGATAATGCTATTGAATGTCAAGGAGAGAAGGATAAATTTTCTTTTGTTGCTGTTGATAATTGCCTGGCACTTGCGTGGCGTGAATGTTATTTGTCACTTATCAATCAGCCCAGCATCTACAGGCCACCCAGTTTAACTTTGGTAGCAGGGAAGCTTTTAGAAATGATGATTTGGGACTAAATTCATTTTCACTCGGGCAACTTTGAGCTAATTAAGGAAAGCCAGCATGAATTTGTTAAGATAAAATCATTTAACTGACTTACATGAATTTTTTGACGAGGTAACAGGGAGGGTTGATGAAGATAATGATGTTGATGTGGTGTACATGGACTTCCAAAAGACATTTGATGAAGTGCCGCACCACAGACTTGTGAAAAAAAGTTGTGGCCCATGGAATAAGAGAGACAGTAAGCAACATGATAAGAAATTGGATGAGTGACAGGAAACAAAGATTAGACTTAACACTTGTTTTTTTAGACTGGAGAAACACATCTTCCCTTCACCCCCCTTATCGGCATTCCGTAGGGATCGCTCCCTCCGGGACACCCTGGTCCACTCCTCCATCACCCCCTACTCCTCAACCCCCTCCTATGGCACAACCCCTTGCCCACGCAAAAGATGCAACACCTGCCCCTTCACTTCCTCTCTCCTCACCGTCCAAGGACCCAAACACTCCTTTCAAGTGAAGCAGCATTTCACTTGCATTTCCCCCAACTTAGTCTACTGCATTCGTTGCTCCCAATGTGGTCTCCTCTACATTGGAGAGACCAAACGTAAACTGGGCGACCGCTTTGCAGAACACCTGCGGTCTGTCCGCAAGAATGACCCAAACCTCCCTGTCGCTTGCCATTTTAACACTCCACCCTGCTCTCTTGCCCACATGTCTGTCCTTGGCTTGCTGCATTGTTCCAGTGAAGCCCAACGCAAACTGGAGGAACAACACCTCATCTTCCGACTAGGGACTTTACAGCCTTCCGGACTGAATATTGAATTCAACAACTTTAGGTCGTGAGTCCCCTCCCCCATCCCCACCCCCTTTCTGTTTCCCCCCTTTTTTTTTCCCAATAAATTATAAAGATTTTCCTTTTCCCACCTATTTCCATTATATAAAAAAAAAACCCACTAGAGCTATACCTTGAGTGCCCTACCATCCATTCTTAATTAGCACATTCGTTTAGATAATATCACCAACTTTAACTTTAACACCTATGTGTTCTATTGTACTATTGTTGTTGACATCTTTTGATGATCTGCTTCTATCACTGCTTGTTTGTCGCTACAACCACACCAACCCCCTCCACCTCTCTGTCTCTCTATCTCTCCGCCCCCCACACACACACCTTAAACCAGCTTATATTTCAGCTCTTTCCTGGACTCGAACTCAAGTTCTGTCGAAGGGTCATGAGGACTCGAAACGTCAACTCTTTTCTTCTCCGCCGATGCTGCCAGACCTGCTGAGTTTTTCCAGGTAATTCTGTTTTTGTAAAGGTTCATAGGGGTTGGTGTTAGAACCCTTGCTCTTTCTGATATACATTAATGAACTAGACCATGGCGTATAGGGCACAATTTCAAAATTTGTGGATTATACAAAACTTGGAAGTATCATGAACAATGAGGAGAATAATGTAAAGCTTCAAAAGAATGTAGACTGGCTGGTGGAATGAGCAGGCAAGTGGCAGATGAAATTAATTCAGTGTGAAATGATTCATTTTGGTAGGAAGAACTCAGAGAGACAACATAAAATAAAGGGTACAATTCTAAAAGGAATGCAGGAGCAGAGGAACATTGATCCAAATGTGCATAAGTCATTGGAGGTGGCAAGGCAGTTTGAGAGCACAGTTAATAAAGCATTCATCACCCTAGGCTTTATCAATAGGGGCATAGAGTACAAAAGCAAGGAATTTATGTTAAACTTGTATAAAACACTGGTTCAGCCTCAAGTGGACTACAGCATTGGGTTCTGGGTGCCACACTTTAGGTAGGATTGAAGACATTAGCAATGAGGTGGAAACGATTCACTAGAATGGTTCCAGGAATGAGGAACTTCAATAACATAGGTGGATTGGAGACGTTCGGATTGTTCTCCTTGGGGAAGAGAAGAACAAAGAACAAAGAAAAGTACAGCACAGGAACAGGCCCTTCGGCCCTCCAAGCCTGCGCCGATCATATTGCCTGTCAAGCCTGTCAACTAAAACATTTTGCACTTCCAGGGTCCATATCCCTTTATTCCCATCCTATTCATGTATTTGTCAAGCTGCCTCTTAAACACCACTATCGTACCTGCTTCTACCACCTCCTCTGGCAGCGAATTCCAGAAACCCACTACCCTTTGCGTAAAAAACTTGCCCCACACATCTCCTCTATGGTTTTCTTCTCTCACCTTAAATCTATGTCCCTTAGTAATTGACTCTTCCATCCTGGGAAAAAGCTTCTGACTATCTACTCTGTCCATGCCACTCATAATTTTGTAAACTTCAATCAAGTCGCCCCTCAATCTCCGTCGCTCTAGTGAGAACAATCCGAGTTTCTCCAACCTGTCCTCATAGCTAATTACCTCCAGACCATGCAGCATCCTGGTAAACCTCCTCTGCACCCTCTCCAATGCCTCCATATCCTTCTGGTAATGTGGCGACCAGAATTGAATGCAATATTCCAAGTGTGGCCTAACCAAGGTTCTACACAGCTGCAGCATGACTTCCCAGCTTTTATACTCCATACCCCTGCCAATGAAGGTAAGCAAGCCATATGCCTTCCTGACTACCTTATCCACCTGCATTGCCACTTTCAGTGACCTGTGGACCTGTACACACAGATCCCTCTGCCCGTCAATGCACTTAAGGGTTCTGCCATTTACTGTATAATTACTGCCTGTATTAGACCTTCCAAAATGCATTACCTCGCATTTGTCCAGATTAAATGCCATCTGCCATGTCTTGGCCCTAGTCTCCAACCAATCTATAACCTGTTGTATCCTTTGACAATCCTCTTCACTATCTGCAACTCCTCCAACCTTAGTGTCGTCTGCAAACTTACTAATTAGCCCAGTTACATTTTCCTCCAAATCATTCATGTAGACTACAAACAGCAAAGGTCCCAGCACTGATCCCTGGGAACTCTACTAGTCACAGCTCTCCATTCAGAAAAGCACCCTTCCACTGCTACCCTCTGTCTTCTATGAGGAAGCCAATTCTGTATCCATCTTGCCAGTTCACCTCTGATCCCGTGCAACTTTATCCGTCTGCCATAACGCACCTTGTCAAAGGCCTTACTGAACTCCATGTATATAACATCCACTGCCCTTCCATCATCGATCATCTTTGTCACTTCCTCGAAAAACTCTATCAAGTTAGTGAGAAGGTTGAGAAGAAATTTGATAGAAGTATCAAAATCATGAGGGGCCTAGGCAGAGTAGATAGGGAGAAACTGTACCCATTAGATCTAGAACCAGAGGGCACAGGTTTAAGGTAATTGTCAAAAGAATCAATGGTGATGTGAGAAATAAACCTTTTCATGCATTTAGTGGTTAGGATCTGAAATGCACTGCCTGAGAGTGTCGTGGAGGCAGGGTCAATTGAGGCTATCAAAAGGGAATTGGTTCATTATCTGAAAAGGAAAAGATTACAGGGCTATGGGGAAATGGCAGGGGAGTGACAATAGGTGAATTGTTTCTTCAGAGGGACAGCACAGACAAGACTCCTTCTGTGTTGTAACCATTCTGTGATTCTATGATTCCCATTGACTTCAAGTATATTAAGGTTCCTTAATGCCACAATGTCAAACGTTGGCCTGATGTCAAGGGCAGCCACTCTCATCTCACTTCTGTAATTCAGCTGTTTTGTCCATGCTTGGACAAAGGCTGTAATGAGCTTTGGAGCTGAGTGGTCCTGACAGAACCCAAACTGAGCATTGATTATTGCTGTGTAGAAAGGCCACTTTCTATCACTTTGCGGCTGATTAAAGGTAGGCTAATTGCACGGCAATTGACCAGATTGCATTTGTCCTGCTCTTTGTGGACAAGACATAGCTGAGCAATTTTCCACATTTTTTGGTTAATGCCTATGTTATAGCTGTATGGAAACAGCTTGGTAGGGATGTGGCTAGTACTTCTGAAGTGTATTCATTATCACAGTTCCAATATAGCAAATGGCCATGAGATGAACAAGTTCTTCATTAAATTTTTTGCAGTGCTAGCATTTTCTCTCCCCTGGAATTTTCTCCCTTCTCCATCTGGGGAAGAGAACTGGACATTTATCTACCCTCTGTTCTCAAGCACGAAATATAGGTCAATTAACAGAGCATTTGTTTTTACTTAGCTATTGCCCTTTTATTTTAATTTTGCTTTGAAAGTACATTCCATCCCTTGTGCAGAAGTATGTAAACAGCTGAAACTGCATATCCAGATAGATTGACAATGGCTTGCTTCTCTCCTATCTCCCCTGATGAACTTTCTTCAGTGCAAGTATTCTGAACACCCATCTGTTATTCTCAACCATATTACATCGCTGTGGGTGGCTTGTGAACTGCAGCTGTGGCACATAACTTTCCATAGGATGTTCGTTCTTAATTAAACAAATATTTAATGCGTTCTTTAAAACAAAATGCTGTGGGACATTACATATGCATTTTGTTGGTCCAGTCTCTGTTAGCTTGTTGAAGAGTGTCCTTCAGATCTGCTCAAAAGCGTGTCTGAAGCCTCATTGTGCTGCAGCATCATGAAGGGGTACTGCTTTAAAGTGTTTGAATTCATCCAGAGCTGTAAGAAAAGTTTCAAGCATGATTAACTTCAAGATATTCCACATCAGTTCTGAAGATTAGTTTGTTCTATTACTGAGAATTGAAGTTGTACACATTAAATCCAAAGAGAACTGCATTGGCGTTGTTGTACTGAGTCCAAGAATAATTAGATTCCAATTTCCAGTTTTCTGCAGACAGGCTAGCTGTGTTTCTCAGTACAGTAAAAAGCTCTTACTGGAAACAAACCGCTGGTGAGGAAAATGTTCCCTTTATTTGTCCGTTCCATTTGAGCAAACACTATTATGTGTGATTATCCCAACTGACAGTAATATCCTGTGTGCACAATAGCTGAAGCCATTACCGCCATCTCCATTACCGCCATCTCCATTACTGCCATCCCCAACAGCAGATTTGCCTGTAATGACAAAGCTATGAAACTGGACCCAACACTTTTTTTTATTATACAGACATGCCCATTGTCTGCCAATAACAGGAGGAAATACAAAGTTTACTCATATATGGCAGCTATACCTAATCACTTTATGAAAACCCTTTAAACACTGGACACAAAAGAACACAGCTCTTTGTAGCTTTATGCAACTAAACTTTTTTTATTAGAAGTACCCGTGCTCATCTGAAAACTAAATCTGACCCCAGCTGCAATTTTTCTAATAATTATTGGCCACCTAAATATGATCATTTTTTGCAGCTGACAAGGAATACTGGCTTTATTTTTCAATAAAAATTGACTTCTACTTTGATGAAGTTTACTGTTCCTCCCTTGTACATTTGTCAATGCATTCTGCATCTGAAAATAATAACAGTGTAATGTGGTTAAATTTGAGCTTACAAAGAAAAATTCCTGCATGTAATTGCTCCTATAAACCCATGTTATTGTGTGGCAGGAGAAATATGGGATGAATCAGTGTCTGAGCAAATGTTCCTTTAAAGACATTCCAATTTCAGAAAACACACATGAACTGTCATGGGGAGCTTCACAAATAGGCAGCATGTATCAGGAATTCAGGCATTATACTCGCATGCTCTGCAGGATGTTGCATATGAAAAGTTCTGTGAAGTCCATCAGCTTTGGTACTAGAATTGTTGATGTGCATTGCTGATGCACAAAATTATGTGCTGGGAGTGTGAATTTCCTAAGAAGTTACGTTCTTATATTGAGAATAAAGTGTAGAGAACATGGGCAGATTTTGAACTGATAGTCCCAGCTGGAATGGTTCAAGAGTGGGCTTTGTCCTCTGCTCTTAGCTGAGCTGAGCCACAACATTAGCATCCTGCCTCCAAGAAGGCAGGATGACATACTAAATCTGACAAAGGAAAGATTTTTAACGAAAAGGATCCTAGCAGGGGTCACCAAAGTTTCACTGGAAATGGATTTCTAAAGCTGCAGAAGCTACAAGAATAAAGAGTAGACCTAGAAAGGTAGTGTCTCCCTGGTCCAACCAGTGTTCTTCACTCCTACCTGGAGGGATCTGAGGGACTGCAGTGAGGTGATCATTCCCAATGATAGGAGGAAGAGGCCAAGGAACTCAGGTGCAGGAGTGTCATCCCGACATCCTGGAGACAGTGCACCAGGAGGACCCAGGATCTCAGGAGAGCAGGAAGGGTGAGTGATATAACACTTTACAGTGTCAAGCCCCATATTCTGACTTGACCAGCTTCTTCCTGCATAGCACTCCTCAGAACAAAATGCCTTGCAACTTCACTCATTCATCCCTCTCCAGGTACCTCCCCACATCTCCATCTGAACAGCCAACAATCACCTTCATCTTTGCGTCATATCACATCCATGACTCGCAGTCACCTTCCACAAATGCTGTCCGTCCCTCCTCTCCATACAATCCATTACTAATAATATTTATTACTGTCTGCTTTCCCTCCTTGTAGGCGGAGGGCATACAACCTCAGGGCGAGGCAGAAACCTGAGGAGTGGTGGGGTGGCCCTCCAGTGACAAGCATCATGTTGGCCATTGGTAAAGCATGCCCAACAGGTCCACTGGGAAGGTGATCTTGTTCCAGAAAGCTGCAGATGTCAGTACTGACCTATGATGAAAGCCTGAAGTTCTGAGGCACTGCTGCTCAGACATGTTGGAAAGCTGATATTCTGCCTGTAGACCCATGAGTGGAATTTTCCATGCCTGCTGGTGTCGGATGTGTTCGGTAATCAATAAGAGCGGACAATATGGCGAGAAGGCCAAAGGTCGGTTTCACGACGTTGTGATGGGAACCTCATTGTAATACATTTGCGTGTCATTATAAGGTCAGCCCTCCGGATGATCCTTCCGCCACTGGATTGTCCCCCCACATCGGCGGGAAAACACACAGAACACATCTTAACAAGTCGGGACTTACCGTCAGGGCCTTGCTCACATTGCGGACATCCAAGGAGCAGAAGATGCTGGAGCCCAACAGCAACGGCATACTGGAGGAACACCCAGTGCATGCTGGGTGAATTCTCATGTGCATGGCTCTGCTGCAAAGCAGCCCAAGGAAGTTGGAAAGTCACCTTTAAAGGTCTGCTCGCAATGGATGATGGCCGAGGGGATGAAGAGGACAGTCCAGCTGTGTATGGGAGTGAGGAAGAGGTATTGGGGGGGGTGTTGAGGTTGGGAAGGGGAAGCATAAAGGTGTAAAGGGGGGATGAGGTTGAGTGGGGGGAGCAAAGGTGTCAAGGAGGAGGTTGGGAGGGAGGGAGTATGGGGGAGAAGCGGGTAATGGGGGAGAAGACGGCAACTGGGGAGGTAGATGTAAGAGGGTTGGAAGGTATAAGGGAAGGCGTTCGGAGAGGGGAAGGAGTGCGGCGAGGGGAGGGATTCCAGGGGAAGGAAGGAGCGCAGAGAGGGAGGGCATGTGGAGAGGGGAGGGAGTCCAGAGGGAGGAAGAAGTGAGGATGGAGGAAGAAGTTAGGGTGTCTGAAGGAGCCAGGGAGGGGGAAGGAGTACAGCTGGAGGAAAGAGTTGGAGGGGAAGGACTAAGGGTGGCGGAAGAAATAAGAATGTCAGGAGGAATCAAGAAGGGGGAAGGATTAAGCTGGGGTGAGTCCGGTGTGGGGGGAGGACGAAGGGGGGTGTGGATTCTGGTGGGGGGAAGGGGTTCCAAGGGGCGAAGGGGTCCAGAGGGGTGGATGTCTAGGTGAATGTGTAAGGGTGGGCTTTGAGGAGTCCATGACTGCCTTCTGGGGAGTAAACTGAGGGTGGCCATGGTAGAATGGATTGGTGAGAATGACCGAGGGCAGAGTGAATGGTAGGGTGGGAGGGTGAGGGTTCGACGGTAGGGGTAGAAGGGGCAGCGAGGGTGGTTAGTGGGGACTCGGAGGCAGACACAGACCTTGGGGATGGGAAGGAGGAGGCCGGGGATGAGATTTTCGGGAAGGAAGGGAAGGTGCATGTTCACTTGGACATCTCCGATGAAAAAGGGTTGTGGCTGGTTGGTCAAGGAGGGGGAGGTGGAAGGCGATGCCCGGGGGTCAGCAGTGATGGAGGAAAGGAAATGGGTGACTGGGGGAGGGAAAGAGTCTGGGGAGCTAATGAAAAGGTGAACCCAGACCATACTGTCTAAACTGAAAGTGAAACAAGAGTTGTGGTGGGTGAGAACAGGTGCTGCATGGGAATGTGATCAGTGGGTGGGCGAAGATGCAGGTCAGCTCAGATGAATAATTAAAAGCGAACCCCAGCAGGCAGCGTTGAAAATGCTCAGGACATTGAGGTGAGTATGATACTGAAGGAACAGCACGCGTGGGAGAATGCTTGCATGAGGTTCCGAAAGGCCCTGCCACACGCACATTTGTCCCTCCAGAATCATTCGTTGGCCAGCTGCTCCCTCTGCAGTAACAGAGGATGATGTTGAGGGGCTGACAGGCAAAGGGGACTCAGGGGGAGAGGGCAGCCTCTGAGATTACTTAGTGCATGACCCAAGGTGTCCAGCTGCCGCTCCTCCTCCCTTCGGTTGTCCAGGGATCTCTGCCTGACTCCTTGAGGGGAAGGAGCACCAGGACCTCTCGTGTTGCCACTGCAGGAACTCACCCTTGGCTCCCATGATGAAGCACAGGTCTGCACACATCTCTGCATTCTGCTGGACCAGGGTCTCCATGCCATCTGCCATTCTCCCCATGGAGGCCTCCATATGTGCTCATGTGGGCACCACTTCAATAGAGACCAGGTGGACGCACTCCTCCAGCTCACGAGCCACTCTGTTTCTTTCTAATCATGTGATGTGAGCGTTGCTGGCTAGGCTCCAGCATTTATTTTCTGCCCTAATTGCTTTATTCAGTTGTTGAGGGCTTCCAACAGCTTTGCGTGATGGTCCCGTGCCTTCTGCCGACTCTCAACCCTGAGTTGGAAGGCCAAAACCAGAGGTTTGTCATCTGATTAGGACCTCTTCCCCAGCAGTCCTCTGAGTGCTGGGGAGTTCAGCTAAACCTGCCTTCTCCTGCTGTGGACATGTGTCTGAGCCGTGACCACCAGACTGTGAACCCGAGGCTGCTCTAGATCTAGGTCCCACCGAGGTTTCTCTGGGTGGATGGAGTGTGTGGATAAGCTTATTTCCGGCTCTTCAATGGAGGAGGTGTCCTCTTCACTGGGGGTGAGGTCCTGGATAGAATTGAGGGACTGGCCTGCTGAGGGTATCGGTTGCTTGGCAGAGCTCCCTGTGAACCAAATTAGAGATAATTAGTGCATGGCAGCAGAGTCAGAAGCAAGAGAGAGAGCACTCACATTTGAATCGAGAGATGGATGATGTGGTGCAGGATCCTCGGTGGGCATTCACCACTGACCTCACCATTGCCGCAGGCACGGTCCACATCCTCGCCAGTCAGCATGATGGCACAAAGTGAGTGAGGGGCCTAATGTGGGCCACTTCACTTCCCCCTGGTTCAGGGCCTCTCCTTACTGATGTGAACAGGCTCCTCCTGCATGGAAACAGATGAAGAGTGTGTGAGCAGGATGCCTGGCACTGCATGGAATGTTTGTGTGGTAAGCGGAAACATGGACAGAATGAGGTCATGGGTTTGAGAGGATATGAGCCTGATGGGGATGTGAGGGTGTGTGTGAAAGTCAGTGGTGTTGTCCCTTGAGGTGTGAGATCCCTGTGGATGTGAGGACCTGGATAGAGTTGAGAGACTGGCTAGCTGAAGGTGTCAGTTGCTTGGCAGGGCTCCCTGTGAGCCAGAGTAGAGATAATTAGTGCATGGCAACAGAGTCAAAAACAGGAGAGAGGTTTGTGAGTGTGAGAGTTGAGAGTGATGAGAAGATTAACCTAGCTTGGTGGAATGGATGAGAGCATTCATCCTCTTCCTGCACTGGATGGCTGTCCTCTTTTGCAGGGTGTTGGCGCTGACCATCGCTGCCACCGCCTCCCATGCCAGATTGCTGACCTTCCTTGCTGGCCTTCACCCAGAGCAGGGGTAGAGGACATCGCGATGGGCCTCCACTGCATCCAGTAGGCGCTTCAGGGAGGCATCGCTAAATCTGGGGGCAGCATGTTTCCTCTCTTTGGCAGCTATCAGTCCCTAGTAGCTTCCTATCCCTTGAAGAATGTCAGCTGTATGCAGGGGTGGCCTTTAAATATGGCACCTGGTTTACTGAAGGCCCGGAGTGACAGCAGGACAGGTGAATCAGAGGACACCCTGCCAGTGACCTGGCGGGTTTCCCGGGAATGCATAATCAATGAAGGGGCAATGGGACGAGACGGTGTGAAAACCAACCATCGCAGCTGGTAGATAAAACATCCTTTTTCCCGCCCACTAGCGCACATTGTGCAAATCTGGGATGATTCCATCCACAGTTAAACTAGTTCTGCAGGCTGCATGTCGGCAGGTCCAACTGATGCTGAGAAAATTGCAGCAGAGACAGGTGATGGAGGGCAACCACCTCACTCACCCCATTCTAGGTTTCTGCCTTTCTATGGAGTTGTGTACCGTTCTCCTGCAAGGAGAGGGAGCAGAGAACTATAAGCATTTGTAATGGCTTGTGCGGAGAGGAGGGAAGGACAACGTTGTGGAGGGTGACTGTGAGGCATGGGTGTGAGAGGGCAATGGGAGAAGGTTAGTGTGGCGTTGGCTGTTCAGATGGCGATCTGAGGTGCTATCACAAATGTGAGGTTTCGTAAGATTTTTACATTTTGCTCTGTCTTTAATTTAGGGTCCACATCCTCACCAGACAGCACAATGGCACAATCCTGAAAGTGAGTGAGGAGCCTAATGTGGGCCACTCCACTCCCCGGTCTGGGACCTCTCCCTGGTGTTGTGAGCAGGCTTCTCTTGCATGAAAACAGATGGAGAGAGTGTAAGCAGGACACATGGCACTGTGTGGAATGTTTGAGGATATGAGCCTGATGGAGATATGAGGGAGTGTGTGAGAGTTAGTGGTGTTGTGCTTGAGGTGTGAGATCCCTCTGGATGTGTGATAGGTTTATGAGTGTATGAGTTGAGAGTGATGAGAAGAATGACTTACCCTAGCGGAACGGATGAGGCCATTCAGCCTGTAGCGGCACTGGGTGTCTGTCCACTTTTGCAGGGCATTGGCACTGGGCACTGACCACTGACCATGCTGGATTGGTGATGCTGCTGCCCCTCCTGTGCCCAAATCGCACAGGCCTCCATGGCATCCAAAAGGCGCTGGAGGGAAGCGTCACTAAACCAGGGGGCTGCAGTCTTTTTGCCCTTCGCGGCCATCTTGTCCTCTGTGCAGCAGTTGTGGGCTGGAATCACTGAGAGCTGTGCATGCGGCTGCATTTTAAATTTGGCACCCAGCATGATGAAGCAGCGAGGTGATGAATGAGAGCCTGCCCACCATCGAAACGGTGCCTTTCCCAGGAGTGCATAATTAACGAGATGGGTTTGGGGCGATACGGCATAAAAAGCCGCCATTGTAGCCAGCTGGTAAAACATTGTTTTCCCTGCCCGCTACCACACTTAGTGCAAATCTGGGATGATCCCTACCCATATCTCACCTCCTTGGAGTTGGATCTCTGTGTTCTGTGAAGCAGGATATGGCTGAGGAGAAGGTACCTAGTGCTGCTGCTGGTGTTGCTACTCTTATTGTTCCTCATTGCAATTGTAGGCTAGAGCTGTATAAGCTACTCCCCTGTTACTTATTTATTGTTATTCATTCACGGGATGTGGGCTTCGCTAGCTGGGCCAGCATTTATTGCCCATCCCTAGTTGCCCCTTGAGAAGGTGGTGGTGAGCTGCCTTCTTCTTCAACCGCTCGCTGCAGTCCATGTGGCGTAGGTACCCACAGTGCTGTTAGGAAGGATGTTCCAGGAATTTGACCCAATGACAGTGAAGGAATGGTGATACATTTCCAAGTCAGGATGGGGAGTGATTTGGAGGGGAACTTCCAAGTGGTGGTTTTCCCATGTGTCTGCTGCCCTTGTCCTTCTAGATGGTAGTGGTCGTGGGTTTGGAAGATGCTGTCCAAGGAGCCTTGGTGAATTCCTGCAGTGCATCTTATAGATGGTACACACTGCTGCTACTGTGCGTCGGTGGTGGATGGAGTGAATGTTTGTGGATATGTTGCCAACCAAGTGGGCTGCTTTGTCCTGGATGGTGTCCAGTTTCTTGAGTGTTATGGGAGCTGCACTCATCCAGGCAAGTCTTTTTTTATTCATTGAGGGGATGTGGGCATCGCTGGATAGGCCAGCATTTATTGCCTATTCTCAATTGCCCTTGTTCAAGGGGCATTTAAGAGTCAACCACATTGCTGTGGGTCTGGAGTCACATGTAGGCCAGAACAGGTAAGGACGGCAGATTTCCTTCCCTAAAGGACATAAGTGAACCAGATGAGTTTTTATAACAATCGACAATGGTTTCATGGCCATCATTAGACTTTTAATTCCAGATTTTTATTGAATTCAAACTCTACCATCTGCCGTGGCAGGATTTGAACCCGGGTCCCCAGAGCATTACCCTGGGCCTCTAGACTACTAGTCCAGCAATAATGGAGTATTCCATCACACTCCTGATTTGTGCCTTGCAGATGGATGGACAGGCTTTTGTGAGTCAGGAGGTGGGTTACTCATCGCATATTCTTAGCCTCTGACCTGCACTTGTAGCTACAGTATTTATATGGCTAACCCAGTTCAGTTTCTGGTCAATGGTAATCCCCTGGATGTTGATAGTGGCCAATTCAGCGACGGTAATGCCATTGAACATCAAGGATCGATGGTTGGATTCTCTCTTGTTGGAGATGGTCATTGCCTGACACTTGTGTAGCGTGAAAATTACTTGCAACTTGTCAGCCCAAGCCCGGATATTGTCCAGGTCGTGCTGCATTTGGACATGGACTGCTTCATGAGGAGTGGTGCTGAACATCATACAATCATCAGCAAACATCCCCACTTCTGACCTTATGATGGAAGGAAAGTCATTGATGAAGCAGCTGAAGATGGTTGGGCCGAGGACACTACCCTGAGGAACTGTGGTGATGTCCTGGAGCTGAGATGACTGACCTCCAACAATCACAACCATCTTCCTTTGTGCTAGGTGACTCCAACCAGCAGAAAGTTTTCCCCCTGATTCCCATTGACTCCAGTTTTGTTAGGACATCCTTAATGCCACACTCGGTCAAATGCTGCCTTGATGTCAAGGGCAGTCACTCTCACCTCACCCCTGGAGTTCAGCTCTTTTGTCCATGTTTGAACTAAGGCTGTAATGAGGTCAGGAGCTGAGTGGCCCTGGCGGAACCCAAACTGTGCGTCAGTGAGCAGGTTATTGCTAAGCAAATGCCACTTGATAGCATTGTTGATGACCCCTTCCATTATTTTACTGATGATGAAGAGTAGACTGTTGGGGCAGTAATTGGCCAGGTTGGATTGGCTTTTTGTGTACAGGGCATACCTGGACAATTTACCACATAGCCGGGTAGATGTCAGTGTTGTAGCTGTACTGGAACAGCTTGAAGGCTGACAGCAATGACGTGTGGCTGAACATTGGTGAGATGTAAGACAGATGAACTGATTTCCAAGAAGTTGGAAATGACCTGTCGAGCAATGAGAGACGTACTATGAGCAGTAACCTCTCAGCTGAGCATGGCTGGACTCGTCACGAAAGAGCAGTCCCCATTGTGCACTTGCCTGGTTGACCCTAGTGAGTTGCAGATAGCTTGGGGAAATCAGTGTACTGGCTATTAAAGCCAGAATGGCCGGTTAAAACAGCAATTAATGACCTATTTGCATATGACAGTTAATTACCGACAACTTCAAGGGTGTTCCCCACTCGTCTGGGTGAATCCCGGAAGAGAGTGGGATGATGCCGGAACCCTAAGCCAAAATCACTTTTAAGGGATTTAACTCCCCTCCCACCAGCAGCCCCCCCACCCCACCAACCCACGCATGTGATCCCACCTCCCCTTGATTAAGATTCTGCCGTATATTTGTTTTTCAAAAGTTATATTAGCCTGGTGAGCTGCAGATAACTGTAGCCTCATAGAAATACCCCTCATCTCTGGAACAATGCATGCAGTACAACATTGTTCTTTAATGGCAGCTGAAGGGGACAGGACTCTGACTGCCCTCCCTATTCACTTTGACCTCACTGACAGCTCTATCATTGCTCTACCTCACCTCACCCCTTTAACTTCTTTCTGTGCCTGAGGCCTGCCCAGTGTCCACCTCCCCACTGTGCAAAATGATCTTTGCTGTAAGGAGGGCTATAGCTGAATGCTGGATTTTGTAAAGGCCGTTTTAAAACAATGTAAGATTTCAATCTTTGCAAGGTCGAAGTGTAACCAGCAGGAGCTGTGGAGTCTGTTTTTATAGCATACAAGTTCTAAGGTCAGCAGGTGGAATGAAACCACAGTACAAGCCTCAGGCAAATCTATTCATATTGTATCTGGAACATTTTCTTTGGACAACCTTGAAACATAAACTACATGATAATCTGATGCTTATTAACTCAATAAACAACATAAACTAAAGGGTATAAAAGTGGATGCAGCAGCAGAGAGACCTGGGGTGTATGTAAACACATTTTACAAAGTGGCAGAAAATGGGAAAGCTGTTAAAAAAAATCATGTGGCTTGTTAGCCTTATAAATGTCGGCATAGGGAAAATATTATTTACAGGAGAAAGCAAGAGAGTGCATTTGTGAGAAATGGGGTGGGGGAGGGGAGTTGGAGTGTGGGAGGGGAACCAGATATCCAGATGTTACAATCTGGAATACCTGATGTATGCTTGCCTGAAAGTGCGTAGGAAGCAGATTCAATTATAACTTTGAAAGGGAAATTGGATAAATTTGCAGGGCAATGGGAAAGTGAAGGGGAATAAGAATAATTGGATAACTGTTCCAAAGAGCTGGCACAGGTATGATGGGTTGAATAGCCTCCTCTGTACTTATTGATTCTGTGGTTCTAAATCCAGCTGAGACCTAACCTGGGCATTTAACTACATAGACTTTTAGCTGCCTTGTAAGCTCCCCATGTGCTGTATGGAACCTGTTGCTGAATATTACAGCCTTAATATGTAACAGGGGGAAAAAATTGGCCCTTTATCCCAGAAAGCTTCAAATTTCAAAGCATTTTGAAAGAGTTAGATGTTTTTAGGCCATCCAGTTCCAATCATTTCTTCAGATTTTATAGGATGTTTTTACAATCTATAGATGTTATGAGCAAAACAAAGATTTAGGCCGGGATTCTCTATGCCCACTGTCGCCTGGCATGTTCGGTTGTGTGAGCAGACAAGATGGCGAGAAGGCCAAAGATCGGTTTCATGACTGCGTGAAACCATTTTGCGATTGCCCACTCTGCCTGCCAATGGCGGGCTGCGTTTCCTGCCATCGGATGCTAGGAACCTAATTGTAACGGATAAGCATAAATTATAAGGCCAGCCTGCTGGAATCACCCCTCCCCCTCCCCCCCAACCCACTGGTCATCTGCCCATCATGCTGACATGTTTCACAACAGCATATAAAAGGCGTGCACTTAGCAGGCTGCACTTTGAGGGGATCTCGGAGGTGAGTACACAGTAACATTGTGGAGCACTTGCAAAGGATGCCTGTTGGACTTCAAGGTTGAGGCACCTTGCAGAGTTGGGCAAGGACTGCCCTGCAGTTAAGCGTAGTGCACAAGCACGTGCAGAGTGGGAGGAGGGGTGGTGGGCGAGGGAAGCGGCCATGCATTAGGGACCTTGTATAAAATGACCATTCCTTTGTAGCTGAGATAGTTCGAGCATAGTCACATTGATATGATTGAAATTGGCCTCCAGTTTCTCTTCCACTTAAGCAATGCAGAGGCATCAAAGTGCCACCAAGTGCTCCAAAGCTTTTCATCCTTCGGGCATAGACTGCGAACTAATGAGTGTTGTAGTGGATTGCAGAACAGTTGGATGACTAGCACATTGTATAATCTCCTTGCTAAAGCTGGCCATGGAGCAGTCACTGGTGGAGGTGCTCATAGCCCCTTGCAAAGTCATCATTCTGGTTTAGATCAGTCTGCCCCATGGTTCAAGCTAACAGCGCAGCCTTGCAGTGCAAGTTAGGAGAATGCCTGCGCCTAAGCTGAGAGCACAGCATGCAGTCCAATGGGCAAAGCTGCTGCCAATCGGTCGGGTGGAGGGACGTGGGGTTTCGGGCAGCCATACAGCGCACTAATCTCTGGCCATCCAACTGGTTGCCAGCACTCTCCGGAACGCATTAAAGGGCCTTCAGACTTGACCAAGGCAGGTTCTTAGTACACCCATGTATCCTGCAGGCGGAGTACATAAAGATCATGGAGCCTTGTGAGCTAGTGGTATGCCTCATGGCTTAGTGAGAGCGAAGATGACAGAGAAGAGAGGGACTGAGGTACCTGGCTGTGCAGAGGGTGGAGCAGCACCCTCTGAAAGAAGGAACGGCTGGGGCTCCTGTACACACCATCAAAGAGTCACAGCGCGCCATCGCTGGTAGGTGCCTAGCTAGACCCAGTGTCTATGGACACTGCCTTTCATACCTGAGGCTGACTGAGAACCAGCTTCACCGAAGACGGCGCATGTCTAGGGAACTGGTCAGTCACATCTGCAGGATGTGACGCCAGGGGACCTGGAGGGTATCCAATGCCAGTGGCCATGAAAGTGACCACTGTGCTCAATTTCTACACCAGTGGCTTCTTTCAGGGCTCCACCGGTGACCTCTGTGGGATATCACAAGCCTCCACCCACAAATGCATCTATGAGTTCACGGATGCCATCTTTGCCAGGGTACACAACTTTGTGCATTTTGCCTGGGACCAGGACAGCCAGGATGTAAGAGCAGTTGGATTCACCCAGATCTCAGGCTTCCCACAGGAGCAGAGTGCTGTAGACTGCACTCATGTGACGTTCAGATCTCCATCGCAGCAAGGGGTCAACGATGCCAACCGCAAGAGATTCTATTCTCTTAATGTGCAGCTGGTGTGCAACCACCGCAAATGCATCCTGCAGGTCTACGCACAGTTTCCAAGGAGTGTGCATGACTCCCACATTCTCAGTTGATCACAGATCTCTGACGTCTTCCAGGATCCACAGAAGCTGCAGGATTGGCTCCTCAGGGACAATGGCTACCCGCAGAGTCTGTGACTGATGACACCTGTGCTGTGGCCTCAGACTGCAGCAGAGCAACAGTATAATGAAGCTCATGCTGTAACTCACAGCTTGGTGGAATAAACCATCGGGATGCTGAAAATGAGGTTCCGGTGCCTGGACTGGTCTAGTGGAGCCCTGCAATATAGTCCACAGAGGCTGTCACCCATCGTTGTCGCCTGCTGCACTCTTTATGACCTGGCGCCGCAATGGGGAGAGGAGCTGGCTGAGGAGGAAATGGAGGAACTGGAGGTCTCCTCCAATGAGGAGGACCCCAATGGGGATGAGGGTGAGGAGGTCCTCAAAGGTGATGATGACAGGGATGAGGCCCTCGCACTGGCCAGATGAGGCAGACACCCTTGGGAGGCCCTCATAGCTGCTGGACTTGTGGAGGATGTTGATGACATGCAGTGAGGAAACACCATAGATCCTCACATTGCATCTATGAATGTTTGCCTCCAGTCTGGCATTTAGCAATGCACATACCCCTGTCATTGAGACACAGTGGAGGCCCTAATAATCACTCAATTGCAGGAGGATGACGATGACATGCAGTGAGGACATTCCATAGATCTTCACAAAGCCTCTGTGCATGTCTGACTCCTGTCTGGCCAAAGGCAGCTCGCTTGTGTTCTGTGATCAGGGTCATAGAATAGAGGCACAGCCATGAAAGTTTAAAAGTATCTGATCCTTTGTCCGCCTTCAGCACCTGACCCCTTTAGGAGCACAGCATCATTGGTCACAGATGCTGAAGAGACGGGGGCCAGTCCACCTTAAAGGTGCTGAGAGCACACAAAACCTATGATGGAACTCTATTGATGCCTGCACCTTGGCAGTGCTCATCATTGCTGCCAGAATTTTGTGGATAGGCATCATAATGTTCCCAGGGGATGTGAGGCTGGACCATCACTTTGGTCTGAAGCCTGTACAGGGAAAAGGGCCTGCACTGAGACACCTGCCTTTACTTGCGCAGAAAGGTTTCACATCTGAGTGACATGAACACTGCTCATCAGAACAAGGAGCCATGGGCAGGGAGACATTCTTGGGAGTTTATTGACAATAGTGAACATTATGTACAAGTGATTAACTGCCATGCTCAGGCTGTGCAACTACATCTTCTTAACTTTCCTAACCCTGCCACTATGTCTTGGTGCTCCCTGGCTATCCACAGTGCAGGTGGAGGCAACCTGCTGACTACTATACGCTGTCTGTGATGACCTTGGCGGGCATGTTCTGGAGGGCCAAGACCTGGCCTACTTTCAGGGTCCTGCTGTGTGCCAGTGGCACCCTCCTCAGCCTGTGGAACTGGTGCTGCTGGGGTCACAAGAAGAGAGAATTTGGATGGGCCGGACACTCCTGGAGTCACCTGGGTGATGGCTCCGGGGTATGCACCTGCTGACCATGAGGAGAGAGCGTGGATCACGAGATTACCAGTCTCTTTCCCTTACATATGTGCGCAGAGAGGAGGTATTGCTAGATGTTGAACTGAAGAAAATCAATCCCTCTTTCTTTTGTTGTACCCTAATAAAGAAAAATAAATCATTTCTCACAATAGTGGCACTGTTTTCCTTTATGTAGCTGTCTTTTGGACATTAAACCAAGAGTTCCCCAGGAATGTGTCAATATTTATATGGGATCTTTCGGAGTTAATAGTGACAAGAAGTCCCCCATATAAAATGTTTGAAAATTGCTTTGGATTTCTTTAATCCACCAGTGAATCTTGTAATGGCCAGGATGGGAGGAGTGCACAAATTATCACCCCGCTACTCCACAGGCCGTGCCATTAATTTTTAATGTTTAATTTTATCCCAAAGTGTCCAATTGGGTATCTATATTGCTAGTATCCTGAAGGAAAGAGACAATGACCAGGCTTCTTTCAAAATCGCAGAATGATTAATTTATTCATAAAACATAACTTCTTTTAACAAGTTGCAAGTGCCAAATAACAAACAATTGCAATCAGGATATATAGCTATTGATCTCTTCCTAAAGAGTTCCCCCAAAGATACATGCAGACACACATACAGACAGACAAAGGACAAATAGATAATGCCTCTCTGCAGAGTTGGCTTTTAAGGAGGTTATAAAAATAAAGGATAAAGTCTGTAGGGTCTCGATGCTGTCGACTTGGAGTTCTCATGTGACGACGGGCCATTGGTCCTGGTGGGTGCCTAGGAGTTCTCACCAGCTTGGTTCAACAGTGTCCAATTGCAGGCTAGTTGCACTCATGAGAGTTCTGGCTACAGTTGATAGCTACACACACTTTAGGCAAAGCAAGAAAGACAGGGCCTTCATCTTCAAGTTAGTCTGCTATCTCTGCTGCTTCCAAAACAAACTGCTGTTCTCTTCCTGTGGCCTCTGGTAACCAGGCTTTTTGCCCTTCTCTCCCATGTGACTGCCTGGTCATAAAAGCTTTCCATTAATTACACAAACGACTCTTCCAGCCATAAAACTCTTTTAAAAAAAACCCAGGTATACAATAGAGCCTTAGACTTGATGTCTCCATTTCAAAAGTGAAACTAGATCCCAGGCCAGCCTGTCCAGCTCAGGTCATGTTCTTCCATTTTGTAAGAAAAAAATTCAGTCTTAAAAGATATGCTTCTGGCAATCTTAATTATCTAATAGAGGATCTCTTTGTGGGGGACTTCCCTAGTAGTTAATCAGAATTGATGGAAGTTCTTCTTCCCTCAGATTATTACAGCAGAGTAGCAATAGACCCGAACCTGTAGGCTCCTCTCTAGCTCCAACATCCATCCTTCACTTGCTTTAAACATCTTAATTAAAATATACCTTCCACCTAAGTACTGCAAACCCGGTCACCCTGTGATCACTTGGTATAAAACCCTGGCCGCTGCAGATCTCTGGACTGTTCCACGAGGCTGAAATGCAACTGGTTTTCCTACCTCTGTGAAAATTCTTTTGAATGACTGAAACTTAGAGTGAATTTCAGGCTGGTGGGATTTTATGGACCCTCGGAAGTCAATGGACTTTTGAATGGCTCGCCGCATTTTACAGCCCCTCCCTCACTGTGACGGGGCTGTAAAATTCTGCCCTTAGATAATAAGATTAAACAGAGTGTAGTCCATTGCATGGAAATGAAATGATGCTGCATGAAATCAGTTATGAACATATTAATGTGGTCACCTGAGATTATTTTCTTCACATTTACCTGTTTATTTTAAGAAGCACACAGAGAAACTTTACCAATATGGCTAAGTGTGACTTCAACTCCTATATCTTTTCCCTCAGAATCATGCTTCTCACACAGCTTGGCACCATCCACCAACAGGGCCATTCTGTTATGATCACTGTGTCAAAGTTATTAAGCCAGGTACCAAGTGTGGTCTTTTGTCACACAACAACAGTTATAATTATAACCATTGATAAATTTTCATCTGTTAGGTATTATTCAACCAATTCATTACACAATTTATAGCTTCCTCTGGAATCCCTGATGTAATAACAATTTGTTACGATCCCTGCATGCAAATTGTCATATTCAGTAGGGATAATCACAAATTCACGCTATAAAAATGTGTTAAACAGAATTTGTGTGTTTTGATTATGCCAAACCAACAATGACTAAAAATTGCTCAAATAAGTTCAGAAAGAATGCGAACATTTGTTATTGTCAAATGGAACTGACAAAAGATTCTTGGTGATTTATATGAGGATATGAGAATTTTACCAATTTGGCTCTGAGCTGTAAATTTGTTAGACATGAGAGCATTATTTGTATCTCCCTATTCAGATTTGAATCCCAATCCCTTTTTAAAATATATGAATGGGGAGGAAGAGAAAAACACTGGTACTGTACAGCTTATACTATTTCAACAATTCTTAATGATATTTTGACGAGAAATTCTTTATAAAGTGAAAAATGTCAATTTGTTGCTCAGGTATTTAATTAACTTAAACACTGTAACTTGATTGCATTGAAACCAAATGGCACATTATGCAATCTATGCTAACAAAAGGGGCAATATCTATAGGGAGCGAATTGAGGAAAATCATGCCCATCTCGAATACCATTTCCTCTTCATTAAATTAATTGGATGAAAAATGATGGGAGTTTGACCCACAATTTCCTGATGCTATCCTTGTGAGTGATGCTCTTCACTTAACAGGGGTAATACTGCATTCTAAGTACAGGAGGGGGTTTAATTTAAATAGCCCTGATTTCCCCTCTCACCACCTGTCCGTAAACAGGAAGGTACTTTTGATTTTTGATTTCCCCCTTTGTAAGTGGTGGCGTATTTCTCAACATCTCAGTTTTGGTGTGATCCAATTTCTATTAATAACCCAGAGCAAACTCGAGAGAGGGTGGATTAAAAGAGTTAGTTTATTTTATGCACACTCAAAATGTGGGGAGGTGGGTGTGGGGTGGTGTCAGAAGGAGGTAGGTACAGAGCAAAGATGACAGAAAAAATAAGAATTATTGTTTCACATGAGTCCAGAATCAAAGCCCAATATTGTGTTCCTTCACAGAGTCAGCAGGTTAAAGACAGATGCTGGATAATCCACTTTTCCAGTAGAGATGACTTCCCTGATGGGATAAGCACATAGAAAGTGATTTAGTCTTGTAGGCACTGGTACAGAAGTTTCAGTCAAAAACAGTGTTGGCAGAGAGCCAGGTATTCAAAAGCCCTGGACAGAGCACGTTTTCTGCTATAATAAAAGCAAAATACTGTGGATGCTGGAAGAAACTGTGAAGAAGGGTCATACAGACTCGTAATGTTAACTCTGTTTCTTTCGCCACAGATGCTGCTGGACTTGTTGCACTTTTCCAGCATTTTCTGCCCTTTTATTGCTGCTGCTTGCTAGATGGGAAATGGCAGTCTGCCTTTTTTTCAGCTCCACAAGGCAATATTACAGGTTCTAGTAGCTTGTAGGGTGGGGTTGGGGGTGGGGGTGGGGGGTTGTCAGGGGGAGGTGTCATGTGACATGACTCCTACTTGCCCACCTTGGTTTGGAGAAAAGGGTGTATATTTCTGATCTGGATTCTTGAGATAGTTAATGTTTCATGGGGATTTGACCTTTGCAGCCACAGGGGCATTAGCATCTCTTTAGAGATAACAAGGTTGCTGCTGTTCTGAGGGCCAAAGAGTCCTTTTGTGTGAGTCAAAGCGAGTCATGGTTTCACTCAGTCTAAAGCCTTTGTCCAGTTTAAAAAATAATTTTATAGATTAGCCAGGATGACATACAGACAAATATAAATGAGTTCTTAGCCCCCTGACACACCTCAAGACTCATTACCATAATCTTAAATTATTCTTTCCTACAGCCTCAAAACAAAGCTATTTTTCCTTTGTGTTTCCTTTTTTCTACAATCACAAAAAGGCTTTAAAGTATGTGCTTGCTGTAAAGCTTCCTGTGTTGCCTGCATTAATGGTTGCAGTTCAAAAGTGGTTCATTTCTTATGAAGCAGTTACAACCAATGTGAGAATGTGAGTGATATTTTATTGAAGCAGGTTCTTCTGTTACTGTGTCTTAACTTTTGCCTGTACACACTAATGGTGAAATTTAATTACTTTAAAATAATCATGACTTTTGATGTCTTGCATTCACTTTCATGCACATACCTCAAATAACTAGATCACGCTTTACATATCAATTTATTGGAAAAGCAATTTCTATAGTTTTATTTCTGTCCTATCTATGACTTAGAATTAAACATAATATGTATTTAATAGCTTCATAAATCTTGCCCTTTCCTGCTATTTGTTATTTTGCAACCCTGAAAAAGAGATAAATATAATGGAAAAGTTCACTTCTGATCAGCCAAACTGAATCCTAGTTGGCCAGATGTCACCTTTTATTTGGGCTGAACTGGACCTGTTTCAATTCCTCACTGTTTTCACATGTATCCAAGAAGTAGAATTCTGCTATATTTTAAAGCAGTACCTTGGGTTGGTTTGATCAGATGCAATTATTGTGAACCTGAAAAATTGTCAATTTGATTTTAAAAAATCAAACCATGCAAATGAGAACAAGATAAATAATGTTGAAATATGGGACTGGAAATTTGATCATACTATTTCTGCCTGATAGGCATAAAACAAGCTGTAAAGGGGCCAATTTGGCAGATGGAGAGTGTCCATTCTGCACTAGAAGTGCACCATGCACATATTGGTTTGAAATGCTTAGTAGGTATCCAGGGCATGTGTCTGAAACTGACATTAGACACATTACCTCATGAAAATCAGAGACATAATGCCTGTTTCAAGCCCCTTTAACGAACTGGTTTGTAAATGACTGTTGGATCCAGTGCCTTACATTTGTTGGGCTAAAGGATCCAGGTTACATGCTTAAATCAGGGTGACTGAGTTGGTACAGAGACAAAGAACATCAGGAGATTGTTGTTAAAATAAACACATGCTGTTGATTTACAAACTAAACTCTGCAGCTATACTTATGTGCTCACAACATAAAACTCTCCACTTGCCTGGATGAGTGCAGCTCCCACAACACTCAAGAAGCTTGATACCATCCAGGACAAAGCAGCCTGCTTGATTGGCACCACATCCACAAACATTCACTCCCTCCACCGCCGACGCACAGTGGCAGCAGTGTGTACCATCTACAAGATGTATTTCAGAACTTTACCAAAGCTCCTTCAACAGCACCTTCCAAACCCACGACCACTACCATCTAGAAGTATAAAGGCAGCAGCCACATGGGAACACCACCAGCTGGAAGTTCCCCTCCAAGCCACTCACCATCCTGACTTAGAAATATATTGCCGTTCCTTCACTATCGCTGGGTCAAAATCCTGGATCTCCCTTCCTAACAGCATTGTAGGTGTACCTACACCACAACATCACATGGATTGAAATGGTTCAGGAAGGCAGCTCACCACCACCTTCTCAAGGGCAACTAAGGATGCGCAATAAATGCTGGCCCAGCCGGTGAAGCCTACATCCAGTGAATTAATAAAAAAGCCTTTGTCCAGTCTTTATAACAATACTTGTGTGCTCACAACATAAAACTCTGTCTTCACTCATCAGTGACTAACTCAAGACTCTCCCACAGAGAGGTAGCCTGCGCTACTCTGCTATTGGGTATTAAGATCATGTGACCATACATTACAATACTTGTCTTAAAGGTATATTAAATATCAAGTTATTACAATGACCTATGCGCATGCTGTGTTGAGTTTCGCCAGGCATTCCACAGCCTAACCAGTAGTCTTTAAAGGAACACTGGAGGCTGCCACCCAAAAGATAAGCTTAACTTTTTTACTTAACTTATTGTGCTGCCAGAAGGAACAGGATCAATATGCTGCAGTCCTGCTGCTGATCATATTAGGCACGTGCAGCCTGCAATTTGGGTGCAAAGTGATTCTTAGGCCATGATTTTTTTAAAATGCATTAACATTTACAGTGAAATCTACAACTGTCATATTTCGACTCTATTTCATGTGATGATGTGATCCCTGAATTTACTCTTGAATGGCTTAGTTCTAAATTTAAGGTTATGAGGATTCTATGACAGAGGATGTACTTTCCCTTTATATAACCCATTGAATCCTTTAACAAGCTAGTGCATTGGTATAAAAAGTAATCAAAAAAGCCAAGATCACAGGAACAGGAGGAGACCATCCGGGTGCGGCTCCAACTCCCATGCGCAATATTGCACGTGTGTGTGTGATGATGTTGGGTCATGCACCTGATGTCATTTTGCGCAATTTAACATGCATTCAGGTCGGGCGTGTGCCCAAAATTGGAACTGCAAAATTCAGGCCAACAAATAGGTAATTTATGCGATTTCAAAAACTGGATCAAGTTCAATCTGAAACAATTAGTGATTATTGCCATGAGTGAAACGTGTGTTCAATTTTTCATTTAGTCCAGTGACACAAGTTACTCATCTGCTGAACATTTTGTTGAGCTTTTAGGTGATTTAGGGGTTTCTTTTCTTACTTCACAGGGTGGTCAAAACACTTAACTCCTGTGTTATGCTGACACTACTTTGCATGAGAACAAACGTAATAGTAAAATTTCTTGATTTTTTTTTCATTTTCTCAGGGGATGCGAGTGTTACTGGCAAGGCCAGCATTTGTTGCCCATCCCCAATTGCTCTTGAGAAGGGGTTAGTGAGTGGTATCTTCTCCAAGGTCATAAGCATCATAATCACCTTTGGTTTTCAATAGTAAGGACTGCACCGTGATCAAACTTCTCACCTCCACCAAGTGCTCCACCATCAACTCCCAGAAAAAAAGAAAGAAAAGCAAAATTATATTGATATATTGTTTATCTTAAACTCACAATGCCTCAAAGTGCTTGACAGCCAATTAATTGCTTTTGAAAAGCAGTTGTAGTGTGGGAACACAGCAGCCAATTTGTGTACAGCAAGGTTCCACAAACAACAATGTGCTGTTGACTGGGTAATCTGTTTTAGTGATGTTAGTTGAGAGATAACTATTGGCGAGGTGAACTCCCTGCTCTTATTTAAAATAATGGCCTGGAATCTTTTATATCATGGGGACAAATGGGCTCTTGACTTAACTTCTCATCTGAAAGACAGTACTACTGACAGTGCAACAGTCCTTCAGTACCGCAACGAAGTGTCAGCTTAGATTTTTTTGCCCATGTCTCTAGAATGGGACTTAAATACCCAACTCCTGAATCAGAAGCTAGAGTGGTGCCACTGGCCATGGTTGAAATTGGGGGTCTGGGCCTCCATATGCCTGCTGCTGCTCAGAAAGCTGGCCAGATATATTGGGCTGGATTTTCATGGATGAGGCAGGAAGGTCCTTGGCAGACTTGTCTCCTTTAAGAGCGCCTCACCTACCATATTTTCTTTACAGGGAAGTGGGAGTGTGATGGAGTTGGGCCTGCCGCCTCCGGAAGCAGTTTGGAGGTGGCCACAGTGGAGGGTGACTGCCAAGGCATGCTGTTCATCAGACCTGCCTCAGTTCTCTGGGACCTCGGCCAGTTGTACTAAAGGCTGTTAGGCCCTCTAGTCCTCACCCTCCGCCGACTCATCAATTCCGCACACTCCCTCATATCCCCATGTCCCCTCCATACACCCTCATATCTCCCATGCTCCTCAGCCGACATCTGTTTCTCTGAATGGCCTCATCATGAATGCTTGGGTGAGTTCCAAGCATTACTCATGGGATCCACTCAACAGGGGTCTGTATAGACATATTGAAAGGGATTGTTAGCTTTGATTGAATATCATCTTTATCATCTTTATGATGTTACAGTAAATTATTCTGAATTTGTGGTTTTTCAATATCTGTAGGTTTATTTGAACAAGAGGTGTGTAGTGGGCTTAAAGCTCCTGTTATTGATACAATCAATGGCTATGTCTGATTGACACTTTTATAAGGTTGCACAAGCAGCAAAGATTTTCAAAGAGTTTTTTTGAATTTCTTTTTTGGCTATTTCCTTCATAAGCATTTCAAAAACTTTCCACTGATATTGTTGGGCTGAATGTTACACTCCCCCGCCAGCAGGTTTGAAGGCACGGTGCACGTAAAATTCAGCGAGTGGCCGTCCCATCATCTACTGACTGCCCCCAACCAGAGGGACAGGGCATGCATTTGGTGGCCCGACTGTCCACCCTTGAGCCAATCAGTGGCCGCTTAAGAGCCATATCATGCACCCACCGGTGTTTTACCCCAGGCAGGGAAGTGCTCATGCCAGTTTTAGCTAAGCAGGTTGATATAAGGCACTTGGGACGGTGGGAGGGAGCCAAATTGCTTTGTCAGTCCCTGGGCCCATTGGAGGTGCCACACTTTACCCTCCCTCCTGGACTCTGAACTCAGCCCCTCATCCACCTTCCCCTATCAACCACGCATGCTGCCCTCACTGAGACCTGCTGACCTTGGACTTACCTGACCTCCTTGGCATTGCGGGCTGCCTGTAGTCCCAGCCGTCTGATTGGTCGACAGCTTTCTAAGGTGGGACTTCCTCCCGAGAAAGCGGTGGAAGTCTTGCTTTAAAGCAATTCACACTGCCCCCAGAGTTAAATTGCTGCAGGACAGCCATTGGGATCATGGGTGGGCTTCCCACACAACAACCACCACCCCCCAACCTTTTACCCAATGGATGGGAAGCACAGTGACCCATACAATTCAGCCCTTTATGGCTAATTGTTTCTGTACATGGTGTATACTGGATGAGTGGGCATAGAGGATGCAGGGGGCAAGGAGAGGACAATGGAAGTCGTATGAAGGGGCATGGAGTGGAATGGGCAAGGGGGTTATCAGCAGGCATAGAGGGGGCATGTATTATATGAGGGAACATGGAGGGTGCATGGGGATATAAGGGGGCATGGGGGAACTTGGAAGGAGCATGTGGAATGTGAAGGGGGCATGGGTAAGAACTTTTAAACTTGCCCATCAACCATTCCTGAATCCAGACTATGGCTTGTGACTCCTCTGAGAGGTGTAAACCACGAGTCCCACAGAAGCTGGCCGGACTGCATAAAAATTGCATTGGTGGGGAGGGTGTTCTGAGATTCCTACCACCTCCCCCTCCCACCAATAATGGAGCTGGCCAGGCGGGGAGTTCAGAGAGCTGGCTGGCTACCTGCACCCTTAACCCGTGCTAGCAAAAATGGTGGAAAACGGGAATGGGGACAGGAACCCCAGAGTAGGACCCCACCTGCTATTTTTAAAGGCCTCTGGAGTTGGCCTGACTGCAAAAAATCTGGTCCTTTGTGTCAGAAGGCACAAGGGTTGTGACCATGTATTCAAGCTCCAGTAAAAGCTCCACAATGTGCTGGAAAAACAACTTGATATATATTAATGTATTTAGGTATGCAGGGAATCAATTCAATGTTTCCAGATGACAAGAAACTCAGAAATGCAGTAGACACTGAGTAACAGGCTTCAAGAGGACATAGCAGACTGGTACAGAAGGTAAAGTCGCACAGGATCAGAGGTGAGCTGGCAAGCTGGATACAGAATTGGCTTAGTCATAGAAGACAGAGGGTAACAGTGGAAGGGTGCTTTTCTGAATGGAGAGCTGTGACTAGTGGAGTTCCGCAGGGATCATTGCTGTTTGTAGTTTACGTAAATGATTTGGAGGAAAATGTAACTGGGCTAATTAGTAAGTTTGCAGACGACACTAAGGTTGGAGGAGTTGCAGACAGTGAAGAGGATTGTCAAAGTATACAACAGGATGTAGATCGGTTGGAGTCTTGGGCGGAGAAATGGCAGATGGAGTTTAATCCGGACAAATGCAAGGTAATGCATTTTGGTAGGTCTAATACAGGTAGGAATTATACAGTAAATGGCAGAACCCTTAAGTGCATCGACGTGCAGAGGGATCTGTGTGTACAGGTCCACAGCTCACTGAAAGTGGCAACACAAGTGGATAAGGTAGTCAGGAAGGCATATGGCATGCTTGCCTTCATTGGCAGGGGTATTGAGTATAAAAGCTGGGAAGTCATGCTGCAGCTGTATAGAACCTTGGTTAGGCCACACTTGGAATATTGCGGGCAATTCTGGTCGCCACTTTACCAGAAGGATATGGAGGCATTGGAGAAGGTGCAGAGGAGGTTTACCAGGATGCCGCCTGGTCTGGAGGTTATTAGCTATGAGGAGAGGTTGGAGAAACTCGGATTGTTCTCACTAGAGCGACGGAGATTGAGGGGCGACTTGATAGAAGTTTACAAAATTATGAGTGGCATGGACAGAGTAGCTAGTCAGAAGCTTTTTCCCAGGGTGGAAGAGTCAATTACTAGGGGACATAGATCTAAAGTGAGAGGAGAAAACTTTAGAGGAGATGTGCGAGGCAAGTTTTTTACGCAGAGGGTAGTGAGTGTCTGGAATTCACTGCCAGAGGAAGTGGTGGAAGCAGGTACGATAGAGGCAGCTTGACAAATACATGAATAGGATGGGAATAGAGGGATACGGATCCCGGAAGTGCAAAATGTTTCAGTTTGACAGGCAATATGATCAGCGCAGGCTTGAGGGCTGAAGGGCCTGATCCTGTGCTGTACTTTTCTTTGTTCTATGGGCAGACTGGTGAAATAGGCAACACATGGCAGATGAAAGTTAACACAGAGAAATGTTCGCCTTTTTAAGAAGAATGAGGAGACGGGGGGCGGGGGGGATGTCGGGGAGAGAAATTTATTTGTTTAGCGCTGCTGGATGTCACTGAGGAATGCAGTGATGGCTACAGAATGGTCCAAAGTACTGCCTGCCTTGGTGAATCAGTATGACTCTGCGGAGGGTGGCATTGCACAAGCTAATGTTTTCCCCACAATGTAAGCTGAATTTTAGAGGGGTCCAGTTAGGCCCCAGCTGAAAGACTTCAATTATGTGGAAAAGCTGAAGAACTGAGGTTGTTTTCCCTATAGCACAGAAGTTTAGGAGGAGGTTTAATAGAGTTTCTAAGGAGGAATGTTTCCAGTGACAAAAGAGTTAGTAACCAGAGGCCTCAAGTATGAGATAATTGGCAAAAAAACCAGAGGTGACATGAAGAAAACATTTTTATTCAGCAAATCATCTGTTATGATCTGGAATGCACTGCTATGAAAGAGTGATGGAGGCAAATTCAATGGTAACTTTCAAAAGGGAATTGGTTAAATCTTCAGGGTGATGGAGAAAGAGCAGGAAAGTGGAACTATAGTAATTAGACAAGTGAAGAGGGCACTTAGATTGCCACGCTTTGTTAACTCAACATTATTACAATTACACAGCTCTTCCTTAAAGCTTTTCCCTGCCTGGTTGATGCTCTTTAAATACAAAACTGAAAAAAGAAATCCTTCTATCAAGACTTTCCACCTTACTAAGGAGATTTCAGGCTAACCCACATCCAACAACCTGTTCTGAAAACTCTGCTGAAATTTTGACAGCTGTGACAAATTGCACCACAGCAGCTGAGACAATCCACAACATTCTAAAACAATCATAAATGTTCAAAATAAAACAGCCCACAACATTCTGAAAAAAAAGTCAATTTGCCCCACCTCCCAATGTTAATGGATCCTTTAAAAAAAGTCCAGGATCTAGATCCACATTTTTGTGAAAGCAGTTCTTCTTTGTGCCAAGTTTCACTGAAATCCATCCATTAGATTTTGAGATATGTTGTTTACAGAAGAACAAACAGACTTAACAAACAGGGGCAAAACATTACCTCTGCCCACCTTTTGTGGTGGAGATAGTAACTTTCAAATAGTTCCCACAGGCATGATGGATAGAATGGAATCATTCTGTATGCTGTATGCACTAGTGAGAGTGCTGTTTACAGAATGGCCAGCATATTTTGCATAAAACTTTAATGAGTAAAAAAATGTGAAATGACTTTTATTTGTAACTTTATTTGGGTAATTGCTGATTTGTTTTTAAACAATTGTCTTTGCAAAGAGATATATTGGTGCTTGTTAAATGATGAATTGGACAGTGCAGAATCATCAGCAATGCTTTTATGGTTTTGAAACATGCTGGAACATGTAGAAGACAAAAGAGATGTCTTGCACTATTATATTGTTAAAAATAAAAATAGCTGGAAAAACCGTCTGGCAGCATCTGCGGATAGGAACACAGTTAACATTTCGAGTCCGTATGACTCTTCAACAGAACTTTTTGCTTTTAACTATTATATTGTTATTGTTTTTTTGACAATTGTGATTTATTAAAAGACCCAAAGACAGAAATAGTGAATATCGCAACTTACCTTTGAGTCAAAGTTAATGATAATGAGAAATTTGAAAGCGATTGCCACTAGTAAAGTACTCCATAAGGAAACAATGGTGAAATTGTTCAAAAAGAGTCTCAAAATTATGTAGAGTGCTTGCATATTTCGAAGATATAAATTTACAGAACTGATACTGTTAATAGTTCCCAAGTTTACCAGATCACAGCTGCTATATTAATTTAAGTAGCATCCTTCAGGCTAGCAGCATAACTTTTGCACTCAATCGTCTAAAATGGATTCAGAAATGTGCTCAGTCCCCTTCTGGGGTAAAACAGTAGACCATAATTGGATTACACCTGCAGGGCATAGATTAAAACAACATAGAGAACTGCCTAAAAACTTTTTCAGTAAATGCACCACCCAATGTGGCATTGTACCACAAAGCCTGGAGGCTGTTAAGTTCAGTATCTGGTCTGTGTTTTAATAGCTGATCACAGCTCTGGTGAAGATTAGGGTGCTACAATTGACCTCTTGGCCAGAGACAAGGGAAAATATTAGTCAGAGTTCCTGCTTCTAATGGCTGTCTTAGTGACTCATAACTGCTTTCCAGTAACTCTTGTTCTGTGTGTGCGTGTAATGCACAGGTGCCAATGTGGGATGGGACTGGATAGGATTCAGTGTGACCGTCTTCATTGTTGAACAGGCTGATGCAAGAGGAATGACATAAAAACAAAAAAACTGCGGATGCTGGAAATCCAAAACAAAAACAGAATTACCTGGAAAAACTCAGCAGGTCTGGCAGCATCGGCGGAGAAGAAAAGAGTTGACGTTTCGAGTCCTCATGACCCTTCGACAGAACTTGCCGCTTGGTGAAATGCTAAATACCAGAGAAATTATTCAGAATTCCATCTCCTAATTTCGGGCGTACAGCCAACCTGGAAGAACGTTAAGTCACACATGGTGATGTTGGACATACGTCCTGACATCACGGTGCGATAGTACAGTGGGTGGACATGCATGGGAGTCGGCAGCATGCCAACCAACATCTAATCAGTCACTTAAGGCAATTTAAAGGGCAATTGGCTTGAAGTTTACGTTGCCCATGTGATTTTATTATTCAGCGCACGGGCAACCGGGGTAGGTGACCATTCCGTTTTTCTCATTTTTCTCATCCAAGGATCAAGATAAAAGGGGGAAGGAGCATTGGCTGTGTGAGTTGTTAGGAGTTTAGGTGAGAATTTGCTGTTGCTTTTTTGTTGAGATTTCCTCTGGTTTCTTAAGTATTTGCTTTGTTAGTCTTATTCTGAGGTCCCTTTTGTTTTGTCAACTCTTTTGGAGCATTTCTGCCAAGTGCAACCTTCAGTGCACAAGACAGTGCCATCTGCATTTCTGCAGATGAGCATTGTGTACTACGCTGGGGGCACTTCTCTGAGGAGGAAGATAGGGGTACCTATGTGAAATATGTCTGGACCTCCCTGCTCACCATTGATGAATGAGCACCTAGCAGAGAAACTAGGTGTCTCAACCATCTCTCACACTGGCAGGGACCTCCTGAGGGTGACCTCAGGAACTCATGATCCTGATCCTGGAGCTGCCTCTCTGTTAGGGGAGGCTGTGCGCTCAGTATTCAGGATCAACGTAGTGCTCATGCTCCGTATGGACTTCTCCATGATGGAGACATGGCATGCAGACCCTCATGGATCTCCGCCAGATCTTCCCGCACATCCCACTGGGCATCTAGCATCTGCCACCTGATGGATGACTCCAGAAGCTTGTCATCTGCCTTGGACTCAGCATCATCCAGGTCTCCAGTGGTGCTTCGACTAGTTGGCACCCAGGGTGCACTCTGCCTCTGCCAGCTCCTCATGCGAGTGTGATGTACCCTCATCACAGTGCACATCAAACAGAGCTGAGGTGCTATAGCCCACCGACATGTCTGTATCTGAGTGGTACTTAGTGCACAGAGCAGATTTGATGTGGGTGCAATGCTCAGCTGTTCCTCCTCGGCAGTCACGGGGGTCGGGGGCGTGTCCTCGGGATTAGCTGCATGTCATGAGGATGGCTTTTCTGAGGGAGAAACAGAATATATCAGTTAAGAACATTATTACTAAGTGTCTGTACAAGCACAACAAAACGGACCCATGCCTCACTGAGGCACTATGAATGGCCAAGTGATGGGTACTCTGCATTTGAACTTCTCATTGGGGATGTCATGGCCCTGCCCTCCTTGCATGCTCACCCAGTCTCTCATCTGCCCACTGCACTCTTACCGTCCTCCCAGACCCCTGCCTCTCCAAGACCTGTTGCCTTTGCTCCTCAGTCACATTCCATGTCCAGACTGTTCATCTCAAACATGGACAGAATCAGGATGTTGGGCACCCCAACGCCCACTCGTGTGCGCTCCAGAATGTTATGACTTCTCTTCTGAATGTAAACAAGTGTGCGTTCATTAGTCCATCCTTTTCCTGCAGCACTATTCCAGCCTTGTAACTCCATCTGCACCCCCCCAACAGCCCCCCCCAACCCAGCAGCTTGAGGTGCCCATCAGATTGGCACTCCTCATCATTCTATACACACAAGGTGAGCGGCAATATCTCCCACCCTTGGCAGACACACAGGTATGTGCCATTTGGCACTACGCACCTCATACCCCTGCGCACCACAACTTACGGTCACCCTCCAAGACATCTATACTCACTTCCATGCCAAGTTGGTACTCATCCTTGTGGAGCTCAGAACATCATTGAACCTTTTCCAGCATTGGACTCATGTGCAGCACACCACATTATCCCCTTCAAATGGACAGCTACCTCTGTCCAAGCCTCCTTTGGCTGGCGGGGTGGCCTCCTCTTGCCATCCCACGGCATGAGTATTTCACGCCAGGCACTCACTGCCTCCAGTGGAGCTTGCAGGCAGTTGCCTGAGAATTGTGGGGCAGTGTGCCCACCAGCATTGGCATCCTGCCTGTGCCACGGTGACATCTCTGTTAGGCTCCTCCCCAACTCCTGGCAGCATTCAGGGAGCTGCCTGGATTTGTTTTATAGCCCCCTCCAGGTCACCGTTCAGCCATGGTCCCGCCCCTGCTGGCAGCAATGCACCAATGTTCAGCTGCCACTCTAGCCAGTACTTAATTGGCCAGCCAGCCAGCGTAAAATCGCGTTGATCTGGTGCTCGCGGGCATAAGTGGACGCTGCGGCGGCTTCCGGCCTGATGAGTGCGAAATTCAGGCCTAGCGTTTTTGGTGCAGGAGGAGAGAGGAAAGCCAAAATAACGCAAAACACCACTGATAAAGTGACAAAAAAGAGTTGTTGGAAAGCTTTAATAAAGAGGAATTTGTCTTTAACTGGAGAACATTTTGAAGGATTCACATTGGTGTCTGATTACTTATATTTGCATGTGGATGGATGGAAAAGAATATATCTTCAAGTGCCTTTAATTAAAATATCAATGTGATATCTATGGCATTTGCAGCCCTGCAAAGCAAACTTTGAAAACAGGAAATGCTGTGCTGAACTCAGCTTGCTTGCATCTGTATATGACACCGGATTTTTAAGGATCCTGGATGCACAACAGCTATAAAAATATTTACCAGATGAGGGGTCAGCTAACTGGTAATTTGCTGTGTGGTGCGTTTTGCTACAGTAAGAAACAAGATAACATACTTCAGATGTAGTTGGAAAACACTACGGCCAGAGTTTTGAGGCTGGCAGGCGGGTAGGCCCGGGACAGGCCAGGAAATGGTCCCGCTGCCTGCCATAGGGCCCCGACTGCGATTTGATGCTGGCAGCCCAATTAAGGCCCGCCCAGCGCGATAAGCGGCTCCGCTCTGGCCGGGAAGGGCAGAGCGGGGCGGGGCCTGTCATCTGCTGGGTCCAATGGCGACCCGGCAGCCAGTTTAAAAGCGGCCCTGGAAGGGCAATGGCTTGGATGTGCCCTGCCAGGTGTTCCTCAGCTAGGTTTGGCCAGGATGCAATGGAGCTCCAGATACACAGTGGACAAATCAATGCTCCTCTGTTGTTTCAGGAGAAGACAGCCCACAATCAATGCACAGTAGCAGCAGTGTGTACCATCTACAAGATGCACTGCAGGAATTCACCAAGGCTCCTTCGACAGCACCTTCCAAACCCATGACCACTACCATCTAGAAGGAAAAGGGCAGCAGATACATGGGAACACCACCACCTGGAAGTTCCCCTCCAAGTCACTCATCATCCTGACTTGGAAATATATCATCATTCCTTCACTGTCACTGGGTCAAAATCTTGGAACTCCCTTCCTAACAGCACTATGGGTGTACCTACACCACATGGACAGCAGTGATTCAAGGTAGCAGCTCACCATCACCTTCTCAGGAGCAACTAGGGATGGGCAATAAAGGCTGGCCCAGGTAGCAAAGCCCACATCCCGTTAATGAATAAATTTTTAAAAACAGCACTATCGAAAGGTTGCAGACTGGCAGAGATCCCGCTAGCCTGCTAATCCTTCCCAGATACAAGCAAGCTGTCCTAGACCGTGAGAGCCATCACGTGCCCCATGTAATCAAGCATAGAGAGGCTGGGGTGCCAGACGAAAATAAGAGTGCAGTGCACAGAAGTGAGATTTTCGGATTGCACAATCATTCTAGTTTAAGTCACTTCATTGACGTGAACCTCGAGCCTGGACAAGGACACCTTGATGCGGATCTCCATGGTCTCACCAGGGTACCCAGCATGCTCAGTGACAGTGATTACTTTAAGGATTAACATGTCCTTGTTCTCCCTTTTAGTTCACCAGCAGGCATGCGCTAAGCAGATCTCGAATGGGCCACCCCTGACACCGGAGGACCGCCGAGATTCTATTGCACATCCGTGGGACCCGCTCTCTAAAACAGGCACCAGCGCAGATAACAACACCTTGGTGGGCATTAGATTGGCGGCTAGCATCTCAGTGCGCATTGGAGAGGGCACTTCACACTCGCTTGAGGTGCAGGTGGAGGCAGAGAGTGCCCAGGGCGATGGCAGTCGGAGGACTGCTGGAGGCCAGGTTGATGATCAGACGAAGGCTGATGATGAGTCTCTGAAGTCATCCATTAGACGGATGATGCTGGATGTCCAGCGAGATGTGCGGGAGGATCTGGTGGAGACCCATAAAGTTGTACGTGCTATGGTCTCTGTGATGGAGGAGTCCATGTGGAGCATCAGCACTGGCTTGACAATCATGGCTGAGTGCATTGCCTTCTCCGTTGAGTGGCGACTCTCACGGAGAGGCAGCTCCAGGAACAGAATCAGGGGTTCCTGGGACAAAAACTGTGGATGCTGCCAGACCTGCTGAGTTTTTCCAGCATTTTCTGTTTTTTTTCAGATTTCCAGCATCCACAGTATTTTGCTTTTATCCCATGGGTTCCTGTGTTCGGACCTGCAAGCCCTCACATAGGTGGTCAGTGTAAGTGTGGGAGATGGATGAGGCACCCAGTATCCCAGCCGGTCCATCAACGGTGTGCAGGGTGGTCCAGAGGGAATTCACATTGGCTCACGAGCTGCCTGTCCTCTCTGAGGCTCCTCTCAGGATGCTCTGGATGATGGCAGCAGCTCCTCTGACCCTCTGCCAGTGACTGTGTCATCAGATGAGGCTGCGGCAAATGGGGAGATGCCAGCCATGGTACTGGCCGCTCCCTCCCACGCGGGACCAGCACAGACCCCACTGGCTGGAGAATGACTGCCAAGGTCATCAATGCCAGTGCCAGCGAGCAGGGAGCACCAAGGTGTAGCACTCACAAACATAAGTTTAAGGCACCAGGAGCATAAGAGGGACAGGTCATGGGTGAGTTTATGTTCATTTATGTTAACTTTGTGTACCTGTGTGAGGTTGAAGACCAGAAATGTTTATGTAAATATTATTGAACTGTCAGAATGAGATAAAGGTTGAAGTTGATCTTTGGTGGCCTTGCTGAAGGAGTGTTGGATCAAGGCATCCCTAGTGTCCCTGCCTCCCTGGAGGTTACTGAGGTCTGTCTCCACGACCTCGGCATTCTCCTCACTGTGCTCCTCTTCTGACTCACTACTGGGTTCATCATCTGTGGCCTGAGCAGCTGCGTCAAGATCCTCTTCCTCCAGTGGTTCCCCCCTTTGCCAGTCCCAGATTGTGGAGAGTGCAGCATGGAACCATTATCAGTGACACCCACTCTGGGGGTATTGCAGTGCTCCACCTGAATGGTCCAGGATTGGAAATGCATCTTGAGAAGACCGATGGTCCTCTCTACCGCCACCCTTGTGGAGGCATGTAACGCTGCTCTGCCTCTGTTCTTGGGTGGCGGGAGGTGTCATGAGCCACCTCTTCAAGATAGCCCTTGTCACCCAGCAGCCATCCATCCAGTCGGGGTGGAGCACTCAAGAGCCTCGGCATCTGGGAGTGTCTGAGGATGTACGTGTCATGGGAGCTGCCAGGTTACCTTGCACAGACTTGCAGAATCTGCATCCTATGGTTACACACTATCTGCAATCCCTTCCTGTTGACAAAGGCACCCGGCTGACCCGCTGGCACCTTGATGGCCACATGTGTGCAGTCGATTGTACCCTAGATGTGGGGGAATCCAGGGAACGCTGCAAAGCCTCTGGCTCACACAGCCTAGCCCGCCTCATCCTTACAGTAAAGAATAAAGGTCAGTACCCAGCTGAGCAGAGCTCCTGTCACCAGCAACTGTGGACAGCTGATTGGGAAACTCCACACAGATTTCCCACTGACCCCTGGAAGGAGACTTGGCATAGAAGCTGAGGGCCACTGTGACCTTCAGAGCCACTGGCATGGGGTGTCCACCCATACAGTCGGAGCTGATCTCAGGCCCAATCATCTGGCAGATGGAGGTCACACTCTCCCTTGAGAGGCGGAGCCCCATTTGGCACTGCATCTCAGAATTATTGAGGTACCTGCATCGCTGCCTGTAAACCCTGGCAGCAGGATAGTGGCGTCTTCTGCGGCCCCTTCAGCCTTGGGCTTCCTGCCAGCCCTGCGTCCCTTTTCCCTGCACTTCTCCTCCCACAGGTCCCTCTCCTGGAGGCTGCACTGGACACCTGACCTCCTGTCCCTGTCTTCCTTCTCAGAGAAGGTGCCTCCAGCGGAGACCACAATCCCCATTACCAGAGTAACGAAAGGCTGTCTGATACCTGGAAGGATCCACACAGTTTGATTCCCCTGGGGCCTTGCAGACATCAATAAGTCCTGAAATGAAGCGTGGAAATGCTAAGAATGAAGCTCCGAACAGAAATGAAGCTTCCAAGTACCAATAAGCAGCCAGCAGCAACTATCTTCAAAACTCCTTACTACTCACACTGGCAATGCTGCTGACCCCCTTTATCTCACCTGTGGATGAGATTTTTGAAAATGTCAGCTGGCTGCCTGCCCATTTTGCCCATGCGATGAGTGTAAAATCGCATGGGCAAGGAAGGGCTATCAATTGGACTTTTAAGGGCCTTAAGTGGCCTATTAAGTAATGGCAGGTGTGACTCTGGCACCCGTGTGCACACACCGATTGAAATATCCCTCACCCAATGTCACCGCACACAATTTTAAGTCCAATTGGGTTGAGCATGGGCCCGCCAGTGAAAATAAAATTCTGCCCTATGCCTTTAACACATATAACGTAAGTAACAATAATCTGCTGTTATTAGAATTTATTTCATGGTTTAACTTTTCCTTTTTTTCCCCATTTTTCCATCTTCTTTATATTCCTATGCCAACATTGTGTGGCATGTCCTGAGTGAAAGATCCACATGTCCTTCGGCTTCCATCCCTGATCCACTTCTGCTTTCTAGTTACCTCCCAAGGGCTGCACAAGATGACCCAGGCTTCACCTGGCCTCTGATTTTATCTCTTTGTTTCTTTCTAATTGGCACTTTGCCCTGACAGCTTGGCTATGATTGGAAATTCATTCTTCACCTGAACAATGGACATGGCCCTACTCCTAGTATTCCATGTTGCACTGCCTGATAGCACTAATTTCAATTTTAACACAGGCTTTATGTTTCTTTCTTATGCTCAATGACTATGTCCTTCATGGTTTATTGCGTGGGATTTCTTTAATATAACAGAATACAAGTGATAAATTGCTTATGGATCGTGAGAAAGATTAACTATTTTTATGAAATAGTTTCACTCTCAAATTTTGCACAATGATGAATCTTAAACTGTTGTAAGCTATTTCCACAAGATACTTCCTTATATATATGTTATCATACAGTCTAATTGTTCTATTCACTGTGGATTCTGCCTCTTTGGGTTCATTCTTTTGTGAGAAGGAATACAATAAATTTGTAGGGTTTTGTGCTACAACTCATCCTATTTCAAATGACAGCTGAGATAACCTATGGCCTTCACTGAATTAGTTTAACGCAGCTGGGCAGCAGGGGACACACTGCAATTTGTCAACCTTGACAAACACAAAGTGTCAGCCGCTGCTTAGTGGTAGCACTCTCACCTCCAGGTCAGAAGGTGATTCATGCCCCACACCAGGGATTTGAGCACAAAGCCTAGGCTGATACTCTGCTGCAATACAGAGGAGCGCTGTACTGCTAAAGTTCCCATTTCTCGGGTAAGTCATTAAAACCAAGGCCTAAACAAAAACAGAATTACCTAAACAAAAACTCAGCAGGTCTGGCAGCATCGGCGGAGAAAAAAAGAGTTGACGTTTTGGGTCCTCATGACCCTTCGACAGAACTAGGTGAATCCAAGGAAGGGGTGAAATATAAGCTGGTTTAAGGTGGGGGGTGGGCGGGGGGTGGTGGGGGGGTGGAGGTGGGGGGACGTTGGTGGGGTGTGGTGGTGGGGGGAGTGGGTTGGGTGAGGGGAGAGAAGTGGAGGGGGGTGGTGTGGTTGTAGGGACAAACAAGCAGTGATAGAAGCAGATCATCAAAAGATGTCACAGACAACAGAACAAAAGAACACTTAGGTGTCGAAGTTGGTGATATTATCTAAACAAATGTGCTAATTAAGAATGGATGGTAGGGCACTCAAGGTATAGCTCCACTGGGGGTGGGGGGAGCATAAAAGATTTAAAAATATTTAAAAATAACGGAAATAGGTGGGAAAAAGAAAAATCTATATAATTTATTGGAAAAAAACAAAAGGAAGGGGGAAGAAACAGAAAGGGGGTTGGGATGGAGGAGGCAGGTCAAGGCCTAAAGTTGTTGAATTCAATATTCAGTCCGGAAGGCTGTAAAGTGCCTAGTTGGAAGATGAGGTGTTGTTCCTCCAGTTTGTGTTGGACTTCACTGGAACAATGCAGCAAGCCAAGGACAGACATGTGGGCAAGAGAGCAGGGTGGAGTGTTGAAATGGCAAGCGACAGGGAGATTTGGGTCATTCTTGCGGACAGACCGCAGGTGTTCTGCAAAGCCGTCGCCCAGTTTATGTTTGGTCTCTCCAATGTAGAGGAGCCCGCACTGGGAGCAACGAATGCAGTAGACTAAGTTGGGGGAAATGCAAGTGAAATGTTGCTTCACTTGAAAGGAGTGTTTGGGCCCTTGACGGTGAGGAGAGAGGAAGTGAATGGGCAGGTGTTACATCTTTTGCGTGGGCATGGGGTGGTGCCATAGGTAGGGGTTGAGGAGTAGGGGAGTAGGGGGTGATGGAGCAGTGGACCAGGGTGACCCGGAGGGAACAATCCTACGGACTGCCGACAGTGGGGGGGTAAAGGGAAGATGTGTTTGGTAGTGGCATCATGCTGGAGTTGGCGGAAATGGCGGAGGATGATCCTTTGAATGCGGAGGCTGGTGGGGTGATAAGTGAGGACAAGGGGGACCCTATCATGTTTCTGGGAGGGAGGAGAAGGCATGAGGGCAGATGCACGGGAGATGGGCCGGACACGGTTGAGGGCCCTGTCAACGACCATGGGTGGAAAACTTCGGTTAAGGAAGAAGGAGGACATGTCAGAGGAACTGGTTTTGAAGGTAGCATCATCGGAACAGATGCGATGGAGGTGAAGGAACTGAGAGAATGGGATGGAGTCCTTACAGGAAGCGGGGTGTGAGGAGCTGTAGTCAAGGTAGCTGTGGGAGTCGGTAGGCTTGTAATGGATATTGGTGGACAGTCTATCACCAGAGATTGAGACAGTGAGGTCAAAGAAGGGAAGGGAAGTGTCAGAGATGGACCATGTGAAAATGATGGAGGGGTGGAGATTGGAAGCAAAATTAATAAATTTTTCCAAGTCCCGACGAGAGCACAAAGCAGCACCGAAGTAATCATCAATGTACCGGAGAAAGAGTTGTGGAAGGGGGCCGGAGTAGGACTGGAACAAGGAATGTTCCACATACCCCATTAAGAGACAGGCAAAGCTGGGGCCCATGCGGGTATCCATAGCCACACCTTTTAGTTGGAGGATGTGAGAGGAGTTGAAGGAGAAATTGTTCAGTGTGAGAACAAGTTCAGCCAGACGGAGGAGAGTAGATTGGATGGGGATTGTTCGGGCCTCTGTTCAATGAAGAAGCTAAGGGCCCTCAGACCATCCTGGTGGGGGATGGAGGTGTAGAGGGATTGGACGTCCATGGTGAATAGGAAGTGGTTGGGGCCAGGGAACTGGAAATTGTTGATGTGACGTAAGGTGTCAGAGGAATCACAGATGTAGGTGGGAAGGGACTGGACAAGGGGAGAGAGAAGGGAGTCAAGATAAAGAGAAATGAGTTCTGTGGGGCAGGAGCAAGCTGACACGATCGGTCTACCGGGACAGTTCTATTTGTGGATTTTGGGTAGGAGGTAGAAGCGGGCCGTCTGAGACTGGCCTTGTCTGACTTCTCAGTTTGATGCAAAAGATCCCATGGCACAATTTCAAACAAGTGTAGCAGTGTGTGTTTTCCCATTGTCCTAGCCAATATTTATCCCTTTACCAAGATAACTATAAACCAGCATATCTGGTGATTATCGAATTGTTGCTTGTAGAACCCAGCTTTGCACAAATGGGCTGCTGTGTCATCTACGCTGCAACAGTATTCTGACATCAAAAGTACTGCATCAGCTGTAAAGTGCTTTGGGATATCCTGAGATAGGGAAAGGTGCTGCTTTTTTTTTTGGTTTAATTTTCCTTTTTTAAACTCTTTCATGTGATGTGAGCATCGCTTACAAGGCCAGCTCTTGGCTAATTGCACTTGAACTGAGTGACTTGCTAGGCCACTTCAGGGGGTATTTAAGAGTTAACCACATTGCTGTGGGTCTGGAGCCACAAGTAGGCCAGACCTGGTAAAGATGCTGGATTTTCTTCCCTAAAGGGGATTAGTGAACCAGATGTTCACCATTACTGAGACTAGCTTTATATTCCAGATTAATTAATTGAATTTAACTTCCACTGTGGTGAGATTTGAACCCCTGTCCCCAGGCTAATGAGCCTGGGTCTATGGATTACTGGTCCAGTGACATTACCAGTATGCCACCATCTCCCCTGCAGGTGGCAAAGGAGGCATGGGACAATGGCCCTGATTATTGTCCAGTGACTGCTGCTGGAAAGTGTGCATGTGAACACTGGTGAAGATGAGATCAAGGACACTAGTGCTGCTGCCGTTGTCTAGGCTTGCCGTGAGAAGTGGTCACTTTGGCAAGGTATTCAAGAATAACAGATCTGTAACATCAGATTAGTACTGCCAATGATGTAAGGCACCACATTGTCATTATCAGATAGATAGAACTCCTGGGAAAGCCTGTGGTTCAAAACCTCAGTCAGATCAACAAATGCAGAAAAAACAAACATCGAAGTGGTGAAAAACAGGCCTGTCAATGTGAAGCTGGCTGACTACTAATTTTACCTAATTCACTGTCTGGAGTAACAGGCATAACTGTTGTTGCAGGAGTGAAATCTGCTCTCTGATGGCATCTGTCACATGTGATTTCTGATCTTTTCAAAGTGCAGCTTAGAGCAATCAAGTGACGCACCGTAAACAGCATCCGATTTGACATATGACTTTAAACCACTGCAGAAAGAAACCCATATAGTTGTATATGCATGTATATGTGCACCTGTGTATGTCATTCCGTTATCTCATTGTTGTCTAGTACAAAAAAATGTCCGTCATTATTCTTTATTATCTTTTAAAATATATATAGTTACTTCTTCTTCACAATAAAGTGCTCTGTTTTCAAACAGACATAAATGAGAAGACAGCCATATGGGTTCTGGGTTTGATTCACAGTCTGAACTGAGTGATTTAGAATAACAGGAATGCTTCAGTTGGCTTCAGGACCCCCTCAGCTCAGGAGGGAAAAGAATCAGCTTATGTCTCCCCTCCTAGTCACTGTCCAGGAACTCCTACCCAAAACTGGCAAGTCAGCCAATCAGATCAGCCATCAGGTAATGGATCTTGAACAGAACTATATTTAGATACAATTCTCCCAGTTGATGTCTAATCTCACTTGGGTAAAACATTGAGGTTCCTCGCATCTAGAATGAATTGACTCATTCAGGAGAGGAGAAAAAAAAAATGGAATAAAACAATACCTTTGTACATTAAACCACAGTGGCCGTTCTTTATCCATACAAATTCTCAACGTAAATGGAAAGTTTCTTATAAAAAAATTATCCTGCCTGTAATTAAATCATTCAGTTCAGACTGTGAAGCAAACCTGGAACAAAAGTAAAATACTGCAGATGCTGAAAACCTGAAATGCAAACAGAAAGTGCTGGAAATACTCAGCAAGCCAGGCAGCATCTGTGAAGGTACAAACAAAGTTAACGTCCTGGGATGGGTGCCTTTCTTCAAAACTGGGGCCTAAATTTTCAGCTCAGTGGGCGGGCATAATCGATGGGCCTGGGATCGGCTGGGAAACGGACTGCCAACCACAATCGGCCCCTGACCGCAATTTTTTACTGGTTGGCCAAAACGCGCTGAAAAGCTCAGGACAGCTGGGGTGAGGGTGGGAAGAGGGCGGGTGGTGAGGTCAACACGGGCACGGGCCAGCATTGACAGAAAGCTCCCTGAAGGCAGAGAACTGCCTCAAGGAGCTGAACACCTGAAACAGCAAAAGTAAAGGTTTCAGAAGCTGAAAAAAGTGTCCAAGCATCATAATTTAGCTAATGAAGTGCTGTCCACAGAAATTTATTTATATTTTATTTCATCACGGAATACTCATCCCACCCGTGGATGAGGTTTGTTGAAAAATGCAAAGGCTGCATGGCCGATTCGTCCACCCGCCGACAGCAAGTTTGGACAGGCTATGTAAAATGACAGACAATTGCACCATTAATGGGCTTAATCGCCCTCTTAATTGTCGACAGGTATGCTTCCGACTTCTGCGTGCGCCCGCCAACGGGAATATCGCGCGAACGCAGAATGACATCGGGACTTTCGGGGTCAGCTGATGAATCAGTACACCTCCATGTTGAACACCACGTGGAGAAAACACTGATGGTGGCATGGGCTGACCGAGTCCTAAAGGACATAGCTGCTAGACTGGGTCTGCGGCAGGTGGTGAGGGAACCAACACGTGGGAAAAAAAATACTTAACCTTATCCTCACCAACCTGCCTGCTGCAGATGCATTTGTCCATGGCAATATCGGTAGGAGTGACAACTGCACAGTCATTGTGAAGACAAGTCCTGCCTTCACACTGAGGATACCCTCCAATGTGTTGTATGGCACTACTACCGTGCTAAATGGGGCTGATTTCAAACTGATCTAGCAACTCAAGATTCGGTATTCATGAAGTGCTGTGGGCCAGCAGCAGCAGAATTGTACTCAACCACAACGTGTCACTTCATGGCCTGGCTTATCCCCCACCCTACCATTAACATCAAGCCAGGGGATCAACCATGGTTCAGTGAAGAGTGCAGGAGGTCATGCCAGGAGCAGCACCAGGCATACCTAAAAATGAGATGGCAACCTGGTGAAGTTATAACACAGGACTAGTCGTGTGCCAAACAGCATAAACTGTAAGCAATAGAGCTAAGGGATTCCACAACCATTGGATCAGATCTGCAGTCCTGCCACATCAAGTCATGAATAGTCATGGACAATAAAACAACTCTCTGGAGGAGGAGGCTCCACAAATATCGCCACCTTCAGTGATGGTGGAGACCAGCACATCTGTGCAAACGATAGGGCTGAAGCATTTGCAACAATCTTTAGCCAGAATTGCTGAGTGGATGATCCATCTTGGCCTCCTTCGGAGGTATCCAGCATCACAGGTGTTAGCCTTATCAATTCACTCCACGTGATATTGAGAAATGGCTGAAGGCACTGGATACTGCAAAGGCTATGGCCGTGACAATATTCCAGCAATAGCACTGAAGACTTTTGCTCCAGACGTTTCCACGCCTCTAGCTAAGCCATAGTATATGGTTGGAGTCCAGTATAGCTACAACACTGGCATCTACCCAGCAATGTGGAAAATTACCCAGGTATGCCCTGTACATAAAAAGCAGGACAATTCCAACCCGACCAAATGCTGCCCCATCAGTCTACCCTCAAACATCAGTAAAGTGATGGAAGGGATCATCAACGGTGCTATCAAGCAGCACTTGCTTAGAAATATCCAGCTCACTGATGCTCAGTTTGGGTTCTGCCAGGGTCACTCAGCTCCTAACCTCATTACAGACTGGGTTCAAACATGGACAACAGAGCTGAACTCTTGAGGTGAGGTGAGAGCGACTGCCCTTGACATCAAGGCAGCATTTGACTGAATGTGGCATCAAGGAACCCTAGAAAAACTGGAGTCAATGGGAATCAGGGGGGAAACGCTCCACTGGTTGCAGTCATATTTAGCACAAAGGAAGATGGCTGTGGTTGTTGGAGGTCAATCATCTCAGTTTCAAAACATCACTGCAGGAGTTCCTCAGGGTAGTGTCCTTGGTCCAACCATCTTCAGCTGCTTCCTTCCATCATAAGGTTGGAAGTGGGGATGTTCACTGATGATTGCACAATGTTCAGCAACATTCACAACTCCTCAGATACTGAAGCAGCCCATGTCCAAATGCAGCAAGATCTGGACAATATCCAGGCTTGGGCTGACAAGTGGCAAGTAACATTTGTGCCACACAAGTGCCAGGCAATGACCATCTCCAACAAGAGAGAATCTAACCATCACCCCTTGACATTCAATGATATGGCCACTGTAAAGCCCCCCGCTATCAACATCCTGGGGGTTTCCATTGAACAGAAACTGAACTGGACTAGCCATATAAATACTGTGGCTACAAGAGCAGGTCAGAGGCTGGGAATCCTACTGCGAGTAACTCACCTCCTGACTCCACAAAGCCAGTCCACCATCTACAAGGCACAAGTCAGGAGTGTGATGGAATACTCCCCAGTCGCCTGGATGAGTGCAGCTCCCACAACACTCAAGAAGCTCGACACAGGGAGGCAGTGGCATAGTGCTACTGTCACTGAACTAATATTCCAGAGATCCCAGGGTTTGAATCCCACCATGGCATAAAAGTCTGGAATTAAAAGTCTGATGATGACCATGAAACCATTGCTGACTGTCATAAAAACCCATCTAGTTCAGATCAGGGAGGGAAATCTGCTGTCCTTACCTAGTCTGACCTACATGTGACTCCAGACCCACAGCAGTGCGGTTGACTCATAAATGCCCTCTGAACAAGGACAATTAAAAATGGACAATAATTGCTGGCCTAGCCAGCAATGCCCACATCCCATGAGCGAATGAAAAAAACCATCCAAGACAAAGCAGCCCGCTTGATTGGCACACAAACATTCACTCCCTCCACCACCAAAGCACTATGGCAGGAGTATGTACCATCTACAAGATGCACTGCAGGAACTCACCAAGGCTCATTAGGCAGCACCTTCCAAACCCACGACCACTACCATCTAGAAGGACAAGGGCAGCATACACATGGGAATTCCACCAGCTGGAAATTCCCCTCCAAGCCTCTCACCATCCTGACTTGGAACCCTATCAGTGTTCCTTCACAGTAGTTGGGTCAAAATCCTGGAACTCCCTTCCTAACAGCACTGGGAGTGTACCTACACCACATAAATTGTGGTGGTTCAAGAAGGCAGCTCACCACCACCTTCTCAAAGGCAATTAGGAATGGCAATAAATGCTGGCCTAGCCAGCGATGCCCATATCCCGTGAATGAATAAATAAAAAGAGAAGATCTCCAGAGATGATGAGGTCAGTGGTCATCCTGGAACCAATAATTTGGGCCTGAATTTTCATAGAGGTGGGTAGTGGGAGTCCCGAAAATTCCCAATTTGGTCCGCCTGTTCCAAAGAATGTGCACACAAAGGCGGGATGTTCATTGCCAGGAGGCAGGTGTGGACTGGAGTCGAGCCAGTTTGAGTTCAGAGGCAAAAGTTTGGAGGCAACCACAGGGTCTGCCGGGTGTGCAGGTGGGCTGTTTAAAATACCTGCCTTGGTGCTGTGAGACATCATCCCAATTAACATAAAAATACAAAGGCCTTCACCCCTTACATGTTCCCCATGTCCCATCTATGCCACCTATACCCCCCACCTACCCTATGGTCTCTCAAGCCCCCTAAGCCAAGATGTGGCAGTTCTATGCCCATTAACCCACTATACAGTGTTTGGAATGAGTGAGCCCTATAGTGACAATTAGATGTGTTAAAAATTTGCTTTAAAAAACCAATTCATTCATAGCTTTCGACTATGTTAAAAATGTTATTTCATTAGAAGGCAATAGATGTGTCAGTTATCCAGACCCTTTCAAGTATGAGTAACAAAAACCACAAGCACTTGAAACCACTTAACCTTATGTAAATAATCATTGTGAAAGTGATTGCAGAGATCAGAAGCCTGAGTTGTCAATCAAGCAATGTTTTATTGTGGCGGAGCTGTTTCAACAAGAGTAATGGTTGTCTGGGCTGTCAGCCGAACATATATAATGAGGCAATGAAAACATTTTTGGTAAGGGGCACCTAAAATAGGAAGGATGACTCACTCATCACCTTTCCGCCCACCCCAAGCTGTCCCCATAATACTGTGGGTCAGGTAAGGCATCAGCTAGCTTGCCTGCTCTTGGGCCTATTGAAGGCCTTAAAGGGCCAGTTAAGAGTGCAATTCTGCTGGCATCATATGGTGGGCAGTGGAAGTCAGAGGAAAGTGGCCAGCCCACTTATTTGCCACCTCAGGTAAAAAGGCAGGAAGGAACGGAGGTTTCTTCTGGGGGGAGGGGCCCTATGCATATGAAGGGCAACTCACACCTCCCCCCTACTCTCAAGATATTATTCCCTTCCCCTTTGTGCCTCTCCTCCAGCCTCCAAAATCAGATCTCCACCTCTCTTGGGCCCCTGATCCCTCCCTACCCAAAAATCCCCAATATATCTTAGTCTGGCACTCCTGGCACTTCATCCTGGAGGCTCCTTTGTAGTCACAGCCGTGGCCACTGCTTGCATCTGGTGCTTTTGGAACTAACCAGCAGCTAGCCAATTAGATTGACTGGCAGCTCTTGAGGGCAGGACTTGCTTTCCCTGAAGCCATGCCACACTCACCTCGTTAAGGCCACCCCCAGCATACTATCACTGCAGGGCAGCCTTTTGTAAAGTCGGTCAGTTCGGGACCAAAGTTTCTTTCAGGGTAGGGGGTATGGGTGGGTTGGGGGAGGGTGACAGCAAGCAATAAGCACCTCTTCCCCCACCATAAAATCCACCCCTTGTTGTCTTTTTAATGAACAAGAAGGAACAATATACATTTAAAATGTAACAAAGAATAAAGTATGATAAAATGTATTCATTCATTCACAGGATTTGAGTGTCACTTGCAAGGCCAGCATTCAATAATTGCCCTTGAGAAGCTGGTGGTGAGCTGTCTTCTTGAAGCATTGCAGTCAATCTAATGAAGTTATTCTTATAGTGCTGATAGGAAGAGAATTCCAAGGTTTTAACTCAGCAATGTTGAAGGAACAGTGATATAGTTCCAGGTCAGGTTGGTGCATGACTTGGAAGGAAACTTGGAGGTGTGGTGTTGCAATGTGCCTGCTGCCCTTGTCCTTGTAGGTGGTCGAAGTCACAGGTTTGGAAGGTGCTGTCAAAGGAAGTTTGACAAGTTGTTGCAGTACATGTTGTAGATGGCACACATGGTACCCACAATGCATCAGTGGTGGAGGGAGTAAATGTTTACGGTGGCAGATCAGGTTCTAATCAAGTGAGCTGCTTTGTCCTGGGTGATGTCAAGTTACTAGGGTGTTATTGGAGATGTAATCATCCAGGTAGGTATTCCATCACACTGCTGGCCTGCAAATGGTGGAAAATCTTTGGGGAGTCAGGAGGTGAGTAACTCACCATAGAATACTGTACTGCTGACTTGCTCTTACAGAGCCATAGTGTTTATATGTCTGGTCCAGAAAAGTTTCTGGTCAATGTTGACTTTTAGGATGCTAATGTTGTTGATGAAGGATTTGAAAATAGTACTGTCATTGAATGCCAGGGGAGATAGTTAGACTTTATCTTGTTGGAAATGGTCAGTGCCTGGCACTTGCTTGGCATGAATGTTACTTGCCAGGCCAAACCTGGGTTTTTTTTAGGTCTTGCTGCATTTGAGCATACAGACAGCTTCATTACCTAATGTGTCATGCCCAGTAAAGGCACGTCATGTTATGAACTTTCAGTCAATATTTTTTAAAAAATTGGACACAAACAAGCTGTTAAGATGCCTGTCACAAATCATTGATTTTTGGCATTTGGACCACAGGTAGTATTATGTCTCCAGCAAATACCTAATTAAATATGGATATAAGTGAGGGTACCTCACAGCCATTTGTGGATTTCACACATTTCATTATTTAAGGATGGGTCAAAACCTAAAGACTATGGAGACTTCCTGTCTCCATGTTTCATGCTAGACAAAAGGGAAGATGGAAATTCAATGACCATTATCAACTTCTCATTGGATCACCATGGCCTTCGCCATCCAAACTAGACTTGGTGGGCTGCAGAGGTGTTAACCCAGCAGTCATGTAATTGAAACAGGTTTCGGGGACTGCACCCATATTATCCTAGGACCCAGCAGATCCATTAGAATCATCAGTCATCAGCCAGTCTGTTAACTAGACTCTGAAACTAACTGAAAGTCACCAAGCAGCCAATGTATTTAACCTGTTCCAGTTTCAAAGGTCACCTGGGAACCAACCTCCTAGCTATTCGACTACAAGAAACCCAACAATCTGCTGTAAACCCTTTGCTTTACAAGACCCTCACATCAACTTTAAATCATATAATCCATTCAAAAAACCAGATGTGTGCCATGTGGGAGATCAGAAATCGTAAATCAGAGACTGAATCAACTGCAACTTGTAAAAGTATACCGTCTTTATCTGTATCATGTGTGTGTGTGTGTGTGTGTGTGTGTACGTGTGTGCATGTGGGTGCTTGAGGCTGAGTGTGTGACATTGCATTATTCAAGATAAGTGTGTGAGGATAAATAGCCTTATTTATTTTAAACCCATGAAAGCTTGCTGCTGAATTATTTAATTGGATTATACATTCCACGGGTAAGAAAGGACACCTCTTTCCATAAAAATTATACTTTAAGTAAGGACAGTAATACCGCATGTATATTCTGTCCATGACAAGTGTCTTACTTTCAGTTAATTTGAGGGTCTTGATGTTATAAGAGGATCATGTCCTTTTGTTGAGATTAGGAAAATAATATGGATGGTGTCAATTTAAACTCACTTGGATTCAATTTAATAACATTACATTTGCGGCAGCAATGCAAGCTTGATGTGATGATTACAATAGGAGTAGCGGAGAGTTTTGTAGTTCTTATTAGAATTAAATAAAACCTTGTGTTAACCTTCCACTGCAAAAGCCCTCATAATAGGCAATTAATTGAAAAGAGTCATGATTTTGCCTTTGTCACTTGTGTTATATGATCTTCTGGCTAGGCAAAGCCAATAGTAAGTTGAATGTTGGGAATTTTTGCCCATGTAACAAAAGCAGCTATCCAATAATCATTATGATAAATTCATCAATCCCTGTTTGCCACTGAGGAACCACACTGGAAAGGAAAGTTGGTCAGAGGCAACGTTCCCACTAAGATGCGCATACACAGCCATGAGGTTGCCTGAAAAATGCCACACAGGCCAACTGATTGGTGTTAAATACTGCAGAAAAATATTTAAAGCTACCACACATAGGAAAAACTGGCTGCACACAACAACAAAGTTTTGAAGGGAACATTGGGCACATGTAAGTTCCCAGAGAGTCCTTCCTGATTAGCTCCCCACAGTTTGATGAATGGTCCTTTATTACATAAATGCAGAATGTTTCCTAACTGGGTCTGTATGGGACCGTTCGCATTTTCCTTAGCATCCTCTACACTAAGGGGTCATTCGAAATAAATTACTCATTAACACATGCCTGCTTGATTGGCACCACATATACAAACATGCACTCCCTCCACCACCGATGCACAGCAGCAGCAGTGAGCCCCATCTACAAGATGCACTGCAGAAATTCGCCAAGGCTCCTTAGACAGCACCTTCCAAACCCACAACCACTACCATCTAGGGGGACAAGGGCAGCAGACAGATGGGAACACCACCACCTGGAACTTCCCCTCCAAATCATTCACCATCCTGACCTGGAAACATATTGCCGTTCCTTCACTGTCGCTGGGTCAAAATCCTGGAACTCCTTTCCTAACACCACTGTGGGTGTGCCTACACCACATGCACTGTAGTGGTTCAAGAAGGCAGCTCACCACCACCTTCTCAAGGGCAATTAGGGATGGGCAATAAATGCTGGCCCTGCCAGTGAAGCCCACATCCCTTGAATGAATAAAAAAAATTCAATATCAAGGTTGGAAAGAGTAAGAAAAAATTTGTGAGAGTATCAAAATAGAAATTAAGTAATGGTAAAATTCTGTTTTAAGTTGTGCACTACCCAGTCATAATGTCTTGATGTACCTCATCTTCTCTCTGGTAGTTTTAAACTTTGGTGCTTTCTGTTTTGCTCATTACCTAGGTTTCCCAATTTTTAAAATTGTTAGTGACATTATGATGCAGATGGATATACATGAAGCATTTTGATCATGAGGCTTTACAAACCTCAGGAACAATCAAAGCTGACAATAGCCTAAAATCCACCAAAAAGATTTCATTGCTTACAATATGTTGGTAAACATTATAAACTGCCTTGTCAGCTAACATAGCTTGAAATTAATCCCATAGCATCTCAGATCAGCTCTATTCCAGCACATAATGAGAGGAAAATTATCCAAATAGTTTTCATTTTTAAGATGTTAAGTGCAGCTATGTAAACATTTGATACTCCATCAAGTAAACTAAATCACCTTCTATGACTAAAATAGAAAATTCATGGCACGGTTTTGGTTAGAGTCTATTACTTTCTGACATATCTTAATGGAAACCGGAAAGGGCTGATCAGGCTGCCAATTCTAGTTAAGAGAGTTAGATTTGAAAAGTGTACTTTGCCCCACTTGAAGCTCCCATGTTTGGCTCTTTCTAAATTATTTTCTGTGATGTTTATTAAAACTACATGCATGTTCCTTTGAGTGCAATTATTTAGAAAATCTTTTAATGATTCAGCTCAAACTCCCTTCTCTGGGCCTCCGCATAATATTTAAAAAAGCAACTTTAAGTATTTTTAAGAGTTGGTTCACACACACAACATGGCATTTTGCATTTGACTTTTGCTTTAATTGCCACTAATCAACTAAAACAGAGTGTGTTATATGGGTGGGCTTTAGGGGCCGTGTAGATTTTTCAAAACATAACAAATATATTTAAAGAAATGAGACATTTGTTCCTATGACAGCGCCTTCCAAACCCATGACCAGGACAAGAACAGCAGATAAATGGGAACACCACCACCTGGAAGTTCCCCTCCAATTCACTCACTCACTTGGAAATATATTGCCGTTCCTTCACTGTCACTGGGTCAAAATCCTGGAGCTCCCTTCCTAACAGCACTGTGGATGTACCTACACCACATGGACTGCATGGTTCAAGAAGGCAGCTCACCACCACCTTCTCAAGGGCAACTAGGGACGGGCAATAAATACTGGCACAGCCATCGAAGCCCACATCCCATGAATGAATTTAAAAAAGCCTAGATGGTATTGAGAGAAAGGGGAAACCTAAATATTTACAAATTGGCTGCAGTATAATCACTTGGTACAATTAAGCATAAGCCAAACTTACAACTATAGCAGGACCACTATGGTTGCGGGCCATTGGGTATGTGCCCTGCTAAGTGTGCTACTGTTGTATACAAACCAATCTCTGCTGAGTTACATGGCATAGTTGCTGGAGCTGCAAAGACAAGCTCGGGAATATCAGGAAGGGATGTCTGCTGCACTCCTCAGATTGCAAGGCTCAATGGAGGAATCTGTCCACCTTCAGCCATCTGCAGGAATGGCAGGTGGCATCTATAGACCCTGGCTGTCGTTAGGTGCCAACCAGCCACGGCTAGCTCTCGCTCCTGGGCAGCGTGTATGGGAGCCCCTGCTGCCCCTTCTTCATGAGGTTGCTGCTCCTGCCTTTGTGTGGCCAGGAGCCTCAGTCAGTCTCTCCTCAGTCTTCTACATTCTCTGTCCACCATCAGGCATACAGCTAGGTCACCAGGATCCATGATCCTGACGTGGTCCTCCTGCAGCATGAAAGAGAGAGACATGGTTAACATGGCTGTACTCAGGACCTTTCCTGGCCCTGTGTGACCACCTCTTAATGCTTTCCAGAGAATGCTGGTCACCCCTTGGTTGGCCAGAGATGAGTGCGCTGCATGGGTGCCCTGTCAACCAGCGACATGGGGGACACTGGTCCAAACGAGGATGCTGAGATTGCAAGGGACTCTGAGCACCTCCAGCAGTGACTGCTACATGGCCATTGTTGGCGAGGAGATTGTACAATGTGTGCAGTACAACTGGTCCATGGACCAATAAAGCAATGGCAGACTCGAAGTCTGTGCTGGGGGGGTGGGGGAGGGGAGTAAGGTATGGAGCACTTGGTGACACTTTGGTGCCTCCACAATGCTTGCATGGGCAGGCAGACTAAGAACCTGACCCCAATCATATCACTGGCTGCATCTGATCTGTCTTAGTTGCAGAGACATGGTCAGTTTATACAGGTGTCCCTAACATGTGGCCATTTTCCTTGCTTAGATAGAAGCTTGCAGTTTCTGCTACTGATATTTTAAAGGGTCTGGATGATTGACACTTTTATTGAACTATAGTAGAAGGAGTTTTTTTAAGACAGTGAAAAGTTATCAATGAATCTCTTTTTAAAAAGCTTTTTAAACACATGCTACAGCCATTAGGGCATTCATTGCTCTAATTTTACAGTTATAGTGGGTGAATGGGCGTGGAAGTGCCATAGTTTGGCATGGGGTACATGAGGTGCTGTAAGGATTCTTTGGGGGCATATCTTGGCCAGGGGGTAGTTAGAGGTCATAGCTTTGCATGGGGGGCACGATGGGGCATAGGGGTAAGTGGGGGCCATGAGGGCATGGGGAGTGTGTGGGGGTGAGGCGGTGTCGGGGTGAGTGCTGAAGGGCCTCTCTTTTTATTGTAACTGGGACAAACTGCACCTTTTTAAACAGCCCGCCCCGTATCCAGCAGCACATATGGCTCTTTTCCCGTTTGGATGGCCGGACAGCAGCCTGCATGTGCCTCCATAAGGAAAATCCCATTCTTGTGGGCACTTTTTCCTGAAATGGGCACGCCGAGCCACAGATTTTCCCAACTCCTGCTATCCACCTTAAGGATGAAAATATAGTCCAAAGAGAGGGAAATAAATTTTGGATTAAATGGGTGAGTAAAGGGCCAGAGAGAAAAAAATTAAAAATAATTAAAAGCTGATAGAATGAGACTCCACATTTAGTAAAGTTAATCTTCATTGCCAGAGAGATTGTTTGTCAGTAATTAAGATCTATTACTCCATTAAAACACTATTTGAACTGTAATCACTTGACTTAACAGTAAGTGGTAAGTTTAGTCCCTGTCGACAATGTCTATACAGGAACTTTATGTCATTCAATACATTTGAATGGGGAGACATGTGGCAAGGTGTCATTTCAGCACAGCTTGTGGAAGAGTAGTGCAACCTAGTTAGAGCTGAGAAAGAGGCAATTTGGTCTGCCATGTCTGTCCAGCTCACTGAGAGAGCAACTCAGCTAGCTCCATTCCCTGGCCTTTTCCCTGTGGCCTTGCAGATCTTTTACTCATCAGTTAATGATCCGATTCTCTTTTGAAAGCCTCCACCATAGTCTCAGGCACTGCATTGCAGATCCTAACACTCACTGAGTAAACACAACCCTTGTAAGTATTTTCAAGGGTATTTATGATTATTTGTACTGTTCTAACATTGCCTAATCTGAATGTTGGTGGAGTTCTGTAAATTGTAAATAAGTACAGTATATTAGTTAATTATCCCTACGAAGATGAACACGACTTACATTTTTAAAGTGCCTTTGAAATAAAAAAGCTATTTCATAATATAGGATAGGAGAATATAAGATTTCATGATTTAAGGGGTTTGCTGCCTAGATATAAAGGAAGAGATTAAGAGAGAGACTGAAAACTTGCTTGGAAAGATGGATTTTGAAAAAGTATATTTTTTTTAGTGAACAATAAAAAGCTGTGGGAGGAATTTAATTGGGCCCAGTCAGAAGGTGGTTCTGTAATAGGGAGGCAGGGGGAGATGGTGATGTAGTGGTAATGTCACTGCATTAGTAATCCAGAGGCTCAGGCTAATGTTTTGGGACAAGGGTTCAAATCCCACCATGACAGCTGGTGGAATTTAAACTCTTTAAGTAATAATCTGAAATTGAGGTTAATCTCAGTCATGGTGATCATGAAGCCATTGTCACTTGTTTTAAACATCTATCTGGTTCACTAATATCCTTTAGGGAAGGAAATCTGCCATCATTACCTTGTCTGGCCTATATGTGACTCCAGATCCACAGCAATGTGGTAGACTCTCAACTGCCCTCTGAAATGGTGTAGAAAGCTGCTCAGTTCAAGGGCAGTTAGGAATGGGCAACAAATTCTGGTCTTTCCAGTGATGCCACATCCCATGAGAGAATAAATTTAAAAATAAAACAATAATGTTGACTAATAAATCTCTGTCAATTAGTCTGCAATAAACCTAAACATATGGCAAGGAAAATCCTATCGATGGTAAGCTTTGGTAACTATGATGAAGTCTATTTTATGACCGAATCCTTTTATCCCTGATATCATAGTGAATATATGAGGTACCATTTTAAATTTTGTCTAACATTCTTCTTATAATAAGGTAGTTAAAATACACAAAATATTTCAAAAGGCCAAATGTATCCTTAAGTATAAAACCACAGAAGTTTACATGACCGAGGAGGCTAGGCAGTCTGTCAGGTATGTATTAGCTTTTTGCTACAATTTGCTACAAACTAATGCTCTGTTCCCTATGGGAAAATTTTCCCCCCATCGGGGGAGAAGTGCGCTCCTGCGCCCCCGATCAGGGGCGTGCCGCCATTTTAAGCGGGTGGGCCTATTAAGGCCTGCCCAGCGTGACATCTGCCAGGAAGCGCTACATGCTCCCTGTGTGGGCAGGGGACAGGAGTGCGCTCTTTCAGATGTGCTTACGAAAGAGCGCACTGATCTCCCTGAGGCTAAGTGATGCCTCAGGGAGATCAGCTCCGATTTAAAACTTTTAAAGTAAATGTTTAAAAAATTTCCCTGACATGTCCCCTCATGTGACAGTGTCACATGAGTTGGGACATGTCCATCACTTTAACTGAAACCTTCATTAAATATTTAAAAACCCTCATGAAACCTCATCCCGCACATGGATGAGGTTTCATGCTTTTTCTTAAGCCCACCAGGGTTCCTGGTCTGGCCGCCAGCCCTAAGATTGGATGGACAGCCCTGTAAATTACCTAAATTGTTTTATTAATGGTCTCAATAGGCCATTGACAGGTCGGCGGGTGCACAGCTGACCCGGCTGCGCCCCCGCCGACGTGAAAATGGAAATGAGGTGGGGTGACATCAGGAGTTCCGCTCGACTTCATCCCGCATCATTTTACGCGTCAGCGAGTGGGCCCCGCCCCCCCGCTTGCCGACCTAAAGATTCTGCCCAATGGTTCAATGCTCCAAAGTTCCAATTGAACTTTTCTACTGCATCTTCCAGCTATACTTCTGTTTTAAAGGCATTACTGCATTTATGATGTTCATTATAAAAGGTTATTTAGGATGTAAACAGATAACAATGAATGTTACAAATGCATATTTTCTACTAATAAACAAGAACATCAGGCACTATAAATTCATAATTTGATAAAGAGGTCACTTGAGACAGAACCAATGCATTTTAATTTGAAAAGTTTATCTTGTTGACATTATGTTAAGCAAAACTGATCTGTTAACATTTGAATATTAATATTTATTAGTAAATGAATCCAAACACCATTTTATATCAATGACTAAGTAAATGAATATCTGGCATAGGCTGTAAATGTAACCGGAACAGATGCAGTTGAAGATTTGGCAGAATTGTGACAAAGTACTTTGATTGGAGTCATGCCAGAAACACACATAGTTGCATGGAAGATTATGAAATAAAAATAACAATGACACATCCAATGGCCCAGTTCTTAAAGTGCACAATACCATTACAGTATTGAAAATACTGAACAAAGGAAAAGAACAAGGAACAGCAAATAATGGGAATATTATGCAGTAATAGATGAGTAGCAACATATGGGCAGCATGGCAACCTGCATTATGTGTGAATGCTTAAGGAAAGGTAAAGAAGCAGATACCTTGCTCTGCTTGGCCTCCAGCAATTCCATCCCAGATGCTTCTCCTGCTATCTGCCCCAATGATTTGCAAGAATTCTCTTTCTTTCTGAGTGAAGGTTTATAAAGAGGCTGTTCCCCCCCACCCCAGCTCTGGTCCTCTCCCATGTGTTATGAGCACCCTTGTTCTGCAGGAAGCACAGGAGTGAGATAGAGGATAAATTCTCATCTTTGCTGCATGGTTGTTAGTCTGATAGTACAGATCACCCACCCATAACAGAAGCTGCTTGATTTTCTTGCTAATAATTTCAATGGAATGAATATTTTTGGCCTTCCATAATTGACAGGGAAGCCTTGTTACCTTTGCAGCAAAGGTGAAAGTTTACCTCATTATGTGGTTCTTGAAAAAGATTGTACAGATATGCAGATATTATACTGATATGTGAGGCGGCTTCACACAATGGGAATGGAGAGGGATGCAGGCAGTTATAGCAGGGTGGGGAGATGGTCATGAGCAATAGAATGATTGTTAATGTGAAATATGAATCAGAATCAGAAGGAGCTTGTCCCCTTGAGATTAGAGGTGAAGCCTGTGAAGCAGGCAGTGAAGTGTTTGGAGCAGGGAGTGAAGTGCAGAGTGGAAAAGGCATCAGTGAAGTTCTATGGCAAATTCTCATCCTGAGGAGAAGTGATAGCAATATGTCATTCTTGTTTTTTCTGCCCACGTCAGGTCATTGAACTTCTTTTCAAACTACACCTATGTCCTGGGATGATGCTTCTGGCATTGCATTCTACATAAAAACATAAGAAATAGGAGCAGGAGTAGACCACATGGCCTTTCAAACCTGCTGTGCCTTTCAATATTGTCATGGCTGATCTTTGACTTCAACTCCACCTTCCCACCCATTCCCAATACCCCGTCAATCCCTGCGAAACCAAAAAACATATTCAATGATGGAGTATCCACAAACCTCTGAGGTAGAGAATTCCAAAGATTCAGAACCCTTTGAGTAAAGAGATTTCTCTTCATCTCAGTTCTAAGTATCACGCATTTTCCTGTGATTGGGCAACAATTAATTCTCCTGAGACCTCACCGGTTCCTCCAGGAATTCCATCACTGTAACCCTTAAACTCAAGTGTCCCTGCGAGTGACATCTTACAGAATATTCCAAGAAATTTTTCAACATCTAATGTACACTCTGATTTATGAGTTGCAAACTTGTTCTAAATGGATGTTGGGCTTGCCATGAATCTCACCTTCTAAAACACAGAGCTGTCAATCAGTACTATTAACTTGAGGACAGCTGTCCAATAAGATGCAAATGAGGCCTGATCACTGCAACTGGTTCAAGGGAGACAATGGTGGAGCAGTAATGTTGCTGGACTGGTACTCCAGAGTCCCACGTTAATGGCCTGGGGGTATGGGTTCAAATCCTAGAATAGCAATTCGTGGAATCTAAATTCAATTAACAAAATCTGGAATTGAAAGCTAATCTCCGATAGAAAATGGTGACCATGAAACGATGGTTTGCTAATGTCCTTTAGGGAAGGAAATCTGCTATCCTTACTTGGTCTGGCCTACATGTGTCTTCAGACCCACAGCAATGTGGTTGACTCTTAACTGCCCTTTGAAATATTCAGTTCAAGGACAATTAGGGATGGGCAACAAATGTATTGCATTGTTGCCTGCATCCCATGAAAGAATAAAGGAGGCCTTTCAATAGTGATAAGAGAGCAATGGTCTGATCATTCCTCTCACTGCCAACTCAAAAATCAACACCATGGTGTTTCATGGTTTTTCTCCCTTCATAAGTGAAACATGTGTTGCCACAAACAGCCGTGTACATTTGTACAGGCTCCTCACATGGAGGTGCATCTCAGTATGCTTTATAAATCAAGCAAGACACAGATAGGAGAGTTAAAAGAGGATGAAAGCAAAATCAAAGAGAACATTTTTAGGAGGCTTTTGATGCCAGAAAACATTTCTATGAGGAGTGCTTCATAGAAATGACGGTACCTTGAAATGTTTAACATCTAAAAGCATGCAAGATGTGGTACAGTTCGTAAAAGCAGACAGTTGCTAGTTTTCTTACCAACTTATATTGGGTTAACCGATCTCAGCCAGGGCCGGAACCGGAGAGGTATAGCTACTCTCAGCACCCTTGGGCTTGGAAAGGGGAAAACAAAAATCAGGAAAATCAGGTCGTGAACTAGCCCTGTGAGAAAATGTTCATGTCAACAATGAATAAAACATGATCAGCCTTGGTTGCAATGCCTTCCAATGTCACATAGTCTGTCGACACACGCTTGCTTGCCTGACGCATGCAGAATAATCACTTAAGTGAGGTACTGTAGGCCTATTGGAAACTGTGATGCCTAAATCTACAGTCATTTAAAACCTTAGGATGAGGAGAGGGGACAAAACTGGAAGGAAAATACCTGCATAAGGCATACACTTCCTGTTTTCAAACCTTACTTTCTGTTGCCAAAAATTTTGTTGACACTTTTGTGTCAACTTTTCTCATTGCAAATTCAAATGTCTACTTCTTCAATTCAGTTTTGCTGCATCATCTGTCACAATGTAACTACAGTTTAAGAGCACTAAGCACCACTATAATATCTTGTCCCCACTAATCACTGAAAACACTTTCTGCAAGAAAATGCATCCACCATATTTTCTTAGTAACTGAAATTTCTGACAACCAAATGATTTTAAAATAATTATAACAAACTAGAAAATACACATTTCATTGCAACATGATTGCAATATGGACTGCAGCGGTTTAAGAAGGCAGCTCACCACCATCTTCTCAAGGGTAACTAGGGATGGACAATAAATGCTGGCCCAGACAGCAAAGCCCACATCCCATGAGTGAATGAGAAAAAATGATTAAAGACACCCATTTTATTCTCTTTTGTGTCTTTAAAGTTTTATTTGAAAGCCTCAGCCTCTTTGAATGGATAGAGCGAATTTTCATGCATCTGTACATTCTAAGTATATTATGCCTGTGGAATTTTCCAGAGTGAAAGCAATGCATCACTAGTAATCAAAGGAAAGAAAGGGTACATCCCCACGTATGGAATTTCTTTGCTTTTTCTTTATTGCCAAACCTTTATTTCAAACAAGTAAGTGAAATTCATATTAACAATTGTATGGTTTTGGCTATGAACTTGCCATAGAAAACAACACTTGTAACCACTACATGTGAAAAGAAGCACGTGTGATCATGTTTTGTTTGTTGATGGCCAGGGAAGAAACATATATAATGTTTATAGAGAATGGATTGTTGTTCACTGTTGTTGAAAAATCTTTGAACTATTTTTCAGAAATGAAGCATTTTTCCCTGTATAAAAACCTGGAAAATGCCACATTAGTAAGCCTTTCATTGCTTTATGAATATGTTTTTTTTTGTTTATGGAATTTGTGTTATGGAATGGACAGCCTATATGTATCAGCAGACTCAGTGAATTTTTGCTTAGCACTCCTGGCACATGCTGAGAGATCATATCAGGAAACTATACTTGTGGTATGTGATTTTCCAACCACTAATTTTAAGGAGCTGACAACTTATACATAAATGTTGCAAGGCAAGGTCACAAAGACAGGATCTATGTGACAATGGAGAAAATTGTGATGTGGGATCATAATTCAGATGGGCCATAGGGGAGGCAGCTGAGCAGATTCCTGGAGTTGTGATCAGATGGTCCAAAAGGGGCCAACAGCAATTTGGATCACACTCCTCTGGGCCCTAATTCTCCATAATGCTACACAATTAAATATTGCCAGACTCCAGCACTCCAGTGCACTTTACACCTTTCTCAATCATTCTGGATTCCAGACCTCTCCTTGACTGCCACTGCATTCTAGCCCATTCCTAAACTCTCAATGCCCTCTCACTGTTCACAGACCCTTATTCCAAGTGTCACATGATCCCAGAACTGCTTTAATACTGATAAACCCTAAGGTCCATCACCCCCTACACCTCAACCCCCTCCCACGGCACCTTCCCATGCAACTGCAGAAGGTGCAATACCTGCCCCTTTAATTCCGTCCTCCTCACCGTCCAAGGGCCCAAACACTCCTTTCAAGTGAAGCAGCATCTCACTTGCACTTCCCTCAATTTAGTCTAATGCATTCACTGCTCCCAATGTGGTCTCCTCTACATTGGAGAGACCAAACGCAGACTGGGTTCTGCTTTGCGGAACACTTTCGGTCTGTCCGCAAGCATGACCCAGACTTCCCTGTCACTTGCCATTTCAACATACCACCCTGCTCTCATGCCCACATGTCCGTCCTTGGCCTGCTGCAATGTTCCAGTGAAGTTCAACGCAAACTGGAGGAACAGCACCTCATCTTCTGACTCAGCACTTTACAGCCTTCCGGACTTAACATTGAGTTCAACAACTTCAGATCATGAACTCTCTCCTCCCTCTGTCCAATCCCCTTTTTTCTAATAATTATTATATTTTTTAAATATATTTTTCTTTTCTCACCTATTTCTATTATTATTTTAAAATTTATTTCCATCCATTGTTTTATCTCCACCTTTTAGCCTATTTTGATCCCTTCCCCTCACCCAGCCCCCACTAGGGCTGTCTGTCACTTGCTCATCCTGCTTTCTATCCTTAATATCACCATTAGCACATCCTTTAGCTAATATCACCACTGTCAACACCCCTTTTTCCCTTTGTCTATTACATCTTTGGCAATCTCTCCTTTTCCTCCACCTATCACTGGCCCTCTATCCAGCTCCACTTGACCCACCCCCCTTAAACAGCTTATATTTCACCACATTTCTATTTCTCTTTAGTTCTGATGAAGAGGCATATAAATTCGAAACATTAGCTCTGTCTTTCTCTCCACAGACGCTGTCAGAATTGCTGAGTTTTTCCAGCTATTTTTGTTTTTGTTTCAGATTTCCAGCATCCACAGCATTTTGCTTTTAGTTTGCTTTTACCCTAAGGTCTTCCTTCATCACTCTCCCAGATTCCAAGATCCCCCTCCCAGTGATTCCCAGGACCTAGAAGCAACATCTTTGGATGACCCCATGACTCATCTCTAGAGTCTACTGGGCACTAAACTTCTATGACAGTATTTAGAGAACCTGAGCTCTTTTCCCAGTATTCCCAGATTCCACTACAATGCTGGCATATTGATTTCCATGGTAAGAAAAGAACATAAGAAATAGGAGCTGAGTAGGCCATTCAGTCCTTTGAGCCTGTGTAGAGAATTCCAAAGATCCACAATCCTCTGAGTGAAGAAATTGCCTCTCAGCTTAGTTCCAAATAGCTGATACCTTATTCTGAGACCGACCCTGAATTCTACACTCTCCAGTAAGGGGAAGCAACCTCCCAGCATCTAACCTGTCAAAGCTCTTAAGACTTTTATATGTTTCAATTAGATCATCTCTCATTCTACTAAATTTTAGAGAATATAGGCCTAGGTTGAATAATCTCTCCTTGTAGGATAATCTCCTCATCCCACTTTATCGAACGCCCTCAAGGCAAGTATATCCTACTTTAGGTAAGGAGACCAGAACTGTACACAGTAGTCCAGGTGTGGTACATGGGAATGAATGGTGGTGTCTGCTCAGGACGTATGAGTTGCTGCAGCAACATGCACTTTTATATGCATGTAATGGTCTCGTGCTATGGATAGTGATGATAGAGGTTCTAACTTTCTTTCCATCACATGGTTGACCAGGAATCTCTCCCACTCTTACCACCTGCCATTGGTATGTGTTGGAAAAATTGGTAGGTTGATACTCAACATGTTTGGCCACATTATGAGTGCACCTGCCTTGGCTATCAAGCCCTGGACTTGAACCCAGAGTGAATCTAATGCTATTCATTTATTTTTCTTAAATCCCCTTAATTTATCACATATCTTTGCTACATAAAATCCTCTTGACGATAGAGTTCACTCAGTAATTGGAAAGGAAGTTATGGCTCTGCCTGATGTCCTTCTTACTCCTAACTTCATAATTTTAGATTTGTATCTCTCCTGGTATTTCACAATGAACATTTTCTTGAAGGATTTTGCAGTGGCTTTATCATGAGAAATATTCTTTTAATCATCCATCCCTAAAATATTTCTTTCAAGCTCCACAAGAGCGGGATGTAACCAGGAATTAATACCAAGATTAGCCTGACAATCAGATCATTCCTTTCTTTATTGCTATTTAGATTGAAATATCCTCCTGGCATTTCCTCCTAGTTATTTCTATTCCTTTCGCAGTTCACCCGGAAATTCTTCAGGCGTTTTGCCAGTTTCAAGGAAAGTGACAGCAAGCAAGTAGGGACAGGAATTGTGGACTCCCAACTCCTTGGACTGGATTATACGAGTGGAGGGTGTGGTATTGCTCGATCCGCCCCCAAGTCAGTTCCAAGCTGACTGATTTTAAAGAAAGGCTGGCCAGAGAATAGGGAAGTGGTAGTGTAGTGGTATTGTCACTGGACTAGTAATCCAGAAGCTTTTTGCAGACTTGGGTTCAAATCCCATGGCAAATGGTAAAATTTGAATTCAATAAAAAATCTGGAATTAAAAGTCTGATGAGGACCATGAGACCATTGTTGTAAAAATCCAACAGGTTCACTAATGTCCTTTCAGGAAGAAATCTGCTAATCTTACCTGCTCTGGCCTACAGATGACTCCAGACCTGCAGCAATATGGTTGACTCTTATAAAAGCAAAAAACTGAGGATGCTGGAAATCCAAAACAAAAATACTTGGAAAAACTCAGCAGGTCTGGCAGCATCTGCGGAGAGGAGCATAGTTAACGTTTCGAGTCCGAATGCTCCTTCAACAGTTCTGTACCAGGAGAGATACAAACAGTTCTGCTGAAGGGTCATTCGGACTCAAAATATTAACTGTGCTCCTCTCTGCAGATGCTGCCAGACCTGCTGAGTTTTTCATGGTTGACTCTTAACTGCCCTCTGAAATGGCCTAGCAAGACACTCGAACCATTGGAAAATCTAGAAGGAATGGAACTGGATGGACCACCTGGCGTCGACCTAGGTATCCGAAACAACAGCAAACTCCGTTGTGTTGACCCTGCAAATTTCTCCTTTTTAAGATCTGGGGGCAAGTGGCAAAATTGGGAGAGCCGTCTCATAGATGAGTCAAGCAACAGCCTGACATAATCATCCTCACAGAATCATATCTTACAGATAATGTCCCAGATGCCACCATCACCATCCCTGAGTGTGTCCTGTCCCACTGGCAGGACAGACCCAGTAGAGGGGATGACACAGGGTTACAAGTCGGGAGGGTATTGACCTGGGAGTCCTCAACATCCCCTCCAGATCCATGAAGTCTCATGGCATCAGGTCAAACACAGACAAGGAAATCTCCTGCTGATAACCGTGTACCACTCTCCCTCAACTGATGAATCAGTACTTCTTTATGTTGAACACCACTCGGAGGAAGCACTGAGGGTGGCAAGGATGCAGAATGTATTCTGGGTGGGGGACTTCAGTGTCCATCACCAAGAGTGGCTCAGTAGCACCACGACTGACCGAGCTGGCCAAGTTCATATCATAGCTGCTAGACTGGGTCTGTAGCAGGTAGTGAGGGAGAAACATACTTGGCCTCATCCTCACCAACCTGCCTGCCACAGATGCATCTGTGCATGACATTATCGATAGGAGTGACCAATGCACAGTCATTGTGGAGACAATGTCCCGTCTTCTCATTGAGGACACCATCCATTATGTTGTGTTGCACTGCCACTGTGCTAAATGGGATATTCAAGACTGGACAACCATGAGGCGCTGTGGGCCATCAGCAGCAGAACTGTACTCGAACACAATCTGTAACCTCATGGCCAGGCATATCCCCCACTCTACCATTCCCATTAAGCCATGGGATCAACCTCGGTTCAATGAAGAGTGCAGGAGGGCATGCCAGGAGCAGCACCAGGAACACCTAAAAATGAGGTGTCAACCTGGTGAAGCTACAGCACAGGGCTACTTGCATGTCAAACAGCATAACCAGCAAGTGATAGACAGCTAAGCGATTCCACAACCAGCGGATCAGATCCAACTCTGCAGTTCTGCCACATCCAGTCATGATAGCCCCATCCTCAAAGATGGTGGAGCCCAGCACATCAGTGCAAAAGATAAGGCTGAATCATTTGCAACAATCTTCAGCCAGAAGTGCCAAGTGGATGATCCACCTCCGCCTCCTCTTGAGGTCTGCAGCATCATAAATGCCAGTCTTTAGGCAATTTGATTCACTCCACGTGATATTGAGAAACAGCTGAAGGCACTGGATACTGCAAAGGCTATGGGCTCTGACAATATTCCGGCAATAGTATTGAAGACTTGTGCTCCAGAGCTTGCCGCGTCCCTAGCCAAGATGTCCCAGTATAGCTATAACACTGGCATCTGTCTGGCTATGTGGAAAATTGCCCAGATATGTCCTGTACGCAAAATGCAGGACAAATCCAAACCGGCCAATTATTGCCCCATCAGTCTACTCTCCATCGTCAATAAAGTGTTGGAAGGAGTAACCAACAGTGCTATCAAGCTACACTTGCTTAGCAATAACCTGCTCACTGACGCTCAGTTTGACTTTCACCAGATCCACTCAGCTCCTGACCTTGTTACAGCCTTCATTCAAACATGGACAAAAGAGCTGAACACCAGAGGCGGGATGAGAGTGACTGCCCTTGACATCAAGGAAGCATTTGACAGAGTGTGGCATCAAGGGGCCCTAGCAAAACTGGAGGCAATGGGAATCGGAGGGAAACTCTTTGCTGATTGGGGTTATACCCAGCACAAAAGAAGTTGGTTGTGGTTGTTGGAAGTCCGTCATCTCAGTTACATCACTGCAGGAGATCCTCAGGGTAGTGTCCTAGGCCCAACCATCTTCAGCTTCTTCATCAATGATCTTCCTTCCAACATAAGATCAGAAGTGGTGATGTTTGCTGATGATTGCACAATGTTCAGCACCATTCGCGACTCCTCAGGTACTGAAGCAGTCCATGTCCAAATGCAGCAAGACCTGGACAATATCCAAGCTTGAGGTGAAAAGTTGAAAGTAACATTCGCACCACACAAGAGTCAGGTAATGACCATCTCCAACAAGAGAGAATCTAACCATCGCCCCTTGACATTCACTGACATTACCGACACTGAATCCCCCATTATCAACATCCTGGGGGTTACCATTGACTAGAAATTGAACTGGACTAGCTATATAAAAACTCTGGCTACAAGAGCAGTTCAGATGCTAGGATTCCTGCAGCAAGCAACTCACCTCCTAACTCCCCAGTGCCTGTCCACCATCCACAAGGCACAAGTCAGGAGTGTGATGGAATACTCTCCACTTGCCTGGATGTGAGCAGCTCCAACATAAAGCAGATCACTTGATTGGCACCCCATCCACAAACATTTACTCCCTCCCTACAGTGGCGGCTGTGTGCATCATCTATAAGGTGCACTGCAGAAGTTCACCAAGCCTATCGGTTATAACAACATCGAAGATACATTACCATTGAAATCAGTGACTCTTTACATATTCGAACCTGCTTACCACACCAAGTCAAATTCTCTCCATTTGATCAACCATGTCAAATATTTCACCTGTAGATTAAATTTACAAAATATCATGTGTCCAAGAACCATCTGATTTGTTGCACATTTCAGTCCAGTGATGTCCCATTAAATCAAGTTATATTAGCTGAATGTGCTGGATAATCCTAAAATAATCATTTGTGTTCATTCTATGCATAATCTTTGATATTTAATCAAATTGTTTCAGGCAAACAATTAAATGAAAGAATCATTAGTGATAGCATATAAATCCATAAATATTTAACCTGACAATTTTTGTCAAATTATTTACCTCTTTGCTTTAGCCCCTTATCTAACTTAATTGCATAATTTACCAATATTTCATATTGTAAATTTGTACATGATTCTGTTAGCTGAACATAAAAATCAAACTGCATAGCTGCTCCGTAACTTAGCCAGGGTATGTTCACCTGCGTAGGAATGAGTAACAAAGGAAATTCCAAACCATAACAACTTATATTTCTAGATTTAATCCCTGGTCTATGCTGATTTTTGCTGTATTAATCTGTAATAGTAGTATGCGCAGGTGCTACAATTAACTTGACTGCACTCCTGGGTAAGGGAAGGAAAACAGCCTGAATTTTGCCATGGGCTTTAGGACCCTGATGTCAGGGTGAAAAGTGGGTCCCCAGCCCATTCTTAACAGCAGCAGGTCCAGCAAGGCAATGTTGCCACAGGCAAACTCCTAATTATAGACAGCGGGTGGACTGTCCATCCTGCTGCCCCAATCACAGGGCCAGCACTTGTGAAGCCCCAGCAATGCCACTGGGAGAGGTGGTCACTGCTGAGGCAGACAGGAGATCTGGGGGGCTTGCCAAGGTACGTTTAAAAAAAAAATGCACTATTTAGGAGGCCAGAGGTCGGAGGGGAAACTTCTCCGGGGAGATCATTGGAGCCAGAGAGGCTGGCTTCCCTGCCCACAGCTTCCCTTTTTGCACTTTGCAGCCTCTGGTTCCAATGGTCCCACGTTGCCAAAGGGTGGAAGCTTCCATTAAGCTGGAAGACTCCCCACACAGTCACTAAAATGCCAACAGATACTGAAAATGGCCTTTCAAAGAGCCTGTAAGCATGCAAAATCAGCTGCCCACCTCCTTGAAGCAAGCAGCCAATCTACATCATAGCTTGTAACTGGGTAAATGTCCCGGCAGTTGGAACTGTGGGGTAGAATCTTGTTGAGGATTCGGGGCCTTGCTTGTCGGCTGGAGACCTGCACTGCCTCTTTTCAGGAAGGCCCTTCGAAGCACACGGCAATCAGGTAGTGGCGAGGCCAGAGACAGACCTTCCCCTGGAATCAAAGCCCCAAGAGTGGAAGTCATGCCTACAGAGAGCTGTCAGCTAATCAGAGCTGTGCTGTGAGTGCCTTTGATTGAGGGGCCCCTTCCCCCACTGGGGGTGACAAACTGGCTGCACAGGTTGTTATGCATGCCCCATGGCGACAGACCCACCTGCAACTGGGTTAATAGCAGCGAGAGCGGGATGAGCCTAAGTGGTCCTTAATTGGCCACTTAAGGGCCTCAATTGGTGGTGGGGCGGGAAAGTTGACCATGGGTCTCCCTGCACAGTATTTAATTCTGGTGGAAGCAGGAAGGCAGTTGGGTTCCAGTATGCCACTACCCCGCCTTAGTAAATGTCCTTTCTGCCTCTAAACTTGCTACCAGTGAGAGGACAAAATTCCAGCCTGTGTTGGTGAGCCATCTGAATACAATTCCCCACTATTTTACTGCCCCACCCCCACTTCCAACCTCAGCCTGCCACTCGATGCTGGCAAAATTATACCCAGACTCACCTGTGACAATACCACCTGGACAAAAAGAAAGCAAGCTACAAATTGATAGATCAGACAACCATTAAACAATTGAAAGAAACCTAACTTATACAGTGCATCCACATCTGAGTCTCTGTCCTAAGAGTGATAGCAGCTGTTTAATCTCACCCCCAAGAAGGTCTGGCAAAGAACCAGATAGCTACAGAAGTCAATTTGGAATTGATTATAAAAATGTATTTAAAAAAAAATTAAGAAGTCACAGACAAAAAATACATCAATCTCAGCAATTTCAACTAAGCTCAGGCAAGTGTGTTCACTCTTTGTGCATAATGCATGATGCCATGGCTTTATATACAAGCTGTGCAATGTCTGGCTTGAATCCAGCTTGCACATGGTTCTGGCAGCAGTATGGAAAAATCTGGATATCATACGGATAAACTAACTCCTACTTAATGATACAAAGATTTCACTCAAACCATATTACCACATCCCATGTAAATAAATGTAGGTTCAAATGTAGCCTTTGTATTTTAGTTTTAGAATCCTGGTCCAGTTGTTATTTTAATCTACTCTTTATTGTTCTGAACTTCTTACTTTCCTACCAGGAGAGCTTGTGCTATTATGTCGAAGATTAGATATTTGAAGCATTTCAGGTAATCTTTTAAAAATTGAGAAAGTTACTGAAGAGTAGTAGTGAATCACCAAAATACTGAGGGGGAAGAAAGAATTGTGTTGGTTGCTTAATATGAAGAAAGGACTTGAATTTGTATAGCTTCTTTCATGACCTCAGGCATCCCAAAACCTTTTACAACCAATGAAGTACCTTTGAAGTCGCTGTTCTAATGTAGAAAATGCAATAGCAAATTTGCACACAGCAAGCACTACCACACAACGATGTGATAATGACCAGAAAATCTGTTTTAGTGATGTTGAGTTGATGGATAAATATTGGCCAAGACACCAGGGAGAACTCACTGCTAATCTTCAAATAGTGCCATGGAATCCTTTGTATCTACATGGGAGAGCATGGTTTAGTGCATTTCTCCCTCAGTACTGAAGTGTCAGCCAAAATTATGTACCCATTTCTAGAATAGAACTTGAATCCACAAAAGTGCTACCACTCAGCCAAGACTGACAGCTTCAATATGGACTTGTTTGCAATGTGACTTTGTGTGGTCACATATTAAATAGGTGCACACAGATTTCCTCTGGCTGTTATTTCCAGCAAGGGGTCTTGAGTACAGTGGTAGAGTCCCTACCTCTGGGCTAGAAAGCTCCTGGTGCCAGCCTCACATCAGGACTTGATGGCCACAGATGGTGCATGCATAAAGCGGCCAAACAGGTGGATTATCAGCCTGTAACTCCTTCCTATCTACCTAATGGCAGGTGGTAAGGATGGGAGAGTTTCCTGGTCAGACATGCTGCAGAAGGCAATGGCAAACCACTGCAGTACTTTGCAGGCATAATCATGGGCCAATCCAATGGAAGTCCATGGTCATCAACACCCTCTTTGGGCATGCTACCTGGAGGAGGATTATTTCCTGCAAAATCATGAACATTTTTAAAAAGAAGTGTGAATTATTTATCAATTACTACCGTGTTTGAAAGTTGAGTGGTGGTTATGGACAAATAAACACCTGTGAACACCGGACAAAAAAATAGTTGTGCATACACTTAAAGAATTTATTTATCTGTGGGGACGTGTTTGAAACATCTTTAATTTATATCTTACCTGAAATAAAGACATTGGACTGGATTTTCCCTTGGGTTTCGGGATCCAAAGTTAGGACCACATGAGGGTCTTGAGTCACTCTTGCTGACACCAAGACCAACGGCACAACCTTCCTGGGGGCAGGACGGTGGGTGGGCTCTCAATGCACAGGTTCAAGCAACATGGAGGCACTCTCAGATGTATTGATGAAATGAAAAAAGTTATGAGGGCAAAGTCGATAGGGCCTTCAGGTTGAGGCAGAAACCCTTATGGCGGAATATCACTGTTCCTTCAATGTTGCTGGCTCAAAATCCTGGAACTCCCTCCCTAACAGCACTGTGGGTATAGCTACAACACATGGACTGCAGCAGTTCAAGAAAGCAGCTCACCACCGCCTTCTCAAGGGCAACTAGGGAGAGGCAATAAATGCTGGCCCAGCCAGCGAAGCCGACATCCTATGAATTATTTTTTTTTAAATAGCTTGGGCCATAAATGTGGTCCTTCCTGCCCATGGCCACATCACTGGAAATGGTACCTCTGGCTCCAAAGACCACCCCGCCCGCCCTAGGCCCTAGGGAGGCCCCTGGGGGCCAGCACATTGATGTCAAAATGTGGGTGAGGCTGCAAAACTGCCCCACGTAATCACCATAATCACCTTAATTGGCAGCTGCCTTCATGGCGCGGGCAGTTAATTCCCCGCTTGCCCCTGGGAAATTTCCCTGGAATCAGCAATGGGGATCTTCCCCAACGTAGCTTCTCATATTTTCCCAGCACCCCTATCTCCAATCCCATCTCTACAGGGCCAGAAAAATCTAACCATAGGGATTAATTCCAGCCTCTGTGCATTCCTGATTTTAAGTACAAAATGGTACAGAAGCTCAAGAAATTGAAATCGGTTCCTGCTGGGTTATTTTGAGTTGCATCATTTCTTGGTGGGATCGTTTCCCATCTGAAATAGGTGCAAGTTCCTTCCATCATAAGGTCAGAAATGGGGATGTTCACTGATGATTGCACAATGTTTCCATATGCAGCAAGACCTGGACAAGATTTCCTTCCCTGAAGGACATTAGTGAACGAGATGGGTTTTTACAACAATTGACAATGGTTTCATGGTCATCATTTGAATTTTAATTCCAGATATTTAGTGAATTCAAATTCCATCATCTGCTATGTTGGGATTTGAACCCAGGTCCCCAGTGTATTACCTTGGGTCTCTGGATTACTAGTCCAGTGACAGTGCCACTATGCCACCACCTCTCCACTTGCCTTGATGGCTGCAGCTCCAACAACACTCAAGAAGCTTGACACCATCCAGGGCAAAGCAGCCTGCTTGATTGGAGCCACATCCACAAACATCCACTCCTCCACCACCGACACACAGTAGCAGCAGTGTGTACCATCTACAAGATGCACTGCAGGAATTCCTTAGACAGTACCTTCCAAACTCATGACCACTACTACCTAGAAGGACAAGGGCAGCAGATACATGGGAACACCACCACCTGGAAGTTCCCCTCCAAGCCACTCACCATCCTGACTTGCTCCTTCACTATCACTGGGTCAAGATCCTGGATATTAGGGATCCCTCCCCAACAGCACTATGGATGTACCTACACCACATGGACCGCAGCACACCACCACCTTCTTAAGGACAATTAGGGGTGGGCAATAAATGCTGGCTTAGCCAGCAATGCAAATATCCCATGAACACATAAAAAATTGTTTCTTTAATATATCTGAGTCACTCATTATGTCATTAAGTTGTCAATGCAATTTCAATAGAGGTTTGAGACGATCCAAGCCATACATAATAAACTGGGCATGATTTTGAAATGGCAAACATTTAAAGGACAATGTAGCTTATACCAGACACTAATTCCAAATGCTATGCATTCTTGCAAATGTGTTTCTGCTCGTTATAAGTGTGTGAAAGTGATTTGTGACAACATTTTATTGATATAATTGTAGCAAATCCTTAACCTTACTGGGTATGATAGCATATGATTATGTAACTGGCCCAGCAATCCAACAATTGAATTGATGACCTGGAGATATAAAATCAAATCCAACCAATTCAGTTAATTAAATAAACATTTGGAGTGAAATGTTAGTTTCAATAATGGTAACCATGAAACTACCGGGTTGCTGTACAATTCCATCTGGATCACTAATGCCCTTTAGAGAACCGTCTAGGCCAGTCTGGCCTATGTCTGATTCCAGATACAGAGCAATGTGATTGAATCTTAATTGTCCTCTGGGTTTGAAGGCAGGAGACACGTATAAAATCCAGTGGGCCATCTGCCCTCCTCCTACCCACCACTCATTCCCCCACTGCAATTTTACCAGCAGTGGGGTGGTGTCAGGCGGCCTGCCTATCGCTGGACCAGTTGAGGCCCTTAAGTCCGCATGATTGCTCAATCATCCCACCACCGCCAGGGTTTAACCAATGGTGGGAGAGGCTCATGCCAAGTGGCCAGCCAGCAGGTACCCCTACAAAAGTTGGTGCAAGCAGGGGGGGTCCGTCCTTAAAAAGACCCCTTGGCCTATTGTAGAGCTCCCCCCCATAAAATGTTACCCCTCCGACTATGGTCTCTTAAACCATTGACCCTCCCACCCCACTTGCCGGGACCCGGTAAGATCTCCGAACACATACCAAATCCTGACCCAATGCTGAACACCTCCTCAAGCTCCGAGTGAAGTACTAGCAATTATTACTGCTTCCAGTAGTGCTGCCAGTGCTGCAGAGCTGCCACCCTCTGATTGGCTGGCAATGCTCCGACCGAGAATTCCTGACACTGGAGGGTGGAAAGGCCACCTCAAGACTATTAATGGTCAATTGGCCATTAAATGGCTGAGGGGTAGGCATTGACTTTTTTAACATGGTGGCCAGAGGGGTGTGGAGGTGTGGTTGGGGGGTTGGTGGCTGGCAGAGACCAAAGCACCCTGTAACATCCAGCCCAACATGCACAAAAATTGAGAGAGCTGTCCCACAGACTGGGCAAGCAACACAATCATGCTCATAGAATCACATATATGAGGAAAAAGGGATTAGAGGACTACAGTGATCAGTTTAGCAGAGGGAACATGGATACAGGTTTGAGTGGAGCATAAACACCAACATGGATTAGTTGGGCCGAGTGGCCTGTTGTGTGCCATGCATTCTATATAATTCTTTGCTGCACCTGTACTCCTGTAGAAATCCCAGAACATTGGCTTATTTGAAGAGGAATAGACATACAGGAAATTTGCTTGAGGACCAAACTGAGGAAGAGGAACTGAGGAAGAGGATCATCAGTGTACATGAGCTTATCTGCCCAATCAACTGCACAGATAAAGAAGAGTATTCCTAAACATACATGAAGAACAATGCCCAAATGCCAACTAAACCACACACTTCATCTATCACAGTTCAAAGTAACAAGAGAGCATAAATCCAGTTGCTCCCTGAGCGAATTGGGCTGGAAGTCAGCAGCAAAAATGAGGGGAAGAAGATATACCAGAGGATGAGTTGTCCTGTAACTAGAATCCTTACTCCTCTTGTCCCACAAAAATGTTTCCAGGCCGATCTGCATTAAGCATCATGAGACCTTGTAAGGACCTTGCCTGCTAAAAATGTGTGGAGTGTGCATGGTGCTTGCTCACTTTTACAATCAGCCTCCCACCTGTTTCAGGAAGGAGGATTGTGTGTCCTTTTAAGGACCTGCCTGAGACCAGCCTGGGGCTGCTACTATCTCGACATCTTCAATTAATTGCAACTGAGGTGAACGGAAGTAGAAAATCACTTCCAATATTGTTGATTGTATAGACGATAAGTACAAGTAAAAAAGATCAAATATTTCATGTAGCATTGTGTCTCCAGCCCAGTTCTAATGCTAGGGAATGCCATCTGTGGAATGCAACAGGTTAGCAATGATAGATTGATTTCTTCTTCACTGTCTGTTCTAAGTTTACTTATGCTTTATTTGCCTCTCCCAGGAGGTGAGGTAGAGGGAGTCCATAAAAGCATAAATTAATGTGTGAGGTCCACTGAAAGAAATAAGAGTCTAATGGATTTTTTCTACCTCTTACGTTCCTATTAGATTGAATGATTTATAGTCTACTTCTCAACAAATGTAAAAATAAGTTGATTACAGAGGTTTTAATATGCCACAGGTGACTTAGGTATGCAAAGAAAATGGGTTCAGTGTGTGTGAAGTGAGCAAAATGTTAGTATTTCCAATAGGCATACATCTACCAAAAGGCTGTTCTGCGTGCTGCTGTGTTGAATAGAATGTACAAATAGCTTGTGGAAAAGATTAGGAAAAATTGCCAGAGTAAACAAATTTGATCCTGTAATGCTATTCTCTAGCATGTTTTCAATTTTTGTTTTGTTGACCATTTCAACAACATAGGAAAGCATGCAATGAAAAAGACCATTTGGCCATGAACATGTATAAACTCCCATGCCAGTGCCTTCTGAAGGAAAATACTACAAAAATGCACTGTCCATTTCCCTGGTCCCAAAGGTTATAAAATGCAAAACTCCAGAATATCTGTAGGACTTTACATTTCCACACTACAACCAAGGCCCCAAATATCACCCCACTCTAATCTTTTTCACCTCATTCTAGAACAGGTTGTGATTTGCTATCTTTGTTTTACACTACAACCCAAGACTAATTTGATTCTTTTTTACCTTCATATAACATTCTTCTGACCATGCTTAATTTACTTTAAATAGGTTAATGCTTTGGTTAAAATAGCAGATTGAAGAATATCATATGAGTGCGCTAAGTGTCTGCTGAAGCTACCAGTCATAACTTCTAGGCTAATAAATCAGTTTGGGCAGGGAGATAGTAAGGGAGACATATGTTAGCAAATCAAGAGCTGAAAGTTGTTTTTGTTGGCTAATGTGTATATCATGATACATTTTGAAACCTTGCAGCCAGCCAAATGGGACTTGATGGTCTTTTCCATTCTTGTAAATTAATACATTCCTAAGTCCAAACTTCCTTATTTCTAAACTATCCATTTCCCTATAAATCACCACTAAAAATAGATTTTGTAGTGTAATCTTTATGGCCTAGAAATTGGATCACAACCAAATTGGCACATTGCGGCTACCAAATAAGACCAGCAGGAGAACCAGACAAAATTTGTCCACCAACCTCCTTTGTTTGTTACTGGAGCTGTGAGCAGCAGTCATGGCCCTAAAGGCAGCTCTCCAGTCTTGCGAAGAACAAGGGGTTGTCTGGCTCAGATATACAGAGTCCAAGTGGCAGAGGTGAGTGAAGGGGGCATGTGGTAGCCAGCAGCATTCTGTGTGAATTTAATGAGGGTCAGAAAAAGCATTCTCCCTCCTTCCAACAACAAGGTCAGTAAAAATAATATATAGTTTTTAGGATATAGCCGCTAGTGGTCCCTGTAAGGACAGCTAGCTTGACTGCCTAGTATGTGAGAATACTGACCACAGCATGCATGATGTATGCTGCAGTCCGTCACAAATGAATTTTGGGAAGCAGTCCTGAAACAGATATTAGGTCCCCAATTTGGATAGGGCCTGCTTTGAACCATGGATACCTACACAGGAGCCTTTACCAATATAACGGCTGTTGCAAATACAAAGGTTCGGTGGGCATCCGCGATTGGCGAGCCCGGGAGTGGCTGGGGAACGGACCACCAACCGGGTTCAGCCCCTGACGGTGATTTCATGCTGGCTGGCCAATTAATGGCCAGCCAGTGAGAAAGGCCCGCTGAAAAGCTCAGCGCTGCCAGGGTGGGGGCGGGAGGAGGGCGGGCGCTGATGTAAGTGCGGGCACGAGGGAGTGGGAATGAAAGCTCCCTGAAGGCAGAGAGCTGTCTCAGGGAGCTGAAGAACTTAAAAGCAACGAATAAAGATTTTAAAATGCAGAAAAAAATGTCCACGCATCAGAGTCAGTCGCCTGAAAATGTAAATGATGAAAATTCTGTCCAAACATTTTTATTTTTTTAAATTAATAATGGAAACCTCATCCCACCCTTGTATGCGGTTGCAAGAAAATTGCAAAGTTCACCTGGCTGATTCACCTATCTCCCCAATCGGCAGGTTGGATGGGCCATGGATTTAATTACAACTTTAATGGCCTTAAAAGGCCTTTTAATTGTCAGTGGGCCTGCTTCGGACTTTCGCGAGTGCCAGCTGACTGGTATACTGCGTGAGCACGGGATGACATCAGGACGCTTGCCTGAAATCATCTCATGCTATTTTACACTCAAAAGGGTTGAGCGCGTACCTGTACGTCGAGCTAAATTTCTACCAAAGTTTATAAGATGGTTACGTTTTGGGGCTGTCTCTTTAATTTAGGATAAAATGGAGGGAGGAAGAGGGTCATGGGACCTATTCTCAATTCTGCCCAACAACAAGCTTGAATGGCTTGGTTGTTGAAAGTTAAGGGCTGTGGGAGTGGGTGCAGTCCGTTCTACTTGGAAGAGGGTGCAAGATGTTCACACCTGTGGAGAATAGCAAGGGCATCTGTGATGACTGTAGGAAGTCTCCCGGTCTCACAGAGAGGTGTTAGGAATGCCACATTTTATAGATGTTGTATTTTAAACAGTCTATTTAATTCCAAGATAGAATGGAGTTAGGGTTCTAGAAGATAATTAATCAGCATTTCTAACTGGATATAAGGCCTATGTGATTTACATTACTATGGAGATGGTTGTTGATAGGGGTGCAGACCATAGAAACCCATTGTAGTATCAGCTTTTCTTAAGAACTCGCTGATCTTCACAGATAGGTCAGTTTTCATGAATCTGAGAGAAAGAGAGAGCAGAGAGATAGAGGCAGCCAGTTTCTATTGTTCGCCATGCAAAATGCAGGTAGGAGCTCATGCTTGGATTGAAGGGACCAAATTCATAAGGATTTAAACGAGCCTGGAAGATTTGCCTAGTGTTGGCTAGTGAGAGGGATCTCCAGAGTAACCCTCATACTGTAGCCAGAAATTTCTGTCCCCATTGGCTTCGGGCATCATGGTGGGCATGAGTGGACAATATGGCAAGAAGGCCAAAAATGGGTTTCATGCCATTGTGAAACTAGTTTGCAATCATCTGCTCCGCCTGTCAATAGCAGGCCATTCTTCTTGTCACTGCGTGTCAGGAACGTCATTTTAATACATCTACATCTAATTCTAAGCCCTGCTCACCAGAATCAATTCCCACGTCAAATTTACCACCCATGTCAGTGGGTAAACACATTGGCCCACAGCACGTTTTGACAGGCGCGACATGCAGAAGTTGAGACTTACTCAAATTGGGGTCATCCGAGGAGCAGAAGATGCTGGAGCCCACCAACAATGGGACCCTGGAGGAACACGTGAATTGCATGCTGGGTGGCAACTGAGAGAGGTAGGTGTAAGGTTGGCGGGGGGGGGGGGTGGCAGAGGAAGGTGTAAGGGAAGGAGTTTGTAGGAGAGATGTGTTCGGAGGGGGGAAGGAGTCCGGGGGGAGAAAGGAGTTCAGATGGGGGAAGAAGTTCGGGGGAGGAAGGTATTCAGAGGGGGGAAGGAGTTTGGGGGAGGAAAATGTCCAGGAGGAAGTAGGAGTAAGGAGGGATGTCCAGGTGAATGTGCATGGCAGAGATCTGTGGAGTTGATGACTACCTCCAGGGGAATGAATTGAGAGTGGGTGTGGTAGGAGAGAATGGTGAGTATGAGAGAGGGCAGAGTGAGCTGGTAGGTTGGGGGGGGTGAGGGTGCGATGATAGCAGTAGAAGGGGCAGCGAGGATGGTTGGTTGGGACTCAAAGGCAAATACAGACCCTGGGGGTGGGAAGGAGGTCGGGAAGGTCAGTGTGGATGGGGGTGGGATTCCCGGGAAGATAGCCAACATGCACTTTCACCTGGACATCCTGGAAAGAAAAGGGTTCTGGTTGGTGGGTGACAGTGGGGAGGTGGAAGGTGACACCGGGGGGGGTCAACAGTGATGGGGGAAAGGAGATGGGTGACTGGAAGAGGATAAAGAATGGAGGAGCCGAAAACAAACCTTACAATGACCATGCTTCTGAAATCGAAAATGAGAGGAGCCTCATGTTGGGCGGGTACAGGTACTGCATGGGAGTGTGATCAGTGGGTGGGCAGAGATGCAGATCAGCTCAGATGGACAATTGAAAGAATAACCCCAGGAGGCAGCACTGAAAATGGTCAGGACATTGAGATGTGTGTGATGGATGAAGGCTCCGCATGTGTGGGAGAGTGCTTGCATGAGGCTCCGTGGTGAGTATGGGAGGTGGAATGCAAGGGGAAGGCTCACAAAGCAAATGAAGCTGAAAGACAACATTATACATTACTCAGTGAAAGTGAATTTATTTTCAGATTATAAAGTGACAAAAATGTGTTCACCAATACAAACACTTCTGATCAGAAATTCTTAACTTTTCTAGGTCTACCACTTCTAAGTGCTGCCCTGATATCCACAGGAGGGGTGAACTCAGCCTGTGCAATGGTTGGCCCTGTTGCCTCTGCTAACTTCAACGTGAGTCCTCTGGAGAGCTGGACCTTGAGGGCCCCGGCTCATATTGACTGTCCTCCTGTGAGCCAGCTGCTCTCTCTGCAGTGATAGAGGTTGAGATTGAGGGATTCACATGCAAAGGAGACTCAGGGAGAGAGGACAGCCTCTGAGTGAATGACCCAGGTGTGTCCAGCTGCCGATCCTCCTCCCTTCGGGTGCCTAAGAGTCCCGGCCTGACTCCTTGAGGGGAAGGAGCACCTGAAGGGACGTTGAGATGTCCGTCTCCCTCTTGCATTGCCATTGCAGGAACTCACCCCTGGCTACCATGATGGAGTGCGGGTCTGCATGCATCTCCATGTTCTGCTGGACCAGCATCTCCATGGTGTCAACCATGCTTCCCATGGAGTCCTCCACACGCACACATGGGTACCATCTCATCAGAGAGCAGGCGGATGCTCTGATTCATGTGCCACTCTGTTGAGGGTTTCCAACAGCTCTGTGTGATGTTCCCCTGCCCTCTGTTGACTCTCCGCGATGAGTTGGAAGGCTGAATCCAGAGGACCATTATCTGACTTGGACCTCACAGGTGCCCATTCCCCAGCAGTCCTCCAAGTGCCAGGGAGAACAGCCACATCTGCCTCCTCCTGCTGTGGACACATGTCCGTTCAGTGACCACCAGATTGTGAACCCGAGGCTGCTCTAGATCTAGGTCCCACCGAGCTGTGTGTCTCTAGGCAGGCGGTGGGTGTGGGTAAGCACTGTGACAGGTCTTCCAGGCTGCTTATTTCCAGCTCTTCAATGGAGGAGTTGTCCTCTTCACTGGAGGTGAGGGCCTGACCAGAACTGAGGGATTGGCTGGCTGAGGGCGTCAGTCACTTGGCAGAGCTCCCTGTGAACCAAAGTAGAGATAATTAGTGCATGGCAGCAGAGTCAAAAGCAGGAGAGAGAGCACTCACATTTGCATTGAGAGAGGGTTGATGTGGTGCAGGATCCTCATGCGGGTGTTCACCATCGACGTCACTGTCGCTGCTGGCATGGTCCACGTCCTCGCCAGTCAGCTCCTGAAAGTGAGTGAGGCGTCTAATGAGGACCACTCAGCCCCCGGTCTGGGGCCTCTTCCTGCTGTCGTAAGCCAGCTTCTCCTGCATGAAAACAGATGAAGAGAGTGTGAACACAAAGCCTGGCGCTGCATGGAATGTTTAAGTGGTGAGCAGAGCCATGGACAGAATGAGGACATGAGCTCCAGAGGGTATGAGCCTGATGGAGATGTGAGGATATGTGTGAGAGTTAGTGGTGCTGTCCCTTGAAGTGCAAGACTCCTGTGGATGTGTGATGGGTTTGTCAGTGTGTGAGTTGAGAGTGATAAGAGGAGTGACTTACCCTGGCAGAACTGATGAGAGCATTCATTCTCTTTCTGCACTGAATTTTTGCAGGTCATTGGCACTGACCACCTCTCCCAACGCCTCCCATGCTGGATTGGTTTGACCTTGCTTGTTGGCCTTCACCCAGAGCGGGGGTAAAGTACATCATGGAGGGCCTCAATTCCATCCAATAGGCACTCGAGGGAGGTGTTGCTTCCAGGAATGAATTATTAATGAGGCGGGACGGGCTGGGAATGGGATGATATGGTGCGGAAAGCCGCCATTGCAGCCAGTGGGTAAAACGTCCTTTTTCCCGCCCACTATCACACTTTGTGCAAATCTGGGACGATTACACCCTGTGAAAGTCAGTTCGGTGATTAGAGGTTATGTGGCTGGAAAAGGGAAGAGGAAGCAGGTCAGTGTGGGATGAGAATAGCTTTGGATTAATTCTTGGAGAACGAAGTGTCCATTTAAAGGACAGAATAAAGTATAATCATGGACAGGGATTTTCAGTTGTTTTATAAGTTAAATGGGGAAAATTTAAGTATAAGATGCCTACTGAAATAGTGTTTAATCAATGTTACTTTAGTTTGGTTATTACACTAGAAGACTTAAAACTGAGATTTTGTCATGTGACCTTTCTAGTCAGTTGCTGCTTTTCTTTAAATTATCGGTGTCTACAGGGGTTGTAACACAGGTGACAGACTTCCAACATGGAATGAGTACGTGCTCACTGTCTGCCATGTTGGATGCTGAGGTTCCCTTTTCTCCACCTGCAAAATGGGCATAGAGCCAAAGAATTCCTGGGTCTCTATTCAGTTGTTGTACAGTTCTGATTGAGAAACAGGTTGCTTTCCAATCGATACAATTCGAATAATGCTTCATTTCGGTTTATCCTGGTGAATACTGTATGGAAATCAAAGCACAGACTGACTTATTTCTAGAAATGACTGACGGAGAAAGGGAAGACCTGAAGACAGGGAAGTGAAACACCTGACGTAGACCAGAAAGAAAATATATTAAGTGACATGAGCTTTGGAAAATTCTCAAATTCATTAACAAAAGACGATGCAATATTTTGGAAGAAGTCATAAAGGTGGGAAGCATTATAAATCATAACTTTTCAGTGAAGAAATGAGGGTGGGGCTGGAATTGCACTCTAATACAAGAACACAAGAAATAGGAGCAGAAGTAGACCATATGGCCGTTGAGCCTGCTCCACCATTCAATATGATCATGGCTGATCTTGGGCTTCAACTCCATTTTCCTACCCGCTCCCTTGAGGGACCAAAAACCTGCCTATCCCAGCCTTAAATGTATTCAACAACAGAGCATCCACAACCCTCTGGAGCAGAGAATTCCAAAGATTCACAACCCTTTGAATGAAGAAATTCCCCCTTATCTCAGTCCCACACAATCAGCCCCTTATCTTGAGACTGTGTCCCCATGTTCTAGATTCCCTGACTAATGGAAAAAACCTCTCAGCAGGCAGCCTACCAAGCCCCTACAGAAATCTCAATGAAATCGTTTCTCATTCTTCTACGAAAATAGGCCCTATTTACTCAGCCTCATCAGAGGCCAATCCCCTCATCCCAGGCACTAATTTAGTGAACCTTCCCTGTACCACCTCCAAAACAAGAATATCCTTTCTTAAATCTGTGACTATTGTCTAATTGTTTGCTGTGGTGTGCATGGAGTGGGGGTGGTGCTTCTGGTGGTTCTAATAGCTTAATTGAGGTTTCAAGATGCGTGTTATTGGGTTTACTGGAATTTCAGTTGCAGTTCACATTCCAGTCAGCTCACTGAGAAAAGCACTTCAAACATACCCGTGGGCCACATTTCCTAACCACTTTCTAAGCTCAGTTATAATTTGGCATAATTGTCACAATTCATGTGGGAATAATTTATTGACTAATTAAATGACATTAGTAAATGTCATCCTTTGCTTTTTGACAGGTTTAAAACTTGGAGCAGCATATTTAGGCCCGAATAGGGATGATTGCAGATGCAGCTAGATGCAAAGCTTCATGCTGCTGTCCGGTGTGCTGGTTTGCAGGCTCCATCCTGTGCCTGGGCCTTTTTCCCAGAAATGGATTAGAGGCTAACAAGGTGGCCTGCCAGCAAGCAGTGGGTAGCCAATTAATAGGAGTTAAAGGCCAGTAAAAGGCAATTTTCCAGTCAGCCTCTGGGCCCTCCGAGATGGCGGGAACAGACCAGCTGCCTGAAGTTATGGAATTCATTGCCAAAGAAGGCTGTGGAGGCCAGGTCATTGAGTGTATTTAAGACCGAGATAGATAGGTTCTTGATTGATAAGGGAATCAAAGGTTACAGGGAGAAGGCGGGAGAATGGGGTTGAGAAACTTATCAGCCACGATTGAATAGTGGAGCAGAATCGATGGGCCGAAAGGCCTAATTTCTGCTCCCATGTCTTATGGTCTTATGGTCCAAGTTGGCCAGCTGGTGCCAGACTAAGGGTCCAGCATTCTAAGCAGGCTTCAAAGCCCAACCTGCCTGCTTGACCTCAGCTGAAGCTGCAGGCTACCCTTTGGGCAGGACTCAGACAGAACTAGGGTCAGGACCCATGTTCAAAAATTAAGCAGGGAAGGTTCTGCTCACAGTTTAAATCTGATAATATCAAAAATAGCAGTTTCTGGGTTTAATTTAACCTTTCATGGATGGTGTTATCACTCATTGATGGCACAAAATGGCCTGGCCAGCGATACTCACAATGTGCCTGTCACAAAATTATGCAGGAAAATCGATCTGACACAAAATTTGCCCCAACAAGCACCAAAATATAACTGGCTAATTAAGCATCTTTGGGTTGATTTTCCATGAAGAGTTCTTCTGAAAACTTCAGCTAAAGATCCACGGAAAATCCATTCTGATTTTGACGCAGCTGTGAAGGAACGGGTTCATAGTTCCAAGCCAATATGATGTGTGGTATGGATGGGAACTTGCAGGCAGTGGTGTTCTCATACATCTGCTGCCCTTGTCCTTCTAGGTGGTAGAGGTCATGGGTTTGGAAGGTGCTGTTAAAGGAGGCTTGGTGAGTTCCCGCAGTGCATTTTGTAGATGGTACATACTGCTGCTACTGCACGTCGGTGGTGGAAAGGTGAATTTTTAAGGCGGTGCTTTGTCCTGGATTGTGTCGAGCCTCTTGAGTGTTGCTGGAGCTATGCTCATCAAGGCGAGTATTCCATCACACTCCTGGCTTGTGCCTTGTAGATGATGGACACCATGCTTTGAATTTTGTCCATTTGATCTTGGTCTATGGATGGCCCTGGTGGCTTCAAAGAAGCTTTGAATGGTGGTCAGCATAATTGTTGAATCTCTCAGGTTTTCTGTTCCCATCACTTGTTATTTATCTTTCAGATTTTTTGGGGGGCTTCAGCCTTAAGCTTTTGAAATGCTGTCTTCTTGACTTTGACCTTAGTTTGTTCTGCCAGGCAATGAAGTCTGATTGTTTTTGTTCCAGGAGGTTATATATTTCAGCATTGTTTTTGTTAAACCCATCCTGATGACAACAATACCCGAATCCAGTGTTCTGGACATGGGTGTCTAGTTTTGCTGACTTTATTTTTCCCACTGTTCTGAAATTGAGTTGGATGTATGAAGATTTTCCAGATTGGTTGTAGATGCGGTTGGAATTTCTCTCTTTGGTTGGGTTGCTTTAGGGCTGAGACATTGATCTTCCATGAGGACTTTTGGGTCTTGAAATATCTTGGTGCTAGGTGGATGTTCATCACCGATTGAACAAGTCAATGATTGTCCAGCAGGCATCAGTCCACTGCATGGATCAAGTGATACAAACATCACCTGGATCTTTGACTTGAACAATGACATAATCCAGGAGGTGCCAGTGCTTTGATCTTGGGTGCTTCCATGTGGTTTTGTATTTGTCCTTCTGGTGGAAGAACTGAGCACACTTCATCAGCAGAGGGACACCATCTACATTGTCCTTTCCCACCTCATTTTTCCCAATCAAGATAAACTGAACTCTGTCTGGATGGGTGAAAACCATTTCCCCTGCCAGGTCCTGTTTTCTTAACTCTCAAATGACCAACATGCCAGGGAGGACAAATAAAACACTTCAAAGACACTCTGAAGCTCTTCTTGAAGAGGGACAGCATTGACATTAATGACAAGAAGAAGCTTGCTACTAATTGTTAAAAATGGCGACAAATTGTCCATCAAGCTGCACCATGTTTGAATCCAAATGCCTTAATGACAAGGTAGAGTGTGGTAAAGAAAGAAAGAAAAGGAAGCAAATCCTGCATCCCAGATCCCGCTACCTCACTACCACCACCTGCCCCATCAGCCCAAACTTCTGAAGATCAAGAATCGGTCTGAAGACCCTGGCAGAAAGTTGCGACCCTGGGTAGATGTCATCCTTGAATCAAGGGGTGGCCGACAGCGATGATGATGAGATGGTGGACAGGCACTGGGGAGCCAGGAGGTGATATACCCAGAACAAAATTCCCAGTTTCTGACCTGCTCTTGTAGCCACAGTATTTATATGGCTGGTCCAGTTACATTTCTGGTTAAAGATGACTCCTAGGATGTTGATGGTGGGGCATTCAGCAATGGTAATGCTGTTGAACATTCAAGGGGAAATGGTTAGATTCTCTCTTATTAGAGATGGTCATTGCCTGGCACTTGTGTGGCATGGATGTTACTTGTCACTTATATAAATCCAAGCCTGAATTTTGTCGAGGTCTTGCTGAATGTGCATGCGTCTTCTTCAATACCTAAGGAGTTGCAGGTTTCAAATTATATTGAACACTGCAATCATCAGCGAACATTCCAACTTCTTAACTTATGTTGGACGAAGGCCAGTGATGTCCTGGGGCTGAGATGATTGTCCTCCAACAGCCATAACCATCTTCCTTTGTGCTAGGTATGATTCCAACCAGTGGAGAGTTACCAACACCTACCTGAACACTGCAACTGCCTGGCCCACCCCCAACCGATTTCTTGACTTCAACCAGATGATGTGTTGCTATAATCGCTATAATCGCTATAATCCCAGATTTGAGCAATGCAGGACCTGGTAATGCTTGTGTTCTCCATTATTGAGAAAAGAAGTGTGGGCCCTTCAGTAGTACTGCTCTGCAATGTATTTTGGAGGTGTTTAGGTGAGTTCCTGGATTTGCTAAGGTTGCCACATCAACTCTAAGGAGAGTAGAGTAGGGTACCTGTCCACACAAAGGCTACAACAGGTACAGGGATAGTAGTAGAAGTGCCTGAAGATCTGCCATATGACAGGGAGGCGGAGCAGAGGGTGTAGAGAGGGCAAACTCTCTGCAATCCCCTCTGCCAAGTTTGAGCCAGACTCTTCCATGCTCCTTCACAGTGACAGGAAGCTGCCTAGCAGGCCAATCAATACACCCTGTATCAGGTTGTGCATTTCCAACTGAACACTGCACTATCAATATCCTCATCTGAGTCATCTCCAGCAGTACTTGTCTGCCACCTTGCCGGTGTTCTTGTCCACCATTGGTTCTACTCTGCTCTGTTTATTATATCTCACTTAGTCCTCAAAAGAGACAGCTGAATGGCAGTGATTGCGTTACACTGTTTTGGGGTTAAATGCCTGCCATAGTTGAATAGCTGAAGGTATGGTGAAGCAATGAGAGGTGGATGTGAGGCTGGCAGCATTGATAGGTGTGGGAGTTCTAAGTGCAAGGGAATGCTGATGAATGAGTGATTAGGATGTGGTACATTGAGCAATACATGAGGTTGCTGGAGTGGTGAGTAGACAATGTTAGGGTGGTGAGCAGATGCATTCACTGATGCTAACCATTCACAGAACATCATTAGATCTCTTGTGCACTGCTGCCTGGTCCTCAGATCCATGGGAATTGATCTTTCTAGCCACTTACTCCATTCAGTTGAGCCCTTGTAAGTCTTCTGCTGCCCCAGTGGGGCCATGTTATCTCTCTTCCTGCCTACCTATGCTACTAATGCCTCCAACTCTGCCTCTGTCAATCTGAAACCCTCTGCCTGTCCTGGTGTTCAGTTTGCAAGAATTTCCATAGCAGCATTCTTGTTGTGCAGCTTTCCTTTAAGAGGTTTTTAAGAAAGAACAGGCTGCATGTAATATGTGGTCTGCAAACAACACTACTGGAGCCTCCTGCTGAGTGCAGAACTCTTAGGCAGCATTGACAAGGAGAGACCAGCACTGATGGCCATCAGTTAGTACCAAGATTATTCAGATTTGGTGGGTAGATGAATTCTATCTCTTATCCACCTTGACCTGAATGGACATGAGCACATTGTAAATTGCGACAGCTGCACTTAAAAATCAGGGCAGATGTGTATGGAGGCAGAGAAAAGGGGGAAGGGAAGAAAGAATAAAAGGCATGTAAAACAAAAACAGAATTACCTGGAAAAACTCAGCAGATCTGGCAGCATCGGCGGAGAAGAAAATAGTTGACGTTTCGAGTCCTCATGACCCTTCAACAGAACTAGAACCTAGTTCTGTTGAAGGGTCATGAGGACTCGAAACGTCAACTATTTTCTTCTCCGCCAATGCTGCCAGACCTGCTGAGTTTTTCCAGGTAGTTCTGTTTTTGTTTTGGATTTCCAGCATCCGCAGTTTTTTGTTTTTATCATTAGTAAAAGGCATGTGATGGGGTGAAGAGCTGGAGAGCAGGAGTGATCAAATGATGTAAGGAATGATGGTGCAAGTTAACAGAACAAATAAAGAACAAAAGATGTGTCTAAAGATGCCATAAATAGCAACAGCAGATCTATTGCCAACAGCTGCAGTTGATAAAAAATGGAAGCAGTTTAATGCTGGTGTAAATGCTCCACATGAGCCCTAACTCACTTTAACTAACCTAACAACCTCTCCCTCTATTCCTTTTTCCCTGGTGAACTTATCTAGCGTCAAGACTGAGGTCGATAATTCTTTGACAATAAGAGAATCAAGGGATTTGTGAATCAGGTGGAAAAACAGGGTTGATATGGAAGTTCATCCATAATCTTATTGAATGGCAGAGCAGTCTCAAGGGACTGTACGGCCTATTCCTGCTTCTCTTTTGTAAAACCTGCCTATATAACAGCTGATTCAGGAGTGGACCCTGGATGTCACTTTTAATGGCCATATCAACATATCTGAGTGCACTCCAGCTCAGAAGTCGTGTATGCTGTCTTGGACCTTTTTCTGCCCATTTTCTGCCTGTAAAGTTGGCCAGCCTCAGGGGCAAAACATAATGAGAACAAATGGAACTAACAATAAAATTATATCACTGGCAACCAGCATATTGTAACAGCAGAAACTGTAATTAACATCCCCAAAGTGTTTCTGAATTGCTAGCAGGCAAATCTCTAATTGCCCAGGTTCCCTCAATTAATGACATTTTTTGGAAAGAATGTGAAGGAGAGCTTATGATAACGCTACCTCCTCTGACACAGAATCACCCGTATCCTGTGAAAGAAGAAACTGCTCCCACCTGATTGGTTTCTGAACTGTGATATGATGCAGCTGCAGGTAATGAATTAATGTACTGAAAGGTACAGGTGCTATTTTTCAACCTTTTGAGAACAATGTGGTAATACTTTAAATATTCCAAAGTAAATTGTAATCACAACTTCCTTTCTCCAATTTCCTCCCTTTCTTTCTCAACAGCCTGCCTCGTCTTGAGATATTGCTCACTTGAGATATAGGCCACTCTCCAGTACTACAACTAAATACAATGCTCCTTGCCCAATCCTAGATATTGAGATTTGACAAGCTATTGAGTTTTGGAAGCATTGCAGATAAGTCTGAGTCTGTCTCTCACTTGACATAGTTTTTTGGAAATTGTGTATAGTTACATTTTGTTGGCAGTTAGGAGCAGGAAACCTGGTCAACCCTGCTTTGCCTTTCCAGGCTGTCCTGTTTCAGGACTTTTAAAAACTTTTTTTAAACCAAATATCGTGTTTTAAAAGCATGGCTGCAAGTAACAAAGGGATCTGAGACTGTAGGGGCACTTACAAAAGCCCATGAACTAGCCTGAATGTTGCTTCCTCAAAGACTTTTTCACACTTTTCATGCAATTAATAGACAGCTCATTTTTGTTGCTTTGGAGTGATTTTCATATCTTTATGTCCATGAACAATCAGAAATAAAACTTTGGCCAGAATTTTGCACTTGCTGGGCGGGTGCGCGGCTGACACATTCGAATGCAAAATGGGGCCCGATGACATCAGGAGGGTGTCCTGACGTTCCATGATATTTTGGTTGGCAGGTGCGTGTGGAAGTCAGATCGGCACCCGCTGACAGTTAAAGGGTCAATTACGCCCATTTAAAGTACAATTGGCTGCGCGTTTGAGTGGCCTGTGCGCTTTTACGATTGGTGCATAGACAACTCTGTCAGGCCGCCTTCACACTTTTCAAGAATTCTATATCCAGGGGTGCCATTAAAGGCACACAGGATCTTGGCAAGGTGAGTATTTTGGAGTTTTGATGTGAGTTGGTTGGAGTTGGTTTATAGATAATATCTGGCAATGTTTTTTGGTGCTCTGGAGAACTCTGATTTTTCAGCACTTTTTTTTATTCGTTCACGGATGTGGACTTCGCTGGCTGGGCCAGCATTTATTGCCCATCCCTAGTTGCCTTTGAGAAGATGGTGGTGAGCTGCCTTCCTGAACCGCTGCAGTCCATGTGGTGTAGGTACACCCACGGTGCTGTTAGGGAAGGGAGTTCCAGGATTTTGACCCAGCGATAGTGAAGGAACGGCGATATATTTCCAAGTCAGGATGGTGAGTGACTTGGAGGAGAATTTCCAGATGGTGGTGTTCCCAAGTATCTGCTGCCCTTGTCCTTCTAGATGGTAGTGGTCGTGGGTTCAGAAAGTGCTATCTAAGGAGCCTTGGTGAATTCCATTTGCAAAGGAGTTCTGCATTCAGGACCCTTCAGTGCATAAATCTGTGCAACCATCTGTACAAAAATGGGGATTGAGTACTCTGCTGAAGGGACCTCCACAGAAGAGAAGGAGAGGGTCAGAATGGAGAGGAGGCCACTTGCCTTCAGGCAGTGTCCCAGACTCGGACCAATGGTACAAGAGGCGCAACCAGAAGGGGTGCAGGGTTAGCCAAAAGTGCAAGGCGGAAGGGTCCAGAGAAGGCTCCATTATCCAGCAAGCAGAGTTTACAGGCAGTGTTCATGCTACCTCGACATGAATGAGGTTCAATGCCGAAGAAGACTCTGCCTCTCCAGGAACACTTACACTTCCATATGTGAAATGATTGGTCCCAAAATCACCTCCAACTGTGTAGGTGGCCACCCAGTTCCAGTGGCTCTTAAGGTGATATTTGCTCTGGACTCTTACACCTCAGGTTCTTCCCAGAGGTCAGTGGGAGGTCTTTATGGTGTCTTCCAATCGGCTGCCCACAGCTGCATCAAGCTGCTCACTGAAACGCTATTCTGAGGGATCAGTACCTTCATTCACTTCAGGGCTGACATGACCAGCAAGGCAGAGCAGGCCAGAGGATTCACTGCCATAGCTGGGTATCACCGCATCCACGGAGCCAGTAACTGCATGCATGTGCACATAAAGGCACCAGCGGGTGAGCTGAGTGCTTTTGTAAATAGAAAGGGCTTCCACCCTCTCAATACCCAGATTGTGTGTGACTACAAGAGGCAGATACTGCAGATTTGTGCAAGATATCCCGAAAGCTGCCATGATGCCTACATCCTGCATCACTCCCGGGTGCCAGGAACATAAGAACATAAGAACTAGGAGCAGGTGTAGGCAATTCAGCCCCTCAAGCCTGCCCCTCCATTCATTATGATCATGGCTGATCTCATTTCAGCCACAACTCCAATTTCCTGCTGACTCCCCATAACCTTTCAACCCATTACGAATTAAAAATCTGTCTATCTCCTCCTTAAATTTATTCAGCGTCCCTCATCAACTGCACTCTGAGGTAGTGAATTCCACAGATTCACGACCCTTTGAGAAAAGTAATTCCTCCTCATCTCTGATTTAAATCTACCACCCCTTAGCCTAAAACTATGGCCTCTCATTCTAGAATGCCCAAGAAGGGGAAACATCCGCTCCACGTCTACTTTATCTAACCCCTTTAGCATCTTATATACCTTAATTAGATCAGCCCTCATCCTTCTAAGCTCAAGCGAGTATAGGCCTAAACTGCTCAATCTCTCCTCATAAGACAAGCCCCGCATCTCTGGAATCAATCTAGTGAACCTCCGCTGAACCGCCTCCAATGCAACTACATCCTTGCTCAAGTAAGGGGGCCAAAACTGTGCACAGTACTCCAGATGCGGTCTCACCAATGCCTTGTACAGTTGCAACAACACTTCCCTAATTTTATACCCTATTCCTCTAGCAATAAATGCCAAAATTCCATTTGCCTTCCTTATTACCTGCTGTACCTGCATACTAGCTTTCAGCGATTCATGCATGAGGACACCCAGATCCCTCTGCACTGAAGTTTCTCTCCATTTAAATAATAAGTCGCCTTTTTATTCTTCCGACCAAAATGGATAACCTCACACTTATCCACATTAAACTCCATCTGCCAAATTTTGGCCCATTTACCCAACCTGTCCATATTCATTTGTAAATTTCTTATTTCTTCATTGCAATTTAATTTCCCACCTATTTCTGCAAATTTAGCTATAGTAGCTTCTATCTCTGAATCTAAGTCATTAATATAGATTGTAAATAGTGGGGGCCCAAGGACTGAATCCTGTGGCACCCAACTAGTTACAGCTTGCCATCCAGAAAAAGACCCATTTATCCCAACTCTCTGCTTTCTGTTGGTTAGCCAATCCTCTATCCAAGCTAATATATTACCCCTAACTCCGTGTGATCTTATCTTGTGTATTAATCCTTTGTGCGACATATTATCAAAGGCCTTCTGGGAGTCCAGATATGCTACATCTACAGGACCCTCATTGAGTTCTTTGAAGATGTGACAAGCAATTAGTCAAACAAGATTTCCTCTTCATAAAACATGCTGACTCTGATGAATTGCATTTTGACTTTCCAAATGCCCCATTACTACTTCCTTAATAATAGATTCCAACAATTTCCCAATGACAGACATTAAACTAATTGGTCTATAGTTTCCTACTTTCTGTCTCCCCCCCTTTTTGAATAAGGGCATTATATTAGCATTTTTTCAATCCAAGGCTGCTCATTGTTCCAGAACTTTTGAATGGCTAGCTCCTGGGGGACAAAGGCTATCAGCTGAAAAATCAGGTCATGATGCCGCTGAGACATCCAAGGACTGCAGCCAAAGAGAGCTACAATCACAGCCATGCCTTCACTAGGGCAGTGAGGCAGATACCCTCATAACATTTAAGAAGTTTTTGGATGCGCACTTGCGATGCCGTGGCATTCAAGACTATGGGCCTAGTGCTGGAAAATGGGATTAGAATAGTTAGGTACTTGTTTGACCGGCGCAGACTTGATGGGCCGAAGGGCCTTTTTCTGTGCTGTAGACCTCTGACTCTGTGACTCAATGGCAGTAATTGGGAGGATCGTAGGTCTACTCAAGATGCAGTTTGGCTGCCTGGACTGCTTGGGGGATCATTTCAATATCCTCCTGAGCGCCTATCCCTTACTGTTGTTGTATGCTATGCAGCGCACAATCTTGCTCTTTCAAAGAGGGACCCATTGGAGGATGAAGACAGTGATCCTGCTTCACAGGCCGCAAAGGACGATTCAAGTGCTGAGTCTGAGGAGGTTGAGGAGCCCCAGGGTGAGGAGCAAGATGTCAATGTGGGGAGGCAGGGAGATCAGGGAGGCCTTGATTCAGGGGGCCTTCAGTTAGGAACCCAAAACAAGGGGCAGGGTTTTTGGGGCTGCGGATGGGCCTGGTGGGCGGCAGGGAAATGGTCCACCGCCCGCGATTGACCCCCCGACTGCAATTTCACACTGGCTGGCCAATTGACAGCCAGCCAGTGTGAAAGGCACACTGAAAGGCTCAGCACTGCCTGTGTGGGGGCGGGAGGAGCGTAAGCGCAAAAGCCTGTGCATGCGCCGGGGAGCACGCACTGAAAGACCCCTGAAGGCAGGGAGCTGTCTCAGCGAGCTGAACAATTTTAAAATCAAAAATAAAGATGTTCAAAATCAGATAAAATGTCCCGACATGGGACTAACTCACAATAACATAAGCTGAATAAAAATTCTGCCCAAATAAATTATTTTATTTCTTATTTAATTATGGAAAGTTCATCCTCATCAACCAGCTCCTCAGGTGAGTGTGACATGATTTCACCACTGTGCACTACCATGTGCTCTGACTTGCATATGCCCACTGACCTGCCTCTATTTGCGCTGGAGCATGGTGCAGAGGGAGGATGTGATGCAGGCGCATCTGGAAGCTCGTCATCCTCGGAGGTCAAGGGAGGGTCTTCAGGGTCCCTTTGGGGTCATGAACATGTGCCATCTGAGGGAGGAAACAAAAATGTCAGCATCGAACATCATAATGAAGTCAGAGTGCACACAGCCTGGTTGCATCTCAGAATAAACAACTGACTAAGCAAAGACTCCTGAATGAATGAGCAACAGGGATTAGCGGATTTCACATGTCAGTTTTATAACTGCTGCCCTACATTTCTCATGCCATCTCCCAATCTTTTCCCTGTCCATTGGACTCCTACCCTCATCTGACACCCCTGCCTCTATGTGACCAGTGGACCTGGATCCATGTTTGCAAGCCATCTCCAGTGCTTGCTCCTCCGCCTGACTTAGGATAAGAAGGTTGGGTATCCCACGACCCATCCATCCTTGCTCCTGCGCATTGAAACTCCTTTTCTCCTATAAGGACAAAAATGCTTTCATTTGCACCCCCCCCCCCACAACTCCCATGCCGGGGCATTCCAACCTCCCCCCAACCCCCAAAAAAAGTTCTGGTTCACTAGCCCGTCACATTGCCATGCATCACCCTGAAAAACATGTCAGCCATGATCTATCAAGGCACATGATTGTATGCCATATTGATCTCTGCAGTTCACACCTGCAAGCACCAACAAGTGCTGCCACCCACATGACCTCTATCCACGGTTACAACTGGAATCAGTACTGACCCTGGAAGAGCACAGAAGGCCATTAAGCCTTTTCCTACACTGGATCTGGATTCTGTGAATGACATCATGGCCATTGACCAGGCATGCCACCTCCATCCAGGCCTTCCTCACGTGAGGTGGCCTCCTCTTACCGTTCCACAGCAGCAGGATTTTGTGATGGTCGCTTACTGCTTCCAGCAAGACCCTAAGGCACTCATCCGAAAAATGGGGAGGAGTTGGGGGGGGGTGGTGGGTGGCGGACTGGCTCCGGGCTCCGGGTAATTCCGTCATGCCTCGCACGGGCTCCAGGCAACAATGACATTCCAGAGACAGTGACGGCACTCTCAATCAAGCAGTGTCAAAAACTGCGAGTTCCACAGCAGCTCCCTGAGGCTCTAAATGCAGAGCCTCCCAGCTTTTAGGGAGTTCTTTTTAAATCTCCCGCCAGCACCCTTGCTGGTTCCGGCACCCACCCTCTTCCCACCCGCACTGGCAGCACTGAGCCTCTCTCGGCATGCGTTTCACGCTGGCTGATGGTTAATTGGCTGTCAGAAGCCAAATGCGGCCAGGAGCGGATTTCATATCTGCTTCCCGACCCACCGACTGTGCTCACCCGACATGCTAAAAATTCAGGCCATTCAAGCACCTCCAAAACAATCTATTTTCTGCAAATGGAGCAACAGCTCTAAAAGTCAGAATATAGACATGTTTTGCTGCAGTAAAGGTGCTGTACCAACACCAGTCGTTGATGTTCTTGCTTAATTAAGATCACCCACTGATGTAGATAATAGTGTGTCCATTATTTTTATATTGTTATGTAATAATTAGACTGACCAATTAAACAAAGGGATCAGAACATAACTGTTACCTTGTGCAGAGAATTAATCTTACTTCAGAATAAAGCAATTTAACAATTTGAAAGTAAGAGATTTAAGAAATATATGTAGAAAACACCTTTTTCAGGTCACATTGTTAATGCTCCCAGGGCCAGAATTTTCGAGTCAGCGTGCAGGGGCGGGGCCCGCTCACCGACGAATAAAATGAAGCGCGGTGATGACAGGCATGCATCCCGACATCACCAAGCGCCATTCAGGTTTGCCGTTGGGCGGGCATGCACCGGAGGTGGCTGCGCGCCCGCCGAACTGTCAAAGGCCTGTTAAAACCTTTAAAAAGCCAATTAAACTAATTATCAAGGCTGCCAGTCCAACTTTAAGGTTGGCGGGCAGGTGAAGAGCCCAAGCGGACTTCGCATTTTTCAGGAAACCTCATCCACAGGCAGGATGAAGTTTCCTGAAGGTTTAATAAAATCTATAAATAATTTATTCACAGTTCATAAACATGTCCCAGCTCATGTGACACTGTCACATGAGGGGACATGTCTAACTAATTTTTACCTTTCTTTATTTAACTATTTCAATATGAACTTAATCTCCCTGAGCCAGCTCCATGACTCAGGGAGATTTCTGCACTCTTTTGGGCGCATGCGCAAAAGAGCACAGGCTCCAACTCTCCCTACTGCCCCCACCCCCCACCCACAGGTAGCGCTACCGGCCATGTGTCACACTGGGCTAGCCTTAATTGGACCGCCCACGTAAAATGGCCCGCCCACTCCCAACCAGCCCGCTTGACAGGGAAAAAATTCTCCCCCTGGATTTCAACACAAGCCCAAGGCCCTAACTGAGCTTTAGCTAACTCTGTGCAGACCATGGATTGAACCTAAGTGTGGCTCAGTTCTTCACTGGAAAGGGTACTAATCATCGGTGGATCGGTGTACTAGAGCCTGGTACTGGACTCATTTATGTTGGACAAAAAAACATTGGTACTGATCTTTCTCTCTGAAGTCCCAGAATTAACCTCAATTCTCAGGCAGTAAGGAAAAGTGCCTCTGCTCCTTTATATTGCCCTAGATTTCCAGGACTATCCTAAATGGGCAGACTTCATATTGACCCTGAAATAAGTGCAGGCCCACCCAGCATTGTGTTGTAAATGAGGCAAGAAGGAGCATTCTTGCCTCCCTCGGACTTCAACTTTCTCAATCTACAGACAAGGGCTGCTCATTTCCAGGAAAATTGCACTGGGATTTGTGCCAGAACACCCCTCCACCCCCAGCCCCTTCTGCGCCCCTCAGCTGAAAGGGTGGAACACACTTCAGATGTTCTCCACATGCCCCACGCTCAGGCAAGAGGGGAAGAACATCAAAATCTTATTGCTCAGTGTGATTTTATGGGATCATAGGATGATAAAAATTATAACATAGAAAGCATTGCTTTCATGCTGTTGATCCTGTAGGAGGTATCTCCAATAATCCCATTTTCCTGTCCTTTCTGCATATTCTTCCTCTTTTAGGTACTTATCTGAATCTTATTTGAATGATGCTGAAGTTTCTGCCTCAATAGTAAGTTGTGGTAAACTTTTCCATGTTTTGACAACCTTGTGTGAAAAGAGAAGTTTTATTTTCCCTCTTCATTTTCCCAGTGATAGTCCTAAACTTATGCTCCAGAGTTTGGCTCGATCATATAGCCTGCATTTTGTAAAGACTATAAATATCACAGCTAGCACCGGGCCAAGACAGCAGTACAATTAGATTGACCAGAGAGGTTAGAAGTGGTAGGAAGCAAATGGTGGAAGAAATTTGAAAGACGTTTGGATGCTTATCAAGTGCAAAGTCATAACTATCATATACATTGTACAAATCAGTAGCTCCATGATTTAATGATGCAGGAACAGATGGTAAAAGAATTTAAAGGAGCTGCACCCGACTGTAAACTCCCCAAACAGTTATACACTAATCGTTGTGAACCCTCTTACTGCAGCTGATGGTACATCGTTCTGTTCTGATGCAAAACACCACAACAGATGTCAAAGGAATTACTGAGCAGCTGCTAAACTGAGCAAGTCCACCTGTTCTGGAAGAACCTAATGCATCTACGTTAGAGGTCTGATGCTGCCATCCTGGTAAAAGTGAGATTATGATGGTCATGTATCCATGGCATGGTGGCTGAGTTCAATTTATTTTCCAGTATAACCCTTGCATACAGCTGGCACCTGTGGCATCGTATTCTCCTGCTCTAACTCTGGCATGCATGTGGCCAGTGATTGACCATGTGAAGACTCCTTCCCTAGCCTAGCCTCTAACATAATGGTGCTGTCAGTCTGTGGGTTGGTGCTTGCTGGGTCAGATCGAGTTTTGCTGCAGCTTCAGGAAGGCTGGTCCTTCTTGAAATGGTAGAGGTTTTTCCATGTCTTCAGTGCTTGAAAAGAATTGAAGCTCTTAGTTTCAAGTGAGAGTGGAAAGAGAAGTAGCTGGTGAAAGCATCTTCAGTTTGTCGTGCAGTGTGCTACATGAGAATGAAGTAAAATGGGAAAAAAAGAGGATAAGGATGTGAAGAAACACTAGACACCATTTCCTCCAGCATTGCTGCTCACCATGACACTGCGCTGACTCTCCCCTTGACAGAGATGTCCAGAATCATACAGCATGGGCAATGATGGGTTGAATGGCTTCTTTTTGTACTGTATTGCTTGATTATTCTATGATTCTACAAAGTGACGTGCAGGAGGGCTCAGCTTCCTCTGTTAGTGGCCTCCTGTCCCAAGCTGTGAATGACTTCCTCCTACAAAAAAGGGGGGAGTCAACATCAGGAAAAAGGAGCAAGAAAAGACCATATAGCCCCTTAAGCCAGCTCTACTATTCAATGCAATTGTGACTGATTGGCCTCAACTCTAATTTCATGCTCATTCCCCATATCACTTGATTCGCTGGGTGATCAACAATCCATCTATCTCAACTTCTGAAGGGCAGTTAGGAATGTGCAACAAATGCCGGCCTTGTCAGCGATGCTCACATCCCAGGAAAGAATAAAGTACTCAATGATGGAGCATCCACAACCCTTTATTGTAGAAAATTCAAAAGATTCACAACCCTCTGAGTGAAGAAATTTCTCCTACTGCAGTCCTAGATAATCAATCAGATATCCTGAGGCTGTGCCTCAATGTTCTAGATTCTCTAATCAAGAGGAATAACCTCTGTGTCTACCTTATTAAGCCCCTTTAGAATCTTGTATGTTTCAATGAGATCACCTCCTATTCCAGAGAGTATAAGGTCAATTTACTCAGCATCTCATCATAGGACAACTTTCTCATCCCAAAAACCAATCTAATGAGTCTCATCTGTACTGCCTCCAATGCAAGTATATCCTTCCATAAAGATGAAAACCAAAACTGTACGAGGTACTGTACAAGGTACTCCAGGCTTGGTCTCATCAAAGTTGTGTACAATTCCATGTTCTTGTAATCCAGATCCCTTGCAATAAAGGCCAAAACATTATTTGCCTTTCTAATTACCTGCTGTTGCTGCATGCTAAATTTCTCTGAACATCAACGTTTAAAAGTTTCACATATATTTTTTAAAATTCTACTTTTCTACTTTTATTAACAAAATGAATATTGTCACACTTGCCTACATTATGCTCCATCAGTCACCTTGTTGTTCACTCATGATCTATATCTCTTTACGGCCTCTTTGTGTCCTCCTCACAGCTTACATTAGCAATCTTAGATACATTACTCTCTGTCTCTTTGTCTTAGCCACTGATCTAATTTGTAAATAGCTGAATGCCCAGTTCTGATCTTTGTGCGATTTCACTCGTTACAGCCTGCCAATGTGAAAATGTCCTGTTTATCCCTGCTCTCTGGCTCTTGTCTATTAACCAATCCTCTAACCATGCAATTACACTTAAAAGCTCTAGAGATAATGAGGGTCTTTATCAGTATGGTTCTGACCGAACAGGCAAGGAGGCATTGCCAGATCTGATTTTGGGGAATGAGGCGGATCAATTGGATAAAGTATCAGTGGGATATAACATTTATGGAACAGCGACCATAGTATCATAAATTTTAGATTAGCCATGGAAAAAGGCAAGGAGCAACCTGGAGTAAAAACATTTAATTTGAGGGGGGCCAAATTCAGTACGTTGAGGCCAGAACTGGCCCAGCTAAATTGGAATGAAAGATTGGCAGGCAAAACCGTATCAAAACAATGGGCAGCCTTTAAAGAGCAGATTGTTCGGAAGCCCAGGTATGTTCCCACAAGGGGGTAAAGTAGGATAACAAATGTCAGGTCTTCCTGGATGACAAAAGCGATGGAGGGTAAGATGAAGCAGAAAAAAGATGCATATGACACATATCATATAAATGAGAACCAGGCTAAATATTGAAAGTTCAGGGAAAGAGAAAAGTGTAATGAGAAACAAAAAGAGTCTGAGAATAAATGGGCAACTAACATAAAGGGGAAATCGTATAAGTCTTTTCCAGGCATACAAATAGTAAAATGGTAGTAAAAGGAGAGTGGGACTGATTAGGGGCCAGAAAGGGTATCTATGGTTGGATGTAGAAGGCCAGGATGAGGTAAAAAATGGCTACTTTGCATCTGTCTTACCGAGGAAGAAGATGCTGCCAAAGTCATTGTGAAGGAGGAGGTAATTGAGAGACTGGATGGACTAGAAATTGATTAAAGGATTGGCTGTACTTCAAGCTGATAAATCACCAAATGGACACTGTTAGCAGAAACTTTCAATGGTGATGAATTCATCCTGGGAACATGGCCAGTTTTGTGAGCAGGGCTGGCCTCCAGCACAAATGATTGCAGAAGCTGGTGTCACGCTGAATGTAATGTGCATTTAAAGTTCCACAATCATTTTGTGGGTTGTGCTGATGTCGGGCAAATTGGGTTGAAGAAAACCAATGCAATCAGGCAGAAACTCTAATCCTGGATTTTAATTTTAAAAGGGCATTTTTGTAGCGCAGTGACATTTCAAACTGAAAGATTTACATTCTATTGGTTTGTCATGTACAAGAATAAACTTCATTCTTCCAGAATGTTGGATTGTCGCCTGTGAAATATAAAGTTGGCTCTGAATCATCTAAGCATAATCAGCAGCTTAGAAAAGCAATTCTCTTGCTTAAAGAGAGATTTAAAAGAAAACACGTGTGGTGTTTTATGAAAACATATCAGAGAGGAACACCTAGTCACATTTAGAGAATGTACATTGTGCCAAAGCGTAACTAATAACGTATAATAAGTTTGGCGTTGTTAGTGCATACTTGTGCATTTTTTAAATCACATAGTTCATACTGAGATCTAAGGTTACAAGGAATTAATGCTTTGGTATACATTTGTAAACAAGAGTGCAGCAATTCCTGCTGCATTGAGTCCTGTATTTTTTGTAGTAAATCTGGAACATATAAGATGTTTATATAAAAAGTTAAGTGGCTTCTTATTGTCAGCTAAGGCTCAGTTGGTGGCACACTCATCTTTGAAGCAAAAGGTTGTAGGTTCAAGTCCCCCTCCAAGGCTTGAGCACAAAAATAAAGCTGATACCCCAGCGCAGTACTGAGGGAGTGCTGCACTGTTGAAGGTGCTGTCTTTCCGATGAGGTGTTAAGCAAAGGCCCCCACCTGCTTGCTTGATTGGATGTAAAAAAATCCCATGGTTCTATTTTGAAGCAAAGCAAGCGAATTATCCCCAATGTCCTCGTCAATGGTTATTCCTTGAATAAACATCACAAATGCAAGTCTTTGCTTTTAATAGATCAGCCAATGTGGTGCTGAGCTATTTGATTGTGATGGGATAATGCATTGTCCACAAAGCATCTTGTCTAGAGAAGGCAAAGTGATTGCTATCCATTTGACTCTGGTGGAAGATGTATTTGCATAAGCTCAGGTGCCGAGGACAAGATCAGGTTTGGATATAATGGCACCCACAGTGGAACAGCCTGACACTCACTCACTATCAGGGGTCATCCTTGGAGAAGGTTCACTTGGCTGAGGTACTAGAGAGGGGGAAGTAAAGAGAAACAAGTCTGATTCCAGGTCAAAAGAAGAAAGATTGAAGACATCCTTACATTACAGTCTGCACTGGAACCAATCTACTGAGGAACATGTGCACCATTAAGCCCATCTCTTCTACCTAATTAACAAAATAAATTTGTAATGGTAAAGAAATAGTACTGGAGGAATTAATGAGATTAAAAGCCAACAATTCTCCTGGACCTAATGGCCTACATTCTAGGATATTAAAAGTGGTGGCTACAGAGAAAGTAGATGCATTGGTTTTCATCTTTTAGAATTCCCAAAATTAAAGAATGATTGGAAGGTAGCAAACATAACATTGCTTTTCAAGAACGGAGGAAGAGAGGAGATTGGGAATTATAAGTCAGGTAGCCTGACATTGTAGCATCAAAGTGGGCTCAAATCTATTACTAGGGATATGATAAAAACGTACTTAGAAAATAAGATGATTGGGCAGGTCAACACAGATTTACAAAAAAAAAATTGCGTTTGAAAAATCCGTAAGTATTTTTTGAGACGGTAACTAACATGGTAGATAAGACAACTCGATGTTTGGTAGTACAGAACTTGAGTATTGCTGAAAAAAGACATGTCGAAATTTTTTGTCTTGCACTCATCAGGGTACTCCGCAAGAATATCAATATAAGGGGAAAACAACAATTTATACTATATGAGAAGAGAGTGATGATTGGTTGGCACAAAACTCTGATTGGTAGAGGCGTTGCCATGGAGAATTCACCATTTGTTGGTGACTGACAGTTAACTGCCAGCTTTGTTTGGTCAAGGCATTGCCCTGAGGATTAAGTCTGCAAATGGCTGTCACTTACTTTTTTTAGCTGAAAAAGGCTCATTGTGTGTACATGGCCTTTCTGTCTGCAAAGAACGGGGCCCTGTGTATTAGTATATGTAGCTCTCAGTACATGCAAGTGCACCACACTACATTAGATGTGATCCCGTGATTGGACAACATTTGCTAAATAATCCTCATTGTGCTAAGAATTACGCTGACAACCAATTTAAGATCGTCAGTCAGGCTCATAGTGAGGTGGCAGCACCCTGTCACTGTCAAGGCCAGCATTTGCTGCCCTTCCCTAATTGCCCTTGAGCTGAGTGGCTTGCTTGCTTTGCCACAGTAACCTGAGGCAGACTGAGCACTTTTCAGGGCTGAAAGTGGCGGGCTGAATGGGCTCCTTCTGTGCTGTAACAATTCTGTGATTCTGTTAAGTGAGTGGGCAAAAACATGTCAGGTGGAATATAATTTGGAGGAATATGAAGTTATTCACTTTGGTAGGGAAAGTAGAGAAGCAGATTTTTTTAAACAGATGCGAGTCTGGGAAATGTTTGTGTTCAGAGGGACCTGTATATCCTCTTATATATGAATCACAGAAAGTTAACATGGAGGTACAGCGAGCAATTAGGAATGCACATGGAACATTAGCCCTTATTACAAACAGATTAGAAACGAAGAGTAAGAAAGTCTTACTGCAATTATGTAGGGCCTTAGTGAGACCAAACTTGATCAGATTGCATGCATGAGGGGATTGTCCTATGAGGAGAGATTGAGCAGTCATGGCCTATATTCCTTAGGGTTTGGAAGAATGAGAGATTATGTCATTGAAACATGTGACATTCTTGACTTGGTTGCTGCCTGGGGGTTGTTTTCCCTGGCTGAGGAGTCTGGAACTAAGGGTTCCAGTTTCAGTGTAAGGGGTCATCTATAAAGGACTGAAGTGAGTTTTTTTTTAATCAAAGGGTTGTAAATCTTTGGGATTCTCTACCCCAGAGAACTGTGGATACTCCATCATTGGGTATGTTTAAGGCAGATGTTGATAGATTTTAGGATACTAAGGAAATAAAGACACTTAGAGATAAGACAGGAAAGTGGAGCTGAGGTGGATGATCAGCTTGAAGCTGGCTTGAAGGGAAAATGGTCAACTCCTGCTCCTGATTTTAATGTTCTTATGCTCTTACCTCATTATTTTTATACTGATAATTTTTATAATGTGTGATATGAACTAAATGATATGGCCTAGAAATCTAATGATGATCTGTCCATTTTATATATGTAAAACAGGTGCCCATATGACCAGCATGACAGTTGGCAAACAATATAGTGTGCCAACCATTATATTGATAAAGGAAATAAAAGAGACATTTGGGTCCACACCTGGAACAGGCATTAGGCCCTTTGTATAAGCAAATTGGGAACCTAATGCCTGTTTGATACCTTCTGGTTTACTCTGGTAAGATGTAACCTTCTATACCTGATAGGTTTCTCTACTGTTCGAACATCAGAATTATAAGAAATAACGAGACAACACTCAAAACTCAAATTAAACACAAATGTCTTTACTACGTTTAAACAATACAATACCCCATTAGTCACAAATACGTTACAATAAATCATGCTTCTTTTTCTTTATTCTTTCAAGGATGTTGGGTGTCAATGGCAAGGCCAGCATTTGTTGCCCTTCCCTAATTGCCCTTGAACTGAATGATTTGCTTGGCCATTTTCGAGGGCAGAGTCAATCACATTGCTGGTGGGCCTGGAGTCACATGTAGGCCCAACCAGGCAAGGATAACAGATTTCCTTCCCTAAGTGGGCATTAACAATCTAGATGAGTTTTTATGACAATTGACAATGGTTTCATGGTCACTATTAATGAGACTAGCTTTTAATTCTACCAGCTGCCATAGTAGGATTTGAGCTGAGTCCCCTGGGCCTCTGAATTACCAGCCCAGTGACAGACAACTACACCATCACCTCCCCAGGATCACATATGATCGCTCAGTTAGTGGCCAACCACCTGTTGATTGTACCTGACAAAATTACTCTGCGTTAAACATTAAATCACGTTTTGTAGTGACCTTTATACCCTTCTTTTCAAGGTGGGGAAGGATGTTTCATTACAAGATCTTGTTGTCCATTCTAAATTACCTCCATCACCTCTAGGGAAGCACATCACTCAGGGCCCCAGATATTGATGCTACTAGTAACCATAGGATTCACCCTACAGCAAACTGCAGTGCTCACATTGATGCCGAACATAATGGAACACTCCAGGTGCACTGACTTTCTATAATATAAACTGCCCGTATTTAGTAATTTATTCATTTTAAAATCAGAATAAGTGTTCTAGCTGTGGCCTTAATCTGCCACTGATTTTCCTACCCCCAGCACCACCACCAAACCTCCACCACATCCCCCGTCATCACCGACTGTAAATATATACACACATAACTTAAAGGGACTGATTTGTGCATGGCCTGAGTGGGAACTTTTGGGTTGCTCTGCAGGCACACAGCAGAGAGAGAACATTGCTTGTTGCTGCAGATTCTGGGTTCAAAGCTTAATTCACCAAATGCGAAGATTTTTTTCCCCTCAGATGTCACTTGTTCTTTAATTAGATTTACTTTTGGGGTGTGGGAGTGAGTGAAACCTCCTGTAGTGTAATTTATTTTTACAGAAAAAGGCATTTAAAACTTAGCACATTTCCAAAACATTAACTGTTGTTTCCTCTAGCACTATACTGTTAAAGTGAATTTTCCTTGGAATAGATGTGAATGAAGATGAATGAGGTGAAATGTTGCATGGGCCTTCTGTACAATCACTTTAGAAGATTGAGTTATTGAATTGCAGACCAGGGTGCGCCATGCCAGTGTTTTAAAATTGTAGGAGCTGAACGGAAGTACATATGGTTCTCATGCTATTGACTCCATTTCTGAACACGTCACAGATTGCTAGAAGCAGTGAGAGTTAGGGAGACCAGATGACCATCAGGAGAGAGGACAAGAAACTACAGGTTGAAAGGGAACCATCTGTGGAGCTGAGTTTGTCTAATATTTGTTTACTTAGCAGTGAATGTAGGCAAAAAGGATGATGTAGAAGAATGTAACTGAGGGTGACGAAGCACTAAGGAGCAAGTGGTTGCTTATGGGGGGAAGCAGAGGTGGATGGTGATTGTGGGAATTCTACCATCAGGGGGCTGGATGTCTCTCTTGTAGACAAACTCCAGAGTTCCAAATGGTACGATGCTGCCAGTGTTCAGGACATAATGGAGCATATACGGAAGGTTCTGAAAAGAGAGTGTGAGAGCAGCCAGAGGTCATGGTTTATGTAAATAACAGTGATAGGTAGGAGTAAGCATGAGGTTCTATAAAGGGATTTCCAGGAATCAAATTCTAGATTAAAGAACATCACTTCCAACATAGTAATTTCTGGAAAGTTCCCACGAATCAGGAAGAAAGCAAAAGATTGTGGCCGGAATGTAGTCTGTGTGAGGGGCAGCATTAACAACAGGCCTGAAAGCCAGGTGCAATCCCAGCCCAGCCACCTGCAGGATCACTGGATGCATTTTGCGGCTGTCCAGCAACAAATTAGTTGCCGTTGATCTCCTGTGCCATTAAAGGAACCCTGAAGAAGGAGCACGCGGTGGCTGCCGGCACCGTCGAGGCCTTCCATGCCCAGTGGGCACCGCGGGGTCTGGGGTGCTTTATTGACCCTCTTAATCACATTTTGCTTTGACGTTTGTAAGTTTTCTTTAAACTTTCTCTTTGGTTTTACAGCTAACCTGACTTAGGGGTTGTGTTTACTTTATTCCTCATTTTGATGATCTAGTTTATTAGGTTGGCTTTAAAAGAGCTAAAGGAAGGGAGCCTGCCTCAAAGAGCTGTTGATTGACCAAGGGGCTGGCAGCTCAACGATCCCAGCAGTAGTCCTTTGAGGCAAGCCCCCTTCCTTTAACTCCTTTGCAGTCAACCAAATAAACTAAAATAACAAAATGAAGGGCTCCCTTCCTTTAACAGGACAGGAGCTCGACGGCAACTAATTAGTTGCTGGACAGCCACAAAATGCAATCAGCCTACAAGGGAGAAATAAATAGGATTGGGGGGGGTTGGGGAAGAGATTTAATCTAGTCTGGGGAAAGTGGGGTAGATAAAATCCACATATTCAAAAAGTGTGGGAAGAAGGTCAGTAGTTCATAAGGGCAGAGTAGAGACAGTCGGGAAATATTTCTTTAAACAAAGAGTGGTAGAAATGTGGAAATAATTTCCTCAAAAAAAATCAATAGATTCAAGCTCAATAGCATCCATAGATTGTTGCCAGCTAAGGTATTAAAGGAATATGAAGCCAGGGTGGTTAGAATACAGATTTGCAATGATCTCACTGAATGGTGGAACAAGCGCAAGGGACTGAATGGCCTCCTTCTGGTCCTATCTTCCGGTATGATTGAGTTTGATTGTGGCCTTATTTTCCTGCCTCAATAGTGGTGAGCACTCAGAAGTTTGCTGCTCTTCAGGGACGCGATGGCACTGCAACCCACCTCCTGTGAGCTCACTTACATTGAAGTTACAGTATGCCTCAGTGGGCTCCAGAGGAGCCAATGCTGCTGGTCTCGTTGTTCATGTTCTCAAAGTGCAGGGACTATTGGTGTGAGAATTTTGCTTATTTGCCCACAACCAGCATAGTTGTGTGTGCAAAAAAGATTGGGCTTATAGCACAGGCATAAGTTATCAAGCAGGCAGGGGAGATGAAGGCTTTGTTCCTGTAAACTGATGCAATTAGAAACAAAAATATTCACGATTCCCCTGTTCCCCTGGCTCTTCGGTTCCGCAGTCAGAAATATCGGCCGAAATTTCCCAGTCCCTCACGCCGGCGATGTGAACGGAGATTTCAATGGCTCGCCGGCTCCACCGCCGGTCAACCCATTGCAGTGGGGGCTGTAAAGTTCTGGTCCATCCATTGCTGTTTCCGCCATTGGCGGAATTGAGGAGCTGGAGGAGTAGGAAGGAGCTAGGGGAGACTTCCAATAATAAAGCTAAGTTTACTATCCAATAATAATCTTAATGATATACAGTTTAATATTCAATAATAACCCTAATGATTTACAGATATACAATGCCAGGAAGATATGGACAAATCTACTTATCAGTTGCTTCTCTACAGCACGCTAATGGCTAAATTAACTTTCTCCTTTCGAGCAACTGTTGATAAAAGTATTTAAAATGTTTAAAAGGTTTTTAAAATTTTAAAAGTATATAAACGTTTATTAAAACATTTAAAAGTGATTAGAAGCATTTAAAAGTTTTAAAATGTTCAAAACTGATAAAAACATTATAAAGCTCCAACCCGATCCATGACTGACTGCTTGACCTCAGAGGAAAACCTGAGCTATTAAGTTTCAGAGGGAGAAGAGAGAGAGTCACAAACGGTGTGTTAAGTAAGGCAACTTTGAAGTGATGAGAAATGAATTCACTGCAATGAACAGGGCTAAACGGTCATTCATAAAGCTACACACAAACAGTGCAAATTATCAAAGAAGTATTTGGTATGAAACAAAACCAGTGCATACCCTTCAAGGCAAAGCATCACTTGTTTAGTTAAGCAAGCGTGATCAATAAATGGGGTAAAAAGCAGCATCAAGTTGAAAGAAAGGAGGATTACACAAAGTGCAAGTAGGGTGTGTTGGAGACTATTTGACTGCAGAGGCATCATGGCAAAGCCCATAATCTCTTCCCCAACAATGGTACTCAGATTAATTACTTGTTTCTATCCTTAATCCATAAATCTTGATAGCATTCCTATTACCATTCCTATAACATTAGCAAACCCAATTCAGGCTGAGAATTAATTGTGGTACTTTTATTGTTCAGTACTGTACCAAGCAACATGTTTATTAGCTGAGCCTTGGTTGATGAGGGAAAGGACTCCAAACCAGTTAATGATAGACAGTCATTTTCTCTGTCAGGGTTAAAATTTACTGAAACAGTTATGTTAGAACTTTCTAGCACAGGAACTGCAACATGAGCAAAGAGTTAAATCCTTATATTCCTTTATATGGCTGTATATACTAAACATTCTGAAAAGACAGTTTCCATGTAGCACATGTTTTTCATTTAAAATAGAAATGCACCTTGGAAACTGGATGGGTTCCTCTTCTGATCCCTTCGACTGGACTTCAAGGCTACTTCCTTATTATGGTCAGTTTTAAGATTTTTAGCAATCTAACTTAATCCTCGCCAGATACTGCAGATGACTGAACAATTCTCAAAGGAAGGTCTGGAATATTGTATAATGGGAAAAGCAGTAATGGCCATGTAATGGGATGTTATCATGTTCCTAACCCTTGGAAGAGGTAGGATAAGAAGACCATTGGAATTTAATTTCAATATAAATCACAATGGTTAGAATTTAATGTCCCAATCTCATTTGGCAGTGGGGAGCATTGTGGGAAGGTTGTGGGTAGAGGCCTTGCTGCTTTTCTGCCACTGCCCCAATTTAAATCCATGGCAGGAAGGCTCATTTTCTAACACTCTGCCAATTGAGGCCCTTAAGTGGGCAATTGGGCCTCATCCCACCACTGTTGATATTTACAGCAGGCAGTGTCTTGCTATGCAGGGAGCCCAAAAAACAAATCCTGCCAGGGTTGCTTGCAGGCTCTTAGGATGTCCCTCATTAAAAAACACTCAGTGCCTGATCAGAGGATCAGGCATCGAGAAGTGGGTACCCACTGTGAGCCAACCCCCGCCCTTCCTGCCAACACCCATCCCTCCCTCCTTCCCCCCCACCATCAGTCATATGCCTTGGTCTATGGGCGATCCTAGGCCTGGGGTGAGTGTAGTACCGGCAGCAGCCACAGCCTCCCTGTGCCACTGCTGAGCAATGAAGAGCTGTCAGCTTCTTATTGGCCAGTAGTTCTCGGTCAGTGGGGCTTCAGCCCCCGGGGTCTTTGATCCTGGGGCGAGCCTGCCGCTGCCCTGTTAAGTGCTTGATTCACACTTAATGCGGCAGGCCTTCCCGAAAAGAGGCAACTTGAGGCTGTCATTGGTTCTCCAGTGGTTGGTGAAGCCCCTGTCACCTCCATTAAATACTATCCAATATGTAACTGGGATGTCATGACCCATATGTTGTTTATATGTGCTATAAATATAGTGATATTTTCAGAATGTTTTTAATCATGAACCGAATGTTCTTTCCCTGGGGTAGAACAGTATCTAATAACATGGCATTATTTGCATATTATTTGACTTGGAAGTTCCAAACCTTCAGTGTATTTTTTCCAGCTCCTGGAGCACTTGAGGCATTTTTGATCCATGCCAGACTATTGTTCAGTACTGAAAGTGTTGCATTGTCAAGCACACCATCTTTCATATAAGTTAAACTGAGGTTCTCTCTGTCAGTACAGGTGAACAGAAGTGAGGTTATCACACCTTTTTGAATAAGAGCATGAATCCTGGTCAATCCTTCCATCAAACAATACCAACAATTACAGATTAACTGGTTATCAATCTCATTTTCTGTTTGTGGGACACTGCTATTTGCAAAGAGATAGTTTTGTTGTCTTCATAAGTGCACTTCAAAAGTAACCATTATTTGTGAAGTATTTTGAGATATCCTGTGGACACAAATGTCTTATGTACATTAAGATAAAAGCAAAAAAAACTGCGAATGCTGGAAATTCAAAACAAAAACAAAAATACTTGGAAAAACTCAGCAGGTCTGACAGCATCTGCGGAGAGCAACACAGTTAATGTATCGAGTCCGTATGACTCTTCTGCTGAGTTTTTCCAGGTATTATTGTTTTTGTTTTGTCTGATATAGATGCTTACTGTTATTCCTCACAGTTCTTTCATATTTGGTCTCAGCTATCCATTACAACTTATCTCACCTTTCTAAGGGTAAGTTCAATGAGCCTACTGTTCGAAATGAAAGAGAGCAAAAAATCAATGATAGAGTGCTGTAGCCATATCCCTCACCAGTGTTCCCATGAACCTGATTACCCACTGGAAGTCCCGAGCATTAAAACATGTTCTCTCCTCCTAAATCCATAACTGACATTCCTGTAACTCCAAGATTGAATCTCTCCACTGGGTTTAGAATCCTGCCCTAATCAAAGAGCCCTAATCAAAGTCACTAATGACATCCTTCAACAAGCTTCTTAACCTCTTTTCAGCCGTTGAGGGTTGGACTCACCATTTGCCTCCAGTGCTGGAGGAGCTAGAGCTGATTGTCGTTAGTTTGCAAGGATAGGGAGTTGGTTGGGGGCTTGGGGTGTGGGAGTGAGTATTTTGAGTGGGCATTTGACAACAAGTGGTTTGAAAGAAAAGTGAGCAGTACTTGAGAAGAGGAAACTGTTTACAGTATTACAATTTCAGATAACATAGGTCTAGAAAGGTTGGTCAGCAGGAATAGGGTCAAAATTGCAGGAGGTAGGCCTTATTGACAACATGAGCTCCGAGAGAAGCATGAGGGGAGATAGGAGAGAAAGAAGATGTGAGTTCAGGGCCAGGGCAGGGATACCTTGAGGGAACATTGTCTTGATGAGAAAGGAGAAGGCAGGTTTGTGGCAGAGCAGCTAAACAGATGTTCTCAATTTTAGTCAGAACTAATTCCATGAGCTTTTTTTACCTATTGTTGTAAGTGAGCATAGAGGGGCTGGAGAAGGTGTTTAAGGAAGTGGTTGGTAGCAAAGAAAAGAAGCCAGAGATTATCTTTACATTCCAGGAATGATGCTGGAGTAGTGAGAATTTTTAGGTAGAGGAGAGCTGGAACAAACAATGCTTGATGTAGTCCAGCCAGATCTGTGATCACTGGCTAAAGCAGTTAAACTCCATATTCAAGTTTGCATCCCTTGGACTTAAGAGATGAGGCTGAAGGCTATATACTCAGGGAATGACCAGGGTCGGAGAAAGCAAATGTCTTTCTGGGAACAAGAGTATCAGAAGCAGAGGTAAGGCTATGATTGAGCACATTGATGGAGGCAGATGCAGTGTGGAGAACGGAGAGCTAAAGACTAGGCATTTGAAAACTTGAAAAAATGCCTTTGTAAGTAACAGGGGGGAGAACTTTTTTACGGTTGGTTACAAAAGCAAGTATGATTTGAAGAGTATAGGAGATGTGGGTGGTGACGGACATGTGGAAGTGATCAGAGAGGCTTTGTGATTGCGATGATGAAAATAGAGAGGCCACGTGAGATGGTGAGGTCAAGGGGGTGGCCATGAACATGGGTAGAGGAGCTTTTATGAAGGGTGTGGTTAAAGGAGACTAGTGAGGGTAGTGACCTCAGGGGTAAGGGCAAGGTGAATTTGAAATCACTGAGGATAAGAAATCATTTGGTGCAGATACTGAGAGGAAAGGAATGGGAATGTCTTGGTGGCAATCTTGGCATGGCACTTGAGTGGGTGACAGAGAGTGAGCATTTTGAAGAAGAAGCAGAATGGGTAGAACAGAGTGAGGTGATCAAAGGAGGAAAGGCCCAAATAAGATCAGGACAGGCCAAGATGAGATTTGGTAATAAATTATCTCCTTCTTTGATTTGGCATTATAGTTGGCTTCTGTCAAGTGTCTTGGGATTTTTTTTTACATTCACGGTGCTATGTAAGTTGTTCTTATGCTTCTTGTTGCTTTTTTAAATCATGCTGGTGGGGACAGATCCTGAGGGGCCATGATAGGGTGGATGCTGAGAGGATGTTTCCCCTTATGGGAGACACTAGGACTAGAGGCAAAGTTTAAAAATAAGGGGTCTCCCATTTAAGTCTGGGATGAGGAGAAACTGCTTCTCTCAGAGGGTTGTTAGTCTGTGGAATTCTCTTCCCCAGAGAGCAGTGGAGGCAGGTTCATTGAATATTTTTAAGGCTGTGTTAGTTAGATTCTTGTTAACAAGAAAGTCAAAGGGTATGGGGATAGACTGGAAAGTGGGACTTGAGGCCACATCAGGTCAGCCATGATCTTATCAAATGGGGCCAAATGCTCCTGCTCTCAATTCATATATACATATGTCCATATGGTGTCCTGCATCCTTAAACTAGGGGTATTAATTTCCTCAGGACTTCTATCACCATGTAAACAGTGATTCAATCAAACTCCTGGTAAAGTTATTCTGGCACAGTGGGGGAAGCCTCAAGAAAATTCACCCATTATATTTCTCAATAAAGAATATACATGATCTACCTATGGCGCATTTAACATTAAAAACGGAGTTCATAAGCTTGTATGTTATATTCACATCTGTAGTTTAGATTGTATGAAGCCAAACATTCCCCTTAAGGTAGTCTGGTACCTCCTGCATGATTTGAGCAACTTTACATCCATTGGATGTGACATCTGATCCACATTTCTGAGAGAGGAAGATTTGGGAATTCCAAGAGTGTTTACCTTTGGATTTCAGTTGGCATAGACATGATAAACTGAACGAACTCCTATCCTATACCTCTCTTCATTTATGGTCCGACAATGTAAGTCACCTATTTCATAAGCTCAAAAGCAATAAATCAACTACTAAAAAAAAGCATTAAATCCTTACAGGAGCTGAAAAATGTAAGCCTACTTTTGGAAGGAAAATGAATATTGAAATTTAAGTCTCCAGCATTTGAATTTACACTGTGATCACATTTATATTGCAGGAATGGGAAATGACACAAATTTGAAGCATTAAAGATAGAATTTCTTTAATGTGTTTAATGATATTGTGGCACCTCTCTAACTAAAACAAAATGTGATACTTCCTTGTGTAGCTGCTGAAGTCTCTCATTAACACATTCTCAAAACTGTACAGCTAACTGCTGACAAAGTGCAGCTTCAGTGGTTCTGCTTAGTTCAGTGGAATAATTACAAAGTGACTGAAATGTATAATGTTGGTGATGTGCCACATTAAATGCTAAATCACATAAAATGGAAATCAGGCTTTGGAAGATAGTCATCAACATCTGTTTCAGATTCTAAGCTACGGAATGTAAAGGGTGCACTTTTGAATTATTGATCTGGTTGCTGAGACCCATAACATGTTAAGTTAATTAAGTTAACTGATTTCCCGAATTCACGAGAACGTGGTGACTTGAACCTGCTTTGGCCTGCAGGAATAAATATTGTGCAATCACAAAGGAAATTTGACATATTAAATTATTGCTACTTGCATTGAAGAAAACAACTTTACACCAAAGAAATAGTTCTAGAATATTCACTGTCTTCTTTTCCTTTGTGGATGCAGAACCAAACAGTTTAATTTTTCAAAGCTCTCTTTAGAGCATTTAATCTTTAAATTTAGCCTTTTTTAAGTTTTGGATTTTTCTTCACATTTTCTCCCCTTAATTTTGGGGTATAGATCAACAGGTGCTGTAACTCATCTAATGACATGTGGTAAGTGCAGCATCTTTGGTAGGAAAAGGCTCATTTTGGACCAATGGTTCCCAACTCCTCAGCTGAGGTTTTCCTTGTTTCATTTCTGGATCTGTTATAGACTAGTAACATAGGAACATAGGAGCAGGAGGAGGCTATTTGGCCCTTTGAGCCTACTCCACCATTCAACAAGATCACGACTGATCTGGTTGTGGTCTCAGCTCCACTTCCCTGTCTGCCCTACATAGTCAACCCTTTCCTAACAAAAATTTGTCTAACTCTGCCTAAAATAAATTCAAAGACCCAGCCTCCACTACTTTTTGGGGGAGAGAATTCCACACAGCAATGACCCTTTGGGGAAAAAAAGTTTCTCCTCATCTCTGTCTTAAAAGCAAGATTTCTTAGTTTTAAACTATGTCCCCTTGTTTTAGTCTCCCTTATAAGAGGAAATATCCTCCGGGAATCCACCCTGTCAAGTCCCCTCAGGGTCTTATATGCTTCAATAAGATCACCTCTCATTCATTTAATCTCCAGTGGGTATAAGCCTAACCTGTTCAACCTTTCTTCACAAGACAACCCCTTCATCCCAGAGATGAGTCCAGTCAACCTTCTCTAAACTGCTTCTAATGCCATTATATCTTTTTCTTAAATAAAGAGACCAAAACTTTTTATTTATTCATTGGTTGTGAGCATCACTGGCTAGGCCAGCATTTATCACCCATCCCTAAATGACCTTGCTCAGAAAGCATTTTAGAGTCAACAACATTGCTGTGGGGCTGGAGTCACATGTAGGCCAGACCAGGTAAAGGGCATAGTGAGCCAGATGGGTTTTTATGCAATTGACAATGGTTTCATAATCATTATCAGACTTTTAATTCCAGATTTTTTTTTATTGAATTCAAATTCCACCATTTGCTATGGTGGGATTTGAACTTGGATCCCCAGAGGATTACCCTGGGTCTCTAGGTTACTAGCCCAGTGACGATACCACTATGCCATTGCCTCCCCCAAAACTGTACACACTACTCCAGGTGTGGTCTCACCAAGGCCCTCTACAGCCTTAGTAAAGCTTCCCTACTTTTATATTCCCATCCCCATGCAATAAACATTCCATTTGCCTTCCTAATCACTTGCTGTAACCTGCATACTCATTTTATGGCCAGAATCTTACATTGACCGGGCAGGCACAAACCCAACTCGAATGCACATGAAATTTTGCAAATGAAATGTATCAAACTGTGTCTATGCTACACATCCAAGCACCTGACAGCAGAACTCAGGAAACATCAGTCCTCAGATATTATTTTGTATTATATTTCATCCCAGTCATTTCATCTCACCCTTGGATGAGGTTTTGTTAAAAATGAGCTGCCTGTCTGTCCATTTTGCCTGTGAGTGTGAAATTTAGGCCTATGTGATTCATGTGCCAGGGCACTTAGGTCCCTCTGTACCACCTAGTTCTGCAATATTTCTCCATTTAAATAGTAACCTGCTTTTTTATTCTTCCTCCCAAAGTGAACAGGTTCACATTTTCCCATGTTATACTCCATCTGCCAAATTTTTGTCCACTCGTTTAACCTGCCTGTATCCCTTTGCAGACTCTCTACTTCCTCTTGACAATTTACTTCCCCACCTGTCTTGGTATCATTGGAAAATTTTGTGCCCCACATCACGATGGAGGATATCCTCAATGTGAAATCGCATGGGCAACGTAAAATCATGGACTATAGGGGTTTTAATGGACTTAATTGGCCCTTTAATATTGGCAGATGCGTGCAGCAGTGGGACCTCAGCATTGCTCGCATGCGCGATGATGTCGGGACATATAAAAAACCCTATTCTCCATGATATTACATTGCCCATGTGATTTTACCCTCATCGCACGGGCAAAATGGGCAGGTGGGCAGACCATTTTTAATGAAACCTCATCCAAAGGCGGGATTAAATGACCAGGGTGAAATATAATACAAAATAATATCTGGGGACTGATGTTTTTTGAGTTCTGCTGTCAGGTGCTTGGATGTGGAGCTTAGACACAGTTTGGTACATTTTTTTCTTCTCATTTCATTTGTACAGGTCTGCAGCTCCCTGAGGCAGCTCTGCAGCAGCTGCCAGCCTTCAGGGAGCTTGCTAGCAGCACCCACCCGCACCCTCACTTTTGTTGGCGCCCGCCCTCTTCCCGTTTCCCTTGGCAGCGTTGAGGCTTTCTCAGCACATGATTCATGCTGGCTGGCCGTTAATTGGCCAGTCAGCGTGAAATTGTGTTTGGGGGCCAATCGCGGGCGGAAGCCGACTTGGTATGCATGCCAAGCGTGAAATTTAGGCCTATGTGATTCATGTGCCAGGACTCCTAGGTCCCTCTCTACAACCTAGTTCTGAAATATTTCTCTACTTAAATAGTAACCTGCTTTTCTATTCTTCCTCCCAAAGTGAACAGGTTCACATTTTCCCACATTATACTCCATCTGCCAAATTTTTGCCCGCTCATTTATCCTGCCTGTATCCCTTTGCAGACTCTCTACCTCCTCTTGACACTTTACTTTCCTACCTTTAATGGTATCATCGGAAAATTTGGTGCCAACACATCACGATGGAGGGTATCCTCAACGTGAAGACGGGAGGGACATCATCTCCACAATGACTGTGCGGTGGCCACTCCTACCAATACTGTCATGGACAGATGCATCTGCAGCAGGCAAATTGATGAGGATGAGGTCAAGTGTGCTTTTCCTTCTTGTTGGTTCCCTCACCACCTGCCACAGACCCAGTCTAGCAGCTATGACCTTTAAGACTCAGCCAGTTCGGTCAGTAGTGGGGCTACTGAGCCACTCTTGGTGATGGACATTGAAGTCTCCCACCCAGAGTACATTCTGTGCCCTTGCCACCTTCAATGCTTCCTCCAAGTGGTGTTCAACATGGAGGAGCTCTGATTCATCAGCTGAGGGGTGTGGTAATTAGATGGAAGTTTCCTTGCCCATGTTTGACCTGATGCCATGAGACTTCATGGGGGCCGGAGACCCCATGTGACTACCAGGATGGAAGAAGGCAAACTAGATGGACTGTGGTCTTTTCTTGTTAAGTAGTTTCTAAGCAGCCATTTTGTCTTGTACCTGTAGACAGTGAGTTTCAGCAAAAAGTCAGGCATCACATTTAAGATGGACCCTGCACTCACCTGGTATGCACACATGTCACAGATGAGGAACAGGGGACCCAGGCAACTTTCCACCCTCCTTGACACTGACCCCAGATGTAGTGCCCCTTATATTACTCAGTAGTGCCCTGGACAATGTATTAACCATTAACATACTGGGGGAATATTCTTCTTGCTTTTCAAGAAAGCAGGGGTGACATTTTTCAGAGTTCCTCCATCTCTACCAATACATCTTTAACAGAAACCCTTAACGTGCACTCCAAGGTGATAGCGCTTGAGCTACAGAAGCTCCAAGGAAAGTGGGTTAATGGAGTTTATGATACAGATCAGACATAATCTAATTGAATGGTACATCAGACTCAAGAGGCTGAATGGATTACCCATGCTCCAGTGATCCTTCACATATCCCTGTGCTTACCATAACTGTGAATATCCTAGGATAAATTCAGCAAACTCGTGTTCCCTGTTGGATGCTATCCTTGAAAGGAGCACAGATTAGAGAATTCAGATGTCATTAGAGTCACCTTTTTCTGCCCTGAGCTCTGTTTGATTGTGGCTCCCTTCTGGGAGTGTGGAATCGATGAATTTGTGGCCAGAATTTTCTGTCCTCTTTGGCGTCGGGCATCATGGCTGGTGAGAGCAGACAATATGGCGAGAAGGCCAAAAATCGGTTTCATGCCATCATGAAACCAGTTTGCGATAGTCCACTCCACCCATCAATGGCGGGCCACGTTTCTCATCGCTGTATGTCAGGAATGTCATTTTAATACATCTGCATATCATTGTAAGCCCTGCTTGCCAGAATCATCCCTCACATCAAATTTACCCCACCAGCGTTGGGGGGAAAACACGCAGGTGCAGAACACATCTTGACAAGTGTGACATGCAGAAGTCAGGACTTACCATCAGGGCCTCGGTCATCTTCTGGACATCCAAGGAGCAGAAGATGCTGGAGCCCCACAGCTACCGGACCTGGAGGAACACATGCATCACATGCTGGGTGGATTCCGATGGACATGGCTCCACCTCAAAGCAGCTCACGGAAGGTGAGAACTCTCTGGTGATGCCTGGGGTCTGCTTCAGAACATGGTCATGGCCATGGGCTACTACGGATGATCGTCGGTGGGGGGAGAGGAAGGTCTAGGCTTGACTGGGAGACTAAGGTGTACAGGGGTGGTGAGATTGGGAGCGGAGAAGAGATGGTGTCGAGGGATGAGCTTGGGAGGGGAAGGGAGCAAGAGTTAGGAGGCTGCAATGGGGGAGAATGCGGCAGCTGGGGAGATAGGTGTAAGGGAAGAAGTTTGGAGGGGGGCAGGACTTGAGGGGGAGGAAGGAGTCCATGGGGAGAAAGGAGGTCGGAGTGGGGAAGGAGTCCAGGGGGCAGAAGAGTCTAGAGGGAGGAAGGAGTCCAGGAGGTGGAAGGAATAAGGGTGGAGGAGGGAGTAAGGATTGGGCTGGATGCCCAGGTCAATGTGCAAGGGAGGGGTCTGTGGAGTTGAAGACTGCCTCCTGGGGAGCGAACTGAGGGTGGGTGTGGTAGGAGGGAATAGTGAGTATGAGAGGGGGCAGAGTGAGCTGAAAGAGTTGGAGGATAAGAATGCAACGGGAGTGGTATAAGGGAAGGTGAGGATGGTTGGTGGGGACTCGGAGGCAGACACGGATCCTGGGGGTGGGAAGGAGGAGGTTGGCAAGGTCTATGCCGGGAAGATGGAGAACGTGGATGTTCACCTGGACATCCTACAAAGAGAAAGGTTCTGGTTGGTAGGCGACAGTGGGTGGGGAGGTGGAAGGTGATGCCGGGGGGATAAGCAATGATGGGGAAAGGACGTGGGTGACTGGTGGAGGGGAAAGGACAGGGGGAACTGAAAACAAACATTACAATGACCATGCTTCTGAAATCGAAAGTGAGAGGAGCCTCATGTTGGGTGGGCACAGGTGCTGCCTGGGAGTGTGATCAGTTGGTGGGCGGAGATGCAGGTCAGTCAGGTGGACAACTGAAAGAGATCCCCAGCAGGCAGTATTGAAAATGGACATTGCGATGAGTGTGATGGAGGAAGGCTTTGCAAGCATGGGAGAGTGTTTGCAAGAGGTGGCGAAAGGCTCTGCCACACACATACTTCACCCTTCAGAATCACTCCTGGTCTGGCTGCGTACAGCTGAACTGCTAATGGGAGGGATGCACTCATGAAGCCTGTAAATGAAGCTGAAAGACACTATTACACATTCTTCAGTGAAAGTGAATATATTTTCAGATTATAAGGTGACAAAATGTGTTCACCTGTGCATCCACTTGTGATCAGAAATTCTTAACTTTTCTAGCTCTACCACTTTTTCTAGGTGCTGCCCTGACATCCACAGGAGGGGTGGAGACAGTCTATGCAATGGTTGGCCCTGTTGCCTCTGATGACTTTGGCATGCATCCTCTGGAGAGCTGAGACCTTGAAGGCCCCAGCTTGCATTGGCTGTCCTCCTGTGGGACAGCTGCTCCCTCTGCGGTGACAGAGGACAAGATTGGGGGGTCACTGGCAAAGGCGATTCAGAGGGAGATGACAGTCTCTGAGATTCCTGAGTGGATGACCCAGGGGTTTCCAGTTGCCACTTCTGCCTCCTGTTCCCCAAGCTCCCGGCCTGACTCCTTGAGGGAAAGGAGCACCTGGAGGGATTTTGAGATGCCCCAGTTCCTTCTTGCATTGCCACTAGAGGAACTCACCTATGGCTACCACAATAGAGTGCAGGTCTGCACGCATCTCCGTGTTCTGCTGGACCCGGGCCTCCAAGTGGGCACCACTTCATCAGAGAGCAGGCAGACGCAGTCCTCCGACTCAAGTGCCACTCTGTTGAGGGCTTCCAACAGCTCTGCGTGATATTCCGCTGCCTTCTGCTGACTCTCCACGATCAGTTAGAAAGCAAATCCAGAGGCTCGTCATCTGACTCGGACCTCACAGATGTCTCTTCCCCAGCAGTCCTACGAGTGCCGGGGAGCTTGGTTGAATCTGCCAATCCTGCTGCGGACACATGTCTGTGCAGTGACCACCAGATTGTGAACCCGAGCCTGCTGTAGATCTAAGTTCCACCGAGGTGTGTGTCTCTGACCTGGTGGAGGGTGTGGGTAAGTGCTGTGACAGGTCCTCCATATTTAAAAAAGAAAGGAATTAACAGCATTGGACCTATAGAAAGTGAGTCTGGAGAATTGATAATGGAAAACAAAGGGATGGCAAATGAGTTGAACAGGTATTTTGAATCAGTTTTCACCAAAGAGGATATAAGCAACATCCTAGAAGCAGCTATAAGCCAGGAAATGGGAGTAGGGAAGGAACTCAGGAAAATTACAGTCACCAGAGAAGTGGTACGGAATAAATTGTTGGAGGTGTGGGCTGACAAGAGCCTGAGTCCTGATGGACTTTATCCTGGGGTCTTAAAAGAATTGTCTAGTGAGATAGATGCATTGGTTTTAAGTTTCCAAAACTCTCTAGGTTATATAAATGACTCAGATGAAAGGATTGAAGGGATGGTTGCCAAATTTGCTGATGACACAAAGATAGGTTGGAAAATAAGTTGTGAAGAGGACATAAGGAGGCTACAAACAGATATACATAGGTTAAGTGAGTGGGAAAAGATTTGGTAGATGGGATCTTTTCTCTTGTGGAAGGGTCTAGAACTAGGGATTACTGTTTAAAAATAAGGGGTCACCCATTTAAAACGAAGATCAGGTGAAATTTCTTCACTCTGTGGGTCGTGAGTCTTTGGAATTCCCTTCCTGAAAAGATGGTGGAAGCAGAGTCTTTGAATATTTTTAAGGCAGAGGTAGATAGATTCTTGGTAAGCATGGAGGTGATAGGTTATCAGCGGTAGGTGGGATGCAGATTTCAGGTTACTGTCAGATCAGCCATGATTTTATTAAATGGGGGAGCAGGCTTGAGGGGCTGAATGACCCACTCCTGCTCCTTGTTCGTATGTTCAGAGGTTCCAGGCTGCTTATTTCCAGCTGTACAATGGAGGAGGCATCCTCTTCTCTGGAGGTGAGGACCTGGATGGAGCTGAGGGACTGGCTGGCTGAGGATGTTGGTCACTTGGCAGATCTCCCTGTGAACCAAAGTCGAGATAATTACTGCATGGCAGCAGAGTCAAAAACAGGAGAGAGAGCACTCACAATTTGTTGAGTGAGGAAGAATGTGGAGAAGGATCCTCATATTGCAGGATTTGCACCACCAACCTCACCATGGCCGCAAGCACACTTCATGTCCTCACCAGTCAGCAGAATGGCACGCTCCTCAACGTGAGTGAAGGGTCTAATGAGGCCACTCCATCCCTGGTCTAGGACCTGTCCCTGCTGCTGTGAGACAGCTTCTCCTGCACGAAAACAGATGGAGAGAGTGTGAGCAGGATGTATGGCATTGTGTGGCATGTTTGTGTGGTGAGTGGAGCCATGGATGGGATGAGGACCCAAGCTCCAGAGGATATGAGCCTGATGGAATGTGAGGGTTTGTGCGAGAGTTAGTGGTTTGTCCCTTAAGGTATGAGACCCCTATGGATGTGTGATGGGTTTGTGAGTGTGTGAGTTGACAGCGATGAGAAAAGCGCTATGATGTGGCAGGTGATATGTGCCAGGCAGACCAAATCTACAAGGGAAATTTGGTCAGGCTATCACAATGGTTTTCCAATTTGTATTTACTACTAGAGGATTTGTGCACTGAACTCAGAAGTAGTGAGTCCACTAACATCTTTAGTGATTTAAAAAATTAAATTAAAACCTTTATTAACAAAAGAAAATAATTTAAACACATACATAAAATTACAGTTACTTGGAACTATAACAAATCCCAAAATTCCTAATTAACCTGAATCCCAACTATACACCCCCTTTAAGGCAACAGTCCAAAATTGATCTTAAACTTAATTAAGCAATCCAGCAAAGTTATCACAGCACCTACTTGACAGGGAAATTCCAGAGGCTTTTAACACAACTTTAGTTACTGGACACAGCAGACTTCTGCAAGAGTGGCTAGCAGCTTTTCCCCAAGGCTGCACTACATGGTGTACCTTTCAAGATATTACACAGCCACACCCACAGAGATTCCGGCCTTCTTTATATATGTTCTCTCTCTTTAATGTATAAAATCCCATTATTCTACATGTCTTTGGAAATTTACTTTTCCCATAATATAAAAATCTTTCATGTCAGCATTATGGTCAGCACTTTTGGGAAACATAACATATTGCTTTGCCTCACTTAACTTGTTAGTCGTAAACATCACACCATCCCATCTCTCAAAAAAATCTTTAGTTCGCTGACAGTTTGTTTGAGGCCTTTACCAGGATCATCTCAATCCACCCCCCTCAGACCTGAGCAATTGTTTAATACAGTATAGGTTGCCAATTTATTTCTCATCTGGGAATCATCTGATGAGCTGCAGACGGGCCTACATTCACTCTTTACAGCTTGCCAGCAGCATTTAAGTAAAACCTAAAGCCAAATTTGGCTCTAGCCTTAGGTTGGTATGGATCAGCATATGGAGTTTCCACTCCGCTGAATTTGATATGATGTCTGAATTTTGGGTTTAAGCACTGATTATGAAATTACCTCAATTTGAAACCGCTAACCTTGACAGGTAGGAAAGGGTTAGGTGGAGTGTTAACATCTTGTGAAATAGGTACCTGCCTCCAACCCACTACATTCCGAGCTGTCTTAATAGTTACAGTGCTGAGGTTTGCACCAGGAGCAGGAAGGGGCCTATTCAAAATGCAATAGTCAAACCCAATGACATCACCAGTGCCACAAAGTAATATTAGCATCAGCATAGAGGGAGTCCCATAACCTCTATGCCTGGCATCAGAGCCACAGTGACAGGTGTTAACTAACCAGAAGAGACGAAGGGGGTTTTAGAAATTTGCCTTTTTTTTTTAACCTCTTGTAGGCCGGGCAGGAAAACTCTCCACACCTCTCAAGGAATTGTTCGACACGCCAAGCCCCTCCTCCTCTCCAATTGTGTTGGAACCTTCCACCTGCTCCATCCATTCCCCAATTGCCTCCTGAACTGACTGCCAGGGTTTGTTGCCACAAGTTCCCTGGCGGTGACCACCTGCTGCCAAATCCCTGCTTCCACCTGCTGATCAGTTAGTGGCTCTGACTGGGCTTCAGCCTGAACAACAGGAACGTCTATTTAAATGAAGTCCTGCCATTAAGATTGTTAACATGGCCGATGCTGGAAATCCTGAAATTAAAAACAGAAAATGCTGGAAATACTCAGCAGGTTAGGCAGCATCTGTGGAGCTAGAAACAGTGTTAACACTTGAGGTCAATGGCTTTTCATTGGAACTGGAAAAGTGGTAAAATGATGTGCGATGATGTCAGGCGTGCGTCCTGACACCATCGCGATATTTCGTTTGGCGGGCGCGCGCCAGAGTTGGCTGCGAGCCCGCCAAAATGTAAACGGCCTATTAAAGCCATTATGAAATTAATTGAACCACTTGTGAATGCTGCCCACCCAACCTTAAAGTTGGTGGGCAGGCGAAAAGCCCAAGCAGCCTTTGCATTTTTCAGGAAACCTCATCCACGAGGTTTCCTGAAGCATTTATTAAATAAATAAATATATTTTCATAAATATAAAAACATGTCCCCACTCATGTGACACAGTCACATGACAAGACATGTTTAAATACATTTTTAAATCATTTCTTTAATTATTTTAACATGCATTCAATCTCCCTGAGGCAGCTCTGAGTAGCTGAGCGCTACTGGTCACGTATTACACTGGGTGGGCCTTAATTATCCCGCCAGCGTAAAATGGCGGCGTGGAGCTAATTACGGGTGGCGATTGGTCCCGCGCCCGCTCCCGCCCAGCCTGCCCACCATAGGAAAAATCCTGCCCTGTGTATTGTGATTCTCAATATGTGGGCGGGGAAGGGAGAGTTAATTTAGTACAGGCTTCGAATGCTATCAAACCGAGTGCTTATTTGATAAGTGAACATAGTTTTCCAGCCACCTGGTATATTTGATTATTATGCACAATGTAGGAATGTTTTTATTGCTCTGTTAGTATAACGAGTTAGGAGGCCAATCACTAAAACATTGGCCTTTACCGTCATGAACTGGATAATGTAAAGCAATGAAAAAGTTTCCCAGATAAGGCCATAAGAGTTTATATTTTCCTGCTGGCATTAAGTTCAATGCCTCATATTTGGGAGTTTTAACTGCTTATGAAAATTAATAACTGCCTTTAGTGATTTACCAATAAAATGGGTAGAATATGGTCATCTGGATTGGTAGATTTATTGGTTTTCTTCCAATTTTCAGTTATTAGAAAAATCAGCAGGAATAAGATGAACTAGGAGTCTCTGTAAAGTCATTAGATCAAATTATGTAATTGTAAAATGTAAGAAGAATGCCTAAACTTTACGAGAAAAATATAAGAGTGGGTTACAAAAGGGAATGAAAGAAAGGAGGGTAACAAATATCAAAAGATATTAGAAGTATTCAAAAAGGCAACTCAACGTTCATTGCTCCCACAGACAGCATATTCAGAAATGACAAATTACTGTGGTTGATAAAACAATTTAAATAATTTTAATGCAATTGATCAAAGGTCCTTAATACATTGTGTGTATAAAACAATTTAAATAATTTTAATGCAATTGATCAAAGGTCCTTAATACATTGTGTGTATAAAACTAATTCCCCAAATTAATTGAAAGGGTTGCCTGCATTTGAGGTTTCCTGGACATAAGGCTAGATGGTATCAGTAAAGTTTTGTTTTTTTTATATCCCATTTTTAAAATTCTTATGAAAACTTTTCTGCCCTTTTATTTATTTATTTTCTTGTAAATTCCAAAACCTGGGAGTATATAACATACCTTCAAGTCTGTTAAGTAACATTTATAAATGATAAATGTTCAAATTAAATCTCCAATAAATAGGTAGAATCATAGAATCATTACTGCACAAAAAAGGCCATATGTGCATGCTGGCTCTCCTAAGGAAAAATTCACGTACTGAAACTCCTATACCCCTTGCCCACATCCCTGCACATTTCTCCTTTTCAGTTCTTTAGACAATTCAGAAAATGTAGAAAAATTTATGATACAGATAGGGGCAACTGTGCCCATCGTGTCTGTGCCAACCAAACAATGAGCCCCAGCCTTATCCCATTTTCCAGCACTTGGTCCATAGCCCTGGAGCTTATGGGACTTCATGTGCACCTTTTAAATGAGTTAAGGGTTTCTGCCTCTATTACCCTTTCAGGCAGTAAGTTCCAGACCCCTACCACACTCTGGGTGAAAAGATTTTTCCTTAGCTCCACTCTAATCCTTCTACAAATCACTTTAAATGTATGTCCCCTAGTCACTAACCACTCTGCTAAGGTAAATAGGCCCTTCCCATCCACTCTATCCAGGCCCCTTCAAAACTCAATCAAAAATCTCCTCAGCCTCCTCTATACCAAGGAAAACAACCTCAGCCTATCCACTTTTTCCTCATAAAATTGCAATTTTCCAGTCCTAACAATATCCTCATAAATCTCCTCTTTACCCTCTGCAATGTAATTACATCCTTTCTGTAATGAGGTGACAAGAACTGCACGCAGTACTCAGGTTATGCCCTAACTAGTGTTTTATATATTTCCGGCAAAACCTCCCTGATCTTATATTCTATGCCCCAGCTATTAAAAGAAAGTGCTGCATATGCTTTCTTATTCACTTTATCAACTTGCCCTGCTATCTTCAGGGATCAGTGGACATGCACTCCAAGGTCCCTCACTTCCTCTACACCTCTCAGTATCCTCCCATTTATTATGTAATCCTTTGCCTTGTTTGTCCTCCCCAAATGCATCACCTCACACTTTTCTGGTTTGAATTCCATTTGTCCCCTTCTGCCCAACTGACCAGTCCATTGATATCTTCCTGCAGTTTACAGCTTCCCTCTTCACTATCAACCACATGGCCAATTTTTGTGTTGTCTACAAACATCTTGATCATTCCCCCTACATTTATTTCCAAACTGTTAATATATGCCACAAAAGACAGGGGACCTTGTGGTGACCCCTGTGGAACCCCACTGCAAACAGTCTTCCAACCGCAAAACACCGGTCAACAATTACCCTTTGTTTCCTGCCACTGAGCCACTTTTGTATCCAGCTTGCTACATTCCCCTGGATCCCATGGGCTTTTCTACTTTTAAACAGTCTGTCATGTGGCAACTTGAGTTTTGCTAAAATCCATGTAGATCACATCAACTTCACTACCCTCATCAATCCTCCTTGTTACCTCCTCAAAAAATTCAATCAAGTTAGTCAGACACAATTTTCCCTTAACAAATCCATGCTGATTGTCCTTGAATACTTCTTGCTTTTCTATGTGACAATTTACCCTGTCTCTCAGAATTGATTCCAATAATTTGTCCACTATCAAGGTTAGACTGATTGGCCTGTAATTGTTTCACCTATTCCTTGCTCCATTTTTAAACTAAAGCACAACATCTGGCAGTGGCAGTATTGTCACTGGACTATTAAACCAGAGACCCCAGGGTAATGATTTGGGGATTCAGGTTCAAATGTCACCACAGCAGGTATTGGAATTTGAATTCAATTAAAATCTGGAATTAAAAGCCTAATGATGAAACCATTGTCATAAAAATCAATTTTGTTCACTAATGCCCTTTAGGGAAGGAAATCTGCTGTCTTTATTACCTCAGTCCCTCAGCAATGTGGGTCTTAAATGCCCTCTGAAATGGCCTAGCAAGCCAGTCAGTTGTATCAAACTGCATTGAGAGTAGCAAAGGCACAGAATGTACTCTGGGTGGGGAACTTTAATGTCCATCACTAAAAATGATTCGGTAACATAATTATTGACCAAGCTGCTCGAGAACTAAAGGACACAGCTGCTCGACTGTTAAGGAACTGTTAAGGTGGAACAAGTGAGGAAAATAGACTTGACCTGGGGAGGCAGTGGCATAGTGGTATTGTCACTAGACTAGTATTCCAGAGACCCAGGGTAATGCTCTCAGGAACCAGGCTTCAAATCCCTCCAGATGGTGAAATTTGAATTCAATAAAAATTGGGAACTAAAAGTCTATATTCATTAAGAACCATACCTATATCTTCTGTCTCTACACATATGTTAACTCTTGGTCTTTTATGAGCCCTACCTTTCCTTATTTATCCCCTTATTCTTAATGTAGTGATAAAACATCTTTGGGTTCTCCTTGATTTTACTTGGCAATATTCTTTCATGTTCACTCTTTGCTTTCCTACTTTCCTTCTGATTTCACTCCTGCACTTTCTACACTCCTCACAGCTTTCTGTAGTATTGAGTTCTTGATATCTGACATAAGCTTTCCTTTTCTGCTTTATCTTACCCCAGGGGACTCGAGCTTTGGCCGCTCCACCCTTTTGCTTGTGGGAACATGTTTACTCTGAACCCCTTGAACCACCCCTTTGAATGCCTCCCCACTGCCCTGACACTGATTTACCTTCAAGTAACTATTTCCAGTCCACTTTTGCTAAATCATTCCTCAGCTTAGTAAAATTGGCCTTCCCCTGGTTTAGACTCTGACTCCTGTTCTATCTTTGTCCTTATCCATAATTATGTTAAAAGTAACTGAATTATGATCACTAGTACTACAAATGCTCTCCTACTGCCACTTCTTCCACCAGGCCAGCTTCATTACTGAAAAATAATATTCAAAATCGTGTCCGCTGTTGTTTGACCCGTTATATACTGGCCAAAAAAATTCTCCTGAATGCACCTCAAGAATTCCATTTGCTCCATTCCTTTCACACTAAAACAATTACTATCTTACTATTATTGCCCAATTGTTTTTGCACTTCTCAGAGATTTTCCTACATTCTTGGTCTTCTATCTTCCCCTAACTATTTGGGGGTCTATAGTGCATTCCTAGTAACATGACTGCCCTTTTTGTTCCTTAGCTCAATAAATATAGCCTCATTTGATGATCCTTCTAATATATTGAAGAATCCTGCTTCGGACACCATGAAGTAGGCTTTGTAGTCTAAAGTATATTAACAGCAAGTCTTTATTAACAATTCGTAACTATATACTTATATACAATAAAGGGTACAGGTATGGAGCTGACTCCACCCTAGGCTTTACAAATCTCTGTCCATCCCTAGACTGGTACTGGCTCTGGATCATGTGCCTTCTTACATTACTTTATGGGTAGTACTGTACTCAGCCTCACATTAACCCTGTATGTACCAGACCCTACTACAATACAACACCCATCTTCATAGTTGTAATTGTTTCTTTGACCAAAATTGCCACCCCACATCCTTTTTTATTCCCCTCTCTATTTCGACTGAAAACCTTATAACCAGGAATGTTGAGCTACTACTGTCCTCTTTAAGCCAAGTTTCTATAATTGCTATGATATCATACTGCCACATTTCTATCTGCCTTCAGATCATCTGTTTTATTTGCTATACTCCTTGCATTGAAGTATATGCCAAACTCTTTTTTTTCTAACCTTTGTTTCCTCTGCCTTCCAGTCTCATTCACTAACTGTTATGATGCGGCAGGCAATTTGTGTTAGGTGGACCAAATCCACGAGGGAAACTTGGTTGTGCTACAGTTTTGCAATTTGTATTTATTATAAGGTGCGTGCACTCAATTCAGAAGTAATAAGTCCACCAAAACCTTTAGAGCTTTTATTAAAAAATTAAAATATTTATTAGCAAAATAAAAGATTTCAAGCACATACATAAGATTACAAATTACCTACTATAATAATTCCTAAAATTCCTAATTAACCTGACTCCCTGTCACACCCTCTTTAAGGCAATGGTCCAAAAATTTTATATTTTATGTTTTAAACAGATACAGCAAATTAATGCAATATCCTGGACAGTGGGATTCCAATGGCTTTTCTCTAGCTTCACTTTCGGTAGCCAGCAGACTTATGCACAAACACTGGAGTCTTCACTAAGGCTATTTCACACACTTCTGTTAAATCTCACATGGCCTTCTCCTCACACATAGCCCTTCATTCTCCTTTATATATATTTCTCTTTTTTTAATGTGTAAATTTTTATGTCCCATATGTCTTTAAAACAGTATCTTCCTCACAAAATAAAAACTTTCATGGTGTCAATATCGCCAATAACCTTTGGGAAAAATAAACTTAACTTTGCTTATCTGGCTAGTTGTAAACAGACTAAAATACTTTTGAAATCCAAATCTCCTTTCATCAATCTAAAGATGCAAATCCCCTTCACACCTTACATGTTAAGCCAGCATCCATGTTTACTCATTAGCATGTCAAGCATCTAGCTTCTTTTCATGAGTTAAAGCTTGCAGTCTACTTGACTCCAAATGTAATTAAATCACACACAGACAAACCTAACTATACTTATCCCCATAAACCTACTTTACAATAAACCAGAAAAAAGTTATGAAAATTATGATACTTTCATGACACTAACCTTCAGCCTTCCATTCCCTTTTCTGATTTTGCCCCATCTAAGTCTATTCTTAGCTTCCCATCCCCCTGCCAAACTAGTTTAAACCTTGCCCAACAGCACTAGAAAACCTCCCTGCAAGGATATTTGTCCCAGCCCTGAGGCCCAAACTGTCCAGCCTCCCCCAGAACTTGTCCTAATGCCCTTGGAATCTAAGGACACCCCTCCCCCACCCCTAAGGCACCATTTCTCCAGCTATGCATTCATTTGTTCTACCCTCCTATTTCTGGACTCACTTCCATGTGGCACTGAAAGTAATCTGGAGATTAGTACTCTTGAGGTCCTGTTTGTTAATTTTCCACCTAGCTTCCTAAATTCTGACTGCAGGACCACATCCCTCTTTTCACCTATGTTGTTTGTACCAATGTGGACCACAACTGCTGTCTGTTCACCCTCCCCCTCAGGGTGCTCTGCAACCATTCAGTGACATTCTTGACCCTGGCACCAGGGAAGCAACACATCATCTTGGATTCACATCTGTGGCCACAGAAACACCTATCAATTCCCCTAGGTATTGAATCACCTATCACTATGGCTCTTCCAGTCTTCCTTGTACCACCCTATACAGCTGAGCCACTCGTGTTGCCATGGACTTGGCTATGGTTGCACTCCCCAAATGAACCATCACTTTCATCAGTATTCACACCTACATCATGATTGGAGAATGTGATGCATTCAGGATCCTCCTGGACTACCTGGCAGTTTCTACTTGACTCCCTGGTGGTCATCCATTCCCTCACTCCCTGTATACCCTTAAGTTCCGGGGTAGGTAGGATGCAAATTTGAGGTTACTATCAGATCAGCCATGATCTTATTAAATGGTGGAGCTGGCCTGAGGGGCCAAATGGCCTATTCCTGCTCCTTGTTTGTAGGTTTGTGTCTATAAATCTATCCACATAACGCTCAACCTCATGTATGCGCCACAGTGACACCAGCTGCTGCTCAAGTTCTGAAACCCAGAGCTCAAGGTGCTGCATCTGATGGCATTTACTGCACAAATGATCATCCAGGATATGAGAGGTTTCTGTGTGATGTGGAGTTCCCACATCACACAGGATATGCACCTCTCAAGGTTGGAGAACCCCTGCCATTTCTCTATTTGTTAACTGATAACCTTGTTACGACGGATAAACCTTACTACTGGTAATAAACCTTCCTAACATTAATAAAGCTGTACCAGTACAAATAAAACTATTAATACACCTTACTAACATCGATAAACCCCACCAACATTTAGTACACCTTGCTAGTGATAATAAACCTTACTTAAGAATAAAAGATAAGACTCGCCAGCTACTCACTTGGTACTTGTCACTAATAGTTCATATTTTAATATTTTAACATGCCCCGTTGTTTAGACTCAGTTTCTAAGCAGCTATACTCATCAGCGAATCATCTTACGACTTTCCTGTAATGTCACTGTCCACTTCTTTTCAAACTCAGGATGCTCCTGTTCCTCTCTGTTTCTCTCTCCGCAAGTCAAGGTGTTAGCTTTTATAGAATTTTTGCAATGTACTCAAGGCATTTGATAGAATAGCTTTTCACTTCATCCCAATGATTCAGTCTAGAAATCCCTGCAGAAATGATTTGGCAAAACACTATCCACTGGCACTTCAGCAGGTTTATTGTGGTTTAGGTTGAGGCTGGTAGATAGATCTCTTATGCACTGTCGACCTTAATGGGGATTGCCATAATGGGGCTGGATTTTACATTCCCTTGCCAACAGGTTTGCTGGCGGGGGAACATGTAAAATCCAGTAGTTGGACTGCCCATTGCGTACCCACCTGTCCCTAACCAGTCTGATATTTTATGCACTATGGGGGTGGCATCAGGCAGCATGCCCACCCTTGAGCCTACTAAGGTCCTTAAGTGGCAAATTAACGGCCTCTTAAGGGCTCCATCTCACCGCTGGTGGTATTCAGGGAGGCCTAGCAGCTTTAGCCACGCAAGCTGGTGTTGAGCAAGCGGGGTGATGGGGGGAGCCTTTTTTTGTAGGCTCCCTAGCCTACGTTTCCCCCCATTAAACCCTCCCCCATGGACTCCTGAACCTGGTCCCCCACTCCTCAACCCGTTCGCCAACTTTGCTGAGACCCCCAAGCCCAGACTTACCTGGCACCCTCTGTATTGGGAATTGCCTGTAGTCCCAGCAGTGGCCATTTCTCTTGGCTGATGGCATTGGGCCTATAGAGCTGCCAGTCATCCAATTGACCAGTAGCTCTCTAAGGCTATCTCCTGAGATAGGGCTGAGGTCTCACCCTAAAGGAATTAATGTCGCTCCCGGCATTAAATAGCTGCAGGGCAGGCGTGAGGATCGTGGACAGGTTCCCTCCCTGACTTTGTAGCCAGGGGGCAGGAACCGTGGTGCCCATAAAATTCAGCTCAATGTACCCAGAGGCAGTTATCATATTTATTATCACATAATTAAATAGAAAACTCTTCATTCAAAATGCAAGATGGCATGGATGACCAAACGAACCTGTTTGTATAGGGGTTTACGAACATACAAATTAGGAGCAGGACTAGGCCATGCAGCTGCTCGAGCCAGCTCCGCCATTCAATAAGATCATAGCTGATCTGATTGTGGCCTCAATTCCAGATTAAATCTACCCTGATAACCTTTGATTAGCATGTTAGTCAAGAATCTATCTATCTCTGCCTTAAAAGTATTCACTGGCTCCGCCTCCACCCCTCTCTGTGGAAGACAGTTTCAAAAGACTTTGAGAGAAAAAATTTCTTCTCATCTCTATTTTCTAGACCCCTTATTTTTAAACTTAGTTCCCTAGTTCTCCAACAAGGGGAAACATCCTTTCAGCATCCACCCTGTCAAGTCCCGTCAAGATTTTATGTTTCAATAAGATCACCTCTCAACCTTCTAAACTCCAATGGCTGCAAGTCCAGCCTGTCCAGGCTTTCCCCGTAAGCTAACCCCACCATCCCAGGTATCAATCGAGTGAACCTTCTCTGAATTGCTTCTAACACATTGATATACTTTCTTAAATAAGTACTCATGTTGTGGTCTCATCAATGTCCTGTACAATTGCAGCAAACCATCCCTACTTTTATATTCTGTTCCCCTTGCAATAAATGAAAACATTTCATTTGCCATCCTAATCATGTATCTGCATACTAACTTTTCCTAATTCATGTACCAGGACACCCAGATCCCTCTGTACCTCAGAGTTCTGCAATCTTTCTCCATTTAAATAATATGCTGCTTTTCTAACCTTCCTACCAAAGTGGATAATTTCACATTTTCCCACATTACACTCCATCTGCCATTTTTTTTGCCCACTCATTAACCTATCTATGCCAGGATTTTGCAGTCCCTCCCACCCAGTAGGCTATTACAGTCCTGCTGAACTGAATGGAGACTTAAATGGCTCACCACATGGGGAGACATGCCGTGACGGGGTCCGTGTCTCTTTGCAGACTCATTACGTCCTCTTCGCAATTTATTTTCCCAACTATCTTTGTGTCATCAGCAAAGTTAGCAACCATATATTTGGTCACTTATCCAAGTCATTGATATAATTTGTAAATAGTTGAGGCCCCAACACTGATCTCTGTGGCACTCCATTCATCACATCCTACCAACCTGAAAAGGACCCATTTATCCCTACTCTCTGCTTCCTGTTAGCTAACCAATCCTCTACTCATGCTAATATGCTATCTGCTACACTATCAGCTCTTATTTTGTATGGTAGCCTGTGATATGGCACCTTGTCAAATGCCTTCTGGGAATCTAAGTACAGCACATCCACACGTTCCCCTTTATCCACATTTCTTGTTACCTTCTCAAACAACGCTAATAAATCAGTCAAACATGATTTCCCTTTCATAAAACCATGCTGACCCTGCTTGATTGCACTGAGATTTTGTAAGTCCCCCAACATAACCTCCAGAAATTTCCCTATGACGAATATTAAGCTAATTGGCCTGTAGTTTCCTGATTTCTCAATAGAGGAGTCACATTCGTTATTTCCAATCTGATGGAACCTTCCAGAATCCAGGGAATTTTTGAAAATTAAAACCAAAGCATCTACTATTTTAAAACAGAGGATAGAACCCATCAGAACCTGGGGACTTGTTAGCTTTTAGTTCTAATAATTTTCTAAGTCCCTTTTCTTTGGTGATTGTAATTGTTTTAAGATCCTCCCTCTCTTTCAACTCCTGATTCACAATTATTTCTCAGATGTTACCTGTATCCTCCACAGTGAAGACAGATGCAAAATATCTGTTTAATTCATCTGTTATTTCCTTATTTTCCATTATTAATTCCCTATTGTCTCTCTCTAGAGAACCAACACTCACTTTACTTACTCTTTTTCTTTTAAAATACCTTAAGAAACTCTATCTGTTTATATATTTCTAGCTAGCTTTCTCTTGAACTCTAATTTCTCCCTCCTTATTAAACTTTTGGTCATTCTTTGCTGTTTGTTATATTCTGTCAATCTTCTGACCTGCCACTCATCTTTGCAGAACTTTATGATTTTTCTTTCAATTTGATACTATCTTTAGCTTCCTTAGAGAGTCACAGATGGTATGTCCTTCCCATAGAGTCTTTCTTTCTCACTGGAATGTATCATTTCTGAGTATTCTAGAATATCTCCTCAAATGCCTGCCTCTGCATCTCTACTGATCCATCCCTTAACCTCATTTCCTAGTTCACTTTAGCCAGCTCTGTCTTCCTGTCCTCATAAATGCCCTTATTTAGGCTTAAAACACTAGTCTTAGATCCCCTCCCCTCTTCCTCAAACTGAATGTGAAATTCAAAGATATTTTGATCACTACTACCTAGGGGCATCTTCCCTGTAAGCTCATTAAATAATTCTGTCTCATTGTACATTACCATATCTAGTAAAGCCTGCTCTCCAGTTGGCTCTAAAACATGCTGCTCTAAGAAACTGTCCCAAAAACACTCTATGAACTCACCATCCAGTCTACCTTTGCCAATCTGATTTGTCCAATCTATAAGTAGATTAAAATCACCCATGATTATCACTGCACCTTTCTCATAAGCTCACATTATTTCTTCCTGTATACCCCATCCTACAGTATGGTTACTGTTAGGGGGCCTATAAACCATGCCTTTATTATTTCTCATCTCTACCCAAGCTGATTCCATATCTTGATCTCCAGAACTAAGGTCACCTCTCTCTCTCTCTCTCTCTCTATTGTACCAATCCTTAATGAACAGAGTTATCCCCCCACCCAACCACTGCACCCCCACCCCCCCCCCCAATCTTTTCCCTCCACCAGTTTCCTGTTATTTCTAAATGTCATATACCCTTGAATATTGTTGCCTGGGATATTATTTGTCATCCTACAGTCTCAGTAATGGCTATCACATCAAGTATGTTTGTTTCTTTTTGTCCTGTCAATTCATCTTTTTTTTTCTGAATGCAGCATGCATTCAGATAAGAGCCTTTAGTTATGTCTTTTTATTACTTTTGTAACCTCTAGCCTTATCTGCTGATGCACTCTTAGGTTTGTACTTCTGTCCCTTCTTGTCATTCTGTGACCATAATATCCTTTATTCCTACCTTGTTCTTTTGCCCTGTCTTCTCTATTTAATTTATCATATCTTCCCCAACTTGATCCCTTGCCCTCACTACAGCCCTAGTTGTATGACATGCCAGAACATATCCTAGCATAGTTCAGGTGTAGACCGTCCCAACAGTGTAGCTCCCACTTTCTGCAGTACTGGTGCCAGTGCCCCTTGAATCAAAACCCATTTCTCCCACACCAATCTTTGAGACATGCATTTAACTCTCTTACCTGATTTACCCTATGCCAAGTTGCTCATGGCTTAGGTAATAATAGAGATTATTATCTTTAAGGTTCTGCTTTTTAATTTAGCCCCAAATTAAGACTCCCTCAGCAGAATCTCTTTTCTAGTTCTACCTATGTCGTTGTTACCTACATGGACCACCAGCACTGGATGCTTTCCCTCCCACTGAAAGTTCCTCTCCAGCCCAGAGCAGCTGTCCCGAAATCTGACACCAGGCAGGCAATACAGCTATCTGGACACTGCTCTTGGCTGCAGAGAACAGTGTCTATCCCCCTAACTATACTTCCCCAACTGCCACTACATTCCTGTTAACTCCCCCCACTTTAATGGCTTCATGCATTATGGTGCAATGGTCATTTTGCTCATCCACCCTGCAGCCACCTCTTTCATCCAAACAGGCTGCAAAAACCTCAAATCTGTTGGACAGTTGCAAAGGCTGAGGCTACTCCACTTATACTTTCTGGATCTCCAAACCTGCCTCACTTGTAGTCACACCTTCCTGTCCCTGATCACTGACCAAATCAGAGGACCCTATCTTAAGGGGTGTCACTGTCTCCTGGTACAAACTGATGCATCACAGTGTCTTGGCCTCCAGCTCAATGACCCTGCGCTGAAGCCCCCTCAAGCTGCAGACACTTATTGCAGACGTGTTTGCCCTGGTTGACCCTGGTGTTTAAGGATCCCCATATTCTCCAGCTGCAACACATCACCTACCCTGTCATCTTTATTATGTGCTGATTAATTTATTCTTTATTAATTTATAATTAATAAACACTGCTGCTCCCAATAACCTTTACTACTGCTGGTAAATCTTACTACAACTAATAAAACCTTACAACTACTAATAAACCACAAATGTTTTGAAGATAAACAAGCAAAATATTCACCAAACAATCACTTATATGTTTTCCTGTGATTTCACTCTTTGATTTCTCTCAGGACATGGTCTGAAGTCACAGACTGGACTGGATTGGATAGCTCTTCTAGGTGGTGGTTACTGTCTCTGGGTGTTCTTTTCGCCCACTTTTGGGTTTTAAGTGATCAAATCAATTCAACCATGAGCCACTAATCAATTGCATAAATTGCTATTGCTATCAATAGATTGATGAAAGTCTGTCTCTGTTCTTATAATGATATGGATCTGTGTTCAAATATTTGCGCCATATGCAATTACACCACATTTAAGAAATCCAAACCCCAAATGCACAATAATTAGTATTGACTTCCTTAAACAATAGACATTCAGATTAGTTTTGTTTTCTGGCACAAATCAATGTTCATTCACTCTTAATGCAAACCCTCCCTTCCATAATCTTACTGTTTGTAATTAACTTGCACATGTTACTGCCATAGTTAGCATTTCTAATAACTTCTTTGCTATCACACATCATGCTGTTTTTAACATGAGGATTTGCCCAACAGATTTAATAGAACAAAAGAGAAAAAGGAGAAATTGTTTATGTCTGCCAAAAACAACACATCATCACATAACACACATATGCAGCAAAAGCTGTTTGGAAACTGTTCTGTCTTTCTGGTGTCAGGCATTTCAAACTGAGACGCAAATTCACCACTTCATAAGTAAAGCAATGAATACTCTAATTAATTAATTGCGGACAAGAAAGACACATTGCAGAAGGTTTTCATCTTGCACTCATCAGGAAAAGCATAAGAATTCCAGATTTCAAATTATCACAATAATTTATACTACCAGAGAAAAAGGTGCTGATTGGTTGGCAAGCTGAGGCAGTGGCATAGAGAAAGCAAAAGAGAATTATAGGCTCCCTAAGCTCTTGGGTAGTTCATAAAAAGGTGCAAGGCTTGAACATAACCCTCATAAGTTAGGCGTTATACTGCACTTCTGAATAATGTTCACCAAATTGGTCCCAGGGATGAGAAGGATGTACTATGATGAGAGGTTGAGTAAATTGGGCTTTTATTCTCTGGAGTTGAGAAGAATGTGAGGCGATCTCATTGAAACCTACAAAATTCTGAAGTGGCTTGATAGTGTAGAGGCTGAGAGATTGTTTCTACTGGCCGGGGAATCCTAAACAAAGGGCAAAATGTCAGAATAAGGGGCCAATCATTTAAAACTGAGATTAGGAGAAATTAGGGGGAGGCAGGGACATTGTGGTATTGTCACTAGACTAGTGTTCCAGAGACCCAGGGTTATGCTTTGGGGACCCAGGTTCAAATCCCACCACAGCAGACGGTGAAAGTTGAATTCAATAAAAATCTGGAATTAAAAGTCTGATGATGACCATGAAACCATTGCCAATTGTTGTAAAAACCCATCTGGTTCACTAATGTCCTCTAGGGAAGGAAATCTGCTGTCCTTACCTGCTCTGGTCTACATGTGACTCCAGACCTATCAGCAATGTGATTGATTCTGAAATGCCCTCTGAACAAAAGCAATTAGGGGTGGGCAATAAATGTCAGCCTAGCCCACATCCCATGAATGAATTAGAAAAAATATTTCTTCACTCAAAGGGTTGTGAATCTTTGAATTCTCTATCCTGGAGAGTTGTGGATGTTCCACCTTTGAATACATTTAAGGCTGGGATAGACAGATATTTGGTCTCTCAGGGAATGGGCAAGAAAATTGAGTTGATGCCCAAAATCAGCCATGATAGTATTGAATGGCTGAGTCATCTCAATGGGCCCTGTGGTCTACCCCTCCTCCTATTTCTTATGTTCTTGTGAATAAGATGTTAAATGGAGGTCCATCTGAACACAAAAAAAACCATGCTGCTATTTGAAGAAGTGCAATGAAGTTCTCATGATATTCTAGCCTGATCATTATCTCAATGAAATTTGAGAGACCTTTCTGTATGCAAACTGGCTGCACCCATTGACAGAGACTACACTTCGCTGTAAAATGGTTTATTATGTCCCAAAGTTACAAAAATAGGATATAAATACTTCTTCCTTTTCTTCCAAAAGTTTTTCGGAAAAGTGACCCTTAAATTGCCTAAAGGGTGTCTTAAAGATTCATAAGAGAATGCACTGTAAACTGCTTAAAAGGTACTTAAAAAGGACTTATCAGTTTTAAAGTTGCCCACTGAACTGGCGCTCAGCTGTTGAACTGAGAGCTGAGAAAGCAAACATTCACAGCATATTCAAACTAGGGAAGTTCCCAGGTAATCGGGTGATAAAAATGATAAGTTAATTATACCCAGAATATTTGTGTATAACATTTGGGAAAACCCAAACCACTAAGGTAACACCTAATCAAAAGAAACCTGTGACATCTTCCCAATTCTGTGGAAACAAACTCTTGACAAATGCAAGATGGATCAGTAGTGGAGCTGATAAAAACAAACACATTCTGTGCCACTTCAAGGAAAGCCTTGCTCCAGTGAATTACTTAACAGTAACAGGTCTCCACATTTGTCAGACAAAATGAACAGAATAGAGAAAGAGACCTCAAACTACAAGGGTCACCATGTAAAACCAGATGGCTCACCCAGCATTGACCTAGGCACATCCTGCTAAGTCAACTTTGAAAAGTCCACGTTGCTAACATGTGGAGGTTTGTGCCAAAACTGGGAGAGCTGTAATGACCCAGACTCCTGCATCACCATTCTTGGATATGTCCTACCGGCAGGACAGACCCACCACAGGTAGTGGCATAGGAATACACAGTTAGGAAGCAGTTGCCCTGGAAGTCTTCTATATTGACTCTGGACCTCATGAAGTCTGGCTTTTCCCTTTTTCCTGGCACAATAAAAAAAAATGTCATTGTATAGAAAGAAGATAAAATATGTGAGATTATTTGTATCTTTACAAATTGCATTTGGCAGTGCAAATATTACAGAATCTTGTTCAAGGTCAATTAATCATTTTAATTTTTTTGAAGAAATGAAAAGTACAATTGATGAACTGGCAGTACATTTACATTTAATTTCCCTAACAGGACAAACCAATTCTACATAGTATATATGCCTTCAGGGCAAGTTGAAGCACCTCTGTGTGTGCCAGCCAATTAAGAATAATGGGAAGACCGGGGAATTGGGATGCTCGATAGGAGGGTCCATTGCAACGTGTGGGTGTTTTAATTTTCTGGCATGGCTGCAGGAGGAGGAAAAATAAACATCCCTTTGTCTTTTTTTGTTAAATTTGGTATTTTGGGGGGAGAAGATTAAAAATGTTATAATGTCACCCAATTCCGTTTTTCACCTGAAGATTGAGCTATCAAATGTCCCTGACCTTCTTGTCTCGCCATCGCCAATAGTCTGTCGCAATGGCACCTATGCAATATCTGCTGCCTCTTCTTCTGCTGGTGTCCGATTTTGCAGGCCCAACATACCATCACACCTCAAGACACCTCACAATTGTTGCAAGCTCTTTGCTCCTGCAGGATGAGGAGAGAATGATGTATGCGCAGACTGAGTTCCCTCACCTGTTCCAGCATAACACTGACATGGGGGTGTTGCACTCCTCAGTGATGACCCCTGCTCAATTACACCCCATGTGTGTGGGTGGTTGACCTCTCAGTGATTCAAGTGGGCACATGCTCTGACAATATTAAGGAGAACTATGGGCCCTCAGTCTGCTCAGCTCATGTGCATGCTCTTGTACACAGTGTTAGATGCCTGTCACCTGGGAGTTGCTTGCCACCTACCTTTCCAGATCTTATCATGTTATTGAATATTTTATGATATTAGACCAAAGTCCCTCTGGTCACTCTTCTACTGCTAAACTCCATCCAGGCATATTTGGTGTCTCTTGGAAGATTTCTTCTGTCAGACACCGGGAACAATATCTCTTGTCTATCAGCTACTACCTCAGTTAAAGCCTCGAGAGGCATCAAAGAACCATGGGACCACCTGCGGGCACCTACCCATGCCAGCGCCAGTCCTTTCAGCACCCAGCTATGCCTTCTTCTCATGAAAAGTGACATGACTGGCACACACCTTTTCAAAGGGCCCTCAGTTACTGGGTCCAGCTTCCAGGCTGCTCCTGGCACCACTAATTGGTGCTGAACTCACACCCAGCCAATTAAGTCCTTTGCATACGAAAATTGTGAAAGGTCACTAATGCTGATGCAGCGTGGGGTCAGGACTCAGAAATGATCTGGGCACCCTAAATTGAAAATCCAGCCCTAGATTGCTTAGTTCTGCACCACGTCATTATATTTGTCCATTGAGAGCTCACATTGTCATTTATAATTCTGCTCTATGGAAATAAAAACCACTATCAACAGACAAATTATGCTGACAGCAGTAACAAGATGTTGAAATGATTGTATTGGGAGGTGAATATTGAGAAATTATCAACCCAGATGATTTCATTCTATTGTTCATTCTATACTGCAGAGTTTCCAACATGTAGCTTGTGGACGAAAATTCCTGGTGTATGCTATGTAATCTAACTGGCATAGCCTTAGGCCTCTACAAATTAAATTAATGCCTTTTCCAAATTTATTGCTTAACAGTCGTCTAATGATAACATTTGTTATGGTTACAGTACAAATCCAATATTTCCTGCATAAGTTGCATGCTATCACATCCTGACTCCTGCTGGTAGTAATGTCAGGCAAGCTAATTAAGTGGTAGAAGGCCCAACCTCAAGCATAAAATGAATGACTACACGAACAATCCCTACAGAGTGGTTAAAAATATTTCAGGCATAAGAAAGCCTTTTAAAATTGGTTGTAAACCTTAGACAAGGGAGTCATTCAAACACAGGAGCTTTTCCGACTAACATGTAATAAGCCATTTCAAAATTTACCTGTGGTCACTCCTTCAACATCTCTTTGGCTCCTTTTACTTTCCAACACTTTCCATTTACACATGTTAATGATCTGCCTTGCTACTTGAATGAAAAGAAATCAGCTATATTTTAAAGGAGCTTTGCTATCTGCTTTCAAGGGATCCATTTTTGGTCCACCAACAGATAAAATCAGTCAACACTAAAAGTAGAAATTACTGTAGCCATAACTATGTTATGTTATTTTAAAAAATCTGATTCTGTCTCCTGAGGCAATGGTTTGCACTGTGATGGTCAGCTCTGTGTCATACATCATCTGCTGTGGCTCAGGAGCTCCAATCTGGCACGGCAGTCTTTGCCACATTTACTGCTGATGAAGACAGTGAGCTGTAAAGGTACAGGATTTGTTATTCTCTGTTTTCTCTGGATCCTCTTCTTGGCCAGCTGAGCTTTCAGTTTTGCCTCACCTCTTCCAATGCCTCTCCAGTCAGCCTCCAGAGGTCAAGTCTGTCAGCAACTGTCTCCCAGTTGTCTGTTTCAATGTCTACCTTCTTCATAAGGACAACATGCAGATGTCCTTGTAGCGGAAGTATGGGTACCCAGGAAGTCATGACCCAGTGGTAAGTTCATTGTACAGAAGGTCTTTGGGTATTTGGCCTTCATTCATCTGATCAGCATGGCTGAGCTAGTGCAGGCATTGATGAGTGTATGCTGCCGGAATTAGCATGTTCCTGGACCTCTGAGTTGGCGACCTTATCCCGCCAAGAGACAGGATAATGATAAAGCTGAGACAGCGAAGATAGAAACTGTTCAGCCTTTTTTTAGCCTAGCATATGTTGTCACTACTGGAGAGGAGAGCGCTGAGGACACAGGTTTGCTAGATTCAGAATTTGGTGTTCTCAGCCAGATCACTGTTCTTGCATAGTCTCTTACTCAGTTTGGACACATAGATGCAGCTTTTACAATGCGCTTATTGATTTCAGCATCAAATAACAGATTGTGGAGCCTAGCTACATGAAGCTATTAACAACCTTCACCATCATATTGTCAATGCTGGTAGGTGGGGGATATGGCAACACCCTGGGCCATGACATTTGTCTTTCTGAAGCTGATAGCCAAATGAAACTCTTGACAGGCATGAGATATTCTAGCAGTTTACCATTGAAGAGGTTGAATTATATGAGGCACTGAATTCCCTGACACCCTGGCTCAAAAGTCGGTGGGGAGCTGCCAAGGGAACCACCAACTGGCAACAGACATTTAATGCTCAGTTGGCCTTTAATAGATTGGAAATGGGACTTCCACCCCTCAGAGACAGGAAGTCATGCCTCAGAGAGCTGCTGGCCAATCATAGGCTGGCAAGTCTCCAATACTTTGTGAAACAGGTGTGCAGTGGTGGATTGGGATTTGGATCAGTGTTGGGGGTCTCTTCGGTTGCCAAGCTTGCAGGCCCTGCAAGGGGTAGGGGGCTGAAGTTTTAGAAGTTATTTGGGGGAGGGCAACCTTGGGAGGGCTTGGGGGGAACGCTCCAATGGAACCAGAGGGCAGGATACCTCCCAGGTTGGCTGCTTGGCATAGGCCTTTCCCACCACCTGGTAAATCTGGTTGGCAGTGGCATTATGAGACCCTTAAGTGAGAATTAATTGCCCACGTAAGGGCCTCAATAAGCCCACAGGCATGCAGATGCCACTCCTGCCACTGGTATAATTGTGATGTGGGCAGGAACTGATAGGTAGCTGGCAGGCTGCCTGCTGTATTTAACAAGACCCCATCTTCAAACGCGCCAGCAGGAAAGCATAAAATCTGGTCCTTGGTGTTCCCCAGTGTGCAGGATTTGGAGAGTCAGGACGTGAGTTACTCATCACAGGATTCCTAGCTTCTGACCTGCTGTTGTAGCTACAGTATTTATATGGCTAGTCCAGTTCAGTACCTGGTCAATGGTAACCACCAGGATGTTGATAGTGGTGGATTCAGCAATGGCAATGCCATTGAATATCAAGGGGAGATAGTTAGGGGAGAATTTCCCCCTGTCAGGTGGGCCGGTTGGGAGCGGGCGTAGGCAGGCGTGGAGCAGATTGTGCGCTGCCATTTTTTGTGGACGGGCCAATTAAGGCCCACTGAGTGCGATGCGCACCTGGTAGCGTTCAGCACTACCTGTGCGGGCGGGGAAAGGAGGAAGAGTCGGGGCCTGCGCTGTTTTGCGCATGCGTGTGAAAGCGCGCAGAAATCTCCCTGAGGCACGGAGCTATCTCAGGGAGATTAAGTTCAAGTTTAAAGTTTAAAATAAAGAAAGTTAAAAATCATTTACACATGTCCCATCATGTGACAGTGTCCCGTGAGCTGGGACATGTTTATGAAATGTTTTTTAAAAAATTTATTTATTCAATTAAACCTTCATGAAAACCTCCCGTGGATGAGGTTTCATGCAAAATGCAAAGGCCACCTGGGCTCTTCACCTGCCTGTCAACCTTAAGGTTGGAGGGGCAGCCCTGTCAATTTGTTCAATTGATTTATTAATGGCCTTATCAGGCTTTAGACAGTTTGGCAAGCACACAGCTGACTCCGGTGCGCGCCCATCGAATGAAAGATTGGAATGACGTGCGGTGACATCGGGATGCACGCCCGATGCCACCACGCACTATTTTATGTGTTGGCGTGTGGGGGCGGGCCCTTATATTCTCTGGGTAGAATTTTACAACCCCAGCACCACAGGGTCGGGGCCAGAAAATATGGTGAGTTGTTCAAAACTCCACTGATTTTGGGACTAGAAGATCCTGCCAGCAGGAGGGGCCATAAAATTCCACCCTCTGTTGTTGCCTGGCACTTGCATGGTGCAAATGTTACTTGTTACTATTCAGGCCAAGCCTTAATGGTGTCTCGGTCTTACTGCATATGAACATGGACTGCTTCAGTATCTGAGGTGTCATGAATGGTGATGAATAGTATGCAATCATCAGCAAACAGCCTCTGACCTTATGATGGAGGAAAATGCCCTGGAATTGATATGACTGCCCCCTAGTAACAACCATCTTCCTTTGTGCTAGGTTTGACTCCAACCAGTGGAGAGATTTTCCCCGATTCCCATTGACATCAGCTTTGCTAATTTACTCAAGTTCTCATCACAGGACAACCCTCTCATCCCAGGGACTAATCTAGTGTACCTTCACCAAACTGTCATCAATGCAAGAATACCTTCCTTAAGTATGGGGACAAAAACTGTGCGCAGAATTCCAAGAGTGGTTGGTCCAAAGCCTTGTAGAAAGACTGAAGCAAGCAAGACTTCTTTGTTCTTGTGCTGCAATACCCTTGCAAACATTTCCCTTCCTAGTTGCTTGTTGTACCTGCATGTTAGCTTCCTGTAATACAGAAGCAAAACTGTGCCAGGTGCTGAAAATCTGAAATAAAAACAGAAAATGCTGGAAATATTCAGTAGGTCAAGCAGCATCCATTAAGAGAGAATGAGTTAATGCTTCAGGTTGATGACCTTTCAGGTTAGGAAAGGTTAACTCTGCTTCTTTCTCCAAAAATGGAGGGAGTCAGCTTTTTGTGTTTCTTGTGAGTGCGCCCAAGTCTCTCTAAATATCAACATTTAAAACAGCATCAGTGTTGCCCGTTGAATGAGACGTTAAACTGAGTCTCCACCCATCTCTTCAGGTGCGTGCTAAACGTCACATTGCAAAATCTAAAACCAGGGAGAACATCAACATTGCCTTCTTCCCCATAGCACATTATTTTCTTAAGAAGTATAACAGCAAAATGTACCTCTGATATTTTTTAAAAGGTGTGAAACATTTAAATGTTGATATCCCATTTTTGCCGGCAGGGAAAAGAGGGTGGGGCGTGAATCACGCAGGAGTGGAAAGAAAAACTCAGGAGGGCCATTTGAACTCAGCACTGAATTCAACCAGACCCCATTTTGGCTGTTGCACGGGCCTTAACCTGCAATGTCGGAGTCACGAGTTTATGGAATAGACTTAAACCCTATTAAAGGGCAGATAAGCTCTGTGTAACTGTCATGATGTGAAGCCACTTCATCCCCGCTTGAGGAGGTCTACAAAGATTGAATGGTTTTTTTTTTACATATTGAAGGCTGAATTACATTTTCAGAACTTTTTAAATTTTATTTCATCTCAACATGGCTCTTGAGGTTTGCCCGTGGTGAATATAGAGTGAGTTGGCATGGAGGATGCAAATGTCAAGGGTGAGATGGCATGAGTCAGTATGAGGGCGTGAAGGTGGCATGGGGAATGGATGGATGGGGTGAGAGGGTGTGAGAGGTGAGGGCCAGAGGACCTTAAAATTGAACAAAACAACAAGGCCCAAGGCGGACCTTTAAAACAGCCCACCTTGACACTTTGCCACCCCCAGTGGCCACCGCCAATCTGCTTTGGGGCATTTCAGGCCGAACTCTATCCCGCCCCTGCCTCACAGAGCAAAAATTGGGCCTGACAGTGCGCATTCTCCCAAGTGGATCGGCCAAGTTGGGAAATTTCTTGATTCGAGCTATCCGCCTCAGTACTGGAAACCCAGCCCCAGGAGAGACGCCTCATGGGAGCGCGGAGATGCGCATCACCACAAAAAGGCCCAGTACTCAGGAGCTTCAGGGGTGGACAAGTTGTCAGCTACTTGCGCAGGACTAACACTGCCACTAATTTTTACAACACAGGCAACGTGCCTTTTTGTCCTTCCTTCCCCTTCCCATTGTTCTTATCTCACTCGCTTGCCTGCTAAAAAGATTATTTTGCGGACTCCCTAAAAAGTCACTGAAGCACCCCGTTGGACTGCAGATACCAGTTTGAAAACCACTGGGTTATAACACAGAAACAAAGGGCAGGACATGGATAACACTGACTAAATATTAATTATTGCCCTCATTAGCCCAGATAGATTAAGTGTTAACCATTAGTGACTGGAATCACATGTAGGCCAGACTAGGCAGAAATACCACTCCTCTGAAGGCTGTTAGTGAACCGTTTGACACTTCTTAACAATCCCGCAGCTTTCATGATCATTTTATCTGATGCCAGCCCACCAGAAGAATTGAAGCTCATTTTATTACCGGCCTTTACAGGATTGGAGCTCACAATCTGTTGATTGCTGGGCTATTAGGGCTGTGGTAACTGGATGTGTCTGTGTTGAAATTGTCCAAAGACCCACAGAGAGGTATAGCAAATTGAAATGAAGAATATAAAAAGTGCACGGGGACCTTGATAGGCTAACATGATAGGTAAATAGGTAGCAGGTGGAGTCCAATGTTAACAATTTGGAGTAATAAATTATGAAAGTAACCAGGGAAAGCAAATACACTTAAATTATTAAGATTGGAACTGGATCAGAGGGACCTTGGTGTGCAGACATGCAGATGATTAAAGATAGCAGCACAAGTAAATTGAGCCATGATAAAGGCAAATGGAATCCTGTGGTTTGTAACTAAAGACACAGAACAAAGCAAGGAGGTAATGCTGAGTTATACAAGACCTTAGTTAGGCCTGTGTACTAATTTAAGAGATGTGCAAATTATTTTCCTAATATTGCAAAGTGGGCAAGAGTCACCTTTAGGTGGTGGTGTAGTGGTATTGTCACTGAACTGGTAATCCAGAGACCCAGGGTAATGCTCTGGGGATCTGGGATTGAATCCCACCACGGCAGATAGTGGAATTTTAATTCAATAAATATGTGGACATAAAAGCCTAATGATGACCATGGAACCATTGTTGATTGTTGTAAAAACCCACCTGGTTCACTAATGCCCTTTAGGGAAGGAAATCTGCTGTCCTCATCTGGTCTGGCCTACATGTGACTCCAGACCCACAGCAATGTGGTTGACTTTTATAAATGCCCTCTGCATAAGGGCAATTAGGGATGGGCAACAAGCATTGGCCTAGCCAGCAACGCCCACACTCCGCTAACGAATAGGCTATTCTTCATGTATGAACCACAAATGAATGTTGGCTGATGATTTATCCATAAAAGATATCATATGTGAGCTCTTTTTCTCCTCACATGGCATTTACAATTTCTGGAACTAGCTATTGAACAGTGGCCAGTGGTAGGAATTTGACTAACCTTTCCCCTTCCTAGCCCAAGGATTGAAGGTGCAGATCAGCCATGATTGAATTTTCATGCCTACTCTGTCTAAGCAATTGAATTTAGCACCTACCCATTTAGATTTTTTTAAATATTCATTTACGGATGTGTGGATCGTTGGCTAGACTAGCATTTTTGCCCATCCCTAATTGCCCTTGAGAAGGTAATGGTGAGCTGCCTTCTTGAACCATTGCAATCCATGTCCTGTAGGCACACCCACAGTGCTATTTGAGGGAGAGTTCCAGGACTTTGACCCAGCGACTGTGAACGGTAATATATTTCCAAGTTAGGATGGTGATTGACCTGGAGGGAAACTTCCAGGTGGTGGTTCTCCCATCTATCTGCTGCCCTTGTCCTTCTAGATGGTAGCAGTCTTGGGTTTGGAAGGTGCTGTCTAAGGAGTTTGATGAATTACTGCAGTGCATCTTGTAGATAGAATACAATGCTGCCACTGCTTGTCAGTGGTGTAGGGGGTGAATATTTGTGCATGGGGTGCCAATCAGCGGGTTGCTTTGTCCTGGATGGTGTCTTGAGTCTTGTTGGAGCTGCACTCATCTAGGCGAATGGAGAGTATTCTATCAAACTCCTGACTTGTGCCTTGTAGATGGTGGACAGGCTTTGTGGAGTCAGGAGGTGAGTCTCTCAAAACAGGATACCTAGCCTCTGACCTGCTCTAAGTTAAAAGCAAAATACTGTGGATGCTAGAAATCTGAAACAAAAATAGAAAAAGCTAGAAAAACTCAGCAGGTCTGGCAGCATCTGTGGAGAGAGAAATGGTCCTTCTTCAGAAGGTCATACAGATTCGAAACATTAACTCTGTTTCTCTCTCCACAGATGCTGCTAGACTTGCTGAGTTTTTCCAACATTTTCTGTTTTTATTTCTGACCTGTTCTTACCATAAGAGCAGAAGTAGGCCATTCGCTCCATCGAGTCTGCTCTGCATTCAATGAGATCATGGCTGATCTGATAATCCTCAACTTCACTTTCCTGCCTTTTTCCCATAACCCTTGATTCCCTTACTGATTAAAAATCTGTCTGAATCAGATAAGACCATGTAGCCACAGTATTTATATGGCTAGTCCAGTTCACTTTCTGGTCAATGGTAACCCCCAGGATGTTAATAGTGGGGGATTCAGCGATGATAATGCCATTGAATGTCAAGGGATGATGGTTAGATTCTCTCTTGTTGGGGATAATCATTGCCTGGCATTTGTGTGGCACGAATGTTACTTGCCACTTGTCTGCCCAAGCCTGAGTATTGTCCAAGTGTTGCTTCATTGTTCAGTTTTATAAATGGCAGTGTACTTAATAATGAGCCAACTGCGGGGCTGAGGTAAAAATATTTTTGGAGTATTTGTCTGTCTGAGAACCTTCATCAGAAGAACTCCTACGGGGTTCCACTTGTCTCCCTTGCATGTGCTCAGCCTCCACTGCTTTCAGAAATTTCAGACTTGCCTTGCAAGGGATAGAATCTCTGGCTGCCTCTTGAAAAGCATATGTTCTCATGGACCATAGAACCAGTGACAGGAAGTCCCAATGCTAAGCATTCCTGCAAGTCTAGTTCAGTCAGGATCCAGTGTATTTGTGAAGGGCGGTACGTTGAATGCACTGATGAAAAGTGGGGCTCCATCAATAGAGTCCAGACCAGAACAGTGAAATGGAAGTCTAAAGAATAGTCACTCTTTTTTGAATATTTACTATTCAGCCCTAGTGAACCAAAGAAGACCTGGGTGGAGTTGGGCAGCTAGTCCCCATGGCTTAGGGGACATGGGGCAAATGGCAGCTGGGAGTGTCCCATAGTGGCACTTACACCCGTCTTCTCCATGCAAGTAAACTGATGTCCCACTAACTTCACAAACTCTGATGGAATCAGCATTGGAAGTGACTGGTGGGCATGCTTCCAGCATAACTCCTGGGATCCTGACCCAAGGAATTTTGGCGCTTAATTTGTTGTTTTACGGATAGAGATGTTGGCTAGGGAGTGCACCTTATCATAATCTGACATTTAATTGCTTAGCTAATTTGATGAATGTAGTCTGACTTTAATTATTTTCCTCATCTGTGATTAACTATGCATAACTTCTCTGGAACACCATCTAAACATCTGGTTTGAAGTTCGTGCCAACAGATAGCACATTCTAAAGAATTAGCTCACTTTGCTTCATTATTAATTCCATTCCTCCCAGGGGATTTTCTTTTTGTTCTTTTTTATTCATATAGCAAGACAATCTGCAGTGGACAATAAGTAGGATAGTTAATTAAATACAGAGAGCCCATTATACAGTGATTATGGAATGCATATATTTGCTTTGTATATATTTTGAACTGGATTTAACACAACAGTTAAGCTGGTTCTCTGACAGGCTGAATGGATCATATTTGAACCTGAAAAGAAAAACAAATGCAATGAACCAAACATCAATAACCACAGTAATGTGGGACTTAAATCGAAGGGGCAGGGCAGAGCAGAGGTGGCGTTGGGTTCTGGAAAACTTTTAGTCATTCTCAAAATTAGAGAAATCAGCATATGCTTTAAATCTGACAATGAACTAGGTTGCTGAAGACAGCTACTGATGGAGTTTTATGTCAAGAAAGTATTTTGGTCAGATAAGTACTAGCTATAGACTGTGGTCGTCACCTTTGGGACTGTATCATGCAGTGGAGCATAGAGTAGAAAATAATAAATTATATGTTCCACATAGTTTCATCAAATTCATAATTCTTATTTCCTGAATTCAAAAATAATGACCCATTTAGTAGTATCACACTGGAATATCTATTTTGTGAATCAAGGAGAGGGATTTTTGTTCTGGGAACCGAACAGCTTCCCATTTCGATAGATGTCAACAGTCTGTATTTGACTTTTATGAACACTGTTCACTGAGTCACAGAATTACTGAATTTTTACAGTGCAGAAAGAGACCATTCGACCCATCACATCTTTCCGAATGGACAACTCACTTAGTGCTATTCTCTGTTTTCTATCCGTAACCCTGCACATTCTTCCTTTTCAGATAACATTCTAATTCCTTTTTGAATGCCTTAGTTGAATCTGCCTCCAACACACTCTCAGGCAGTGCATTCCAAACCTTAACCACTCGCTGTGTGAAAATGTTTTTTTCTCATATCGCTTTTGCTTCTTCTGCCAATTAAATCTCTGCCCTTTCACCCTCAGTCCTTTCACGAATGGGAACAGTTTCTCCCTATCTGCTCTGTCCCGACTCATCATGATTTTGAATACCCCTATCAAACCTCCTCTCAGCCTTCTTCACTCCAAGGAAAACAGTCCTAACTTTTCCAATCTGTCTTCATAACTGAAGTTCCTCATCCCTGGACTCAATCATGTGAATCTTTCCTGCACCCTCTCTAATGCCTTCACATCTTTCCTAAAGTGCAACACCCAGAACTGGATGCAAAACTCCATCTGAGGCCAAACTAGTAACTTATACAAGTTAAACATAACCTCTTTGCTCTTGTACTCTTTGCCCCTATAAATAAAGCCTAGGATACCAAAAGCTTTATTTTGAGGTTTCTGTCCATGTCTCTGCATCTAGAACAGAAAACTAATCTGCTCTTGGCTTTTGTAACCCATGGTCATACTTAGCTCTGCCCCTGAGAACAGCTCCCAGCTCTGACCTGTTGCTGTTTGTCTAGCAATAGGGCACCAATGTAGGCAGGAATTCACCCGATAGTTTTTTGAAATCAGGAATTCCTATTTTCAGAGTAGCAGCATTGTGTAAAAGCCATGAATGACTCTGATACCCCAGAGAATGAGTACTTGATCAAATACGAACTAGCACTAGGAGTAAGTCAGTTGGCCCCTCAAGCCTGCTCCACCATTCATTAAGATCATTGCTGAACTGATTGTGGCCTCGACTTCACATTCCACCTATTCCCGATAATCTTTGATAGTTTCATGGTCACCATTACTGAGGCTAGCTTTTTTTATATTCCAGATTTCTTTTTTATTGAATCAAAATTCCACCAGCTGCCATGGTGCAATTTAAACCCATGTATCCAGGGCATTAGACTAGGGCCACTGAATTACTACATTGCCATTCTTCTGCCATCTCCCGATTACAGTGTGCAGGAATCTCAAGTATAGGCAGGACATTTCCCCAAGAAGATTGACGAATGGAGAGAAGAAAAAAAGTCAGCAGATATGTCCACCTAGATCACTCCTATACACATAGAGGGGGTGGGTTTCATAGTCTTTACTTGGTGTTAACAGCCTCAGAAAGCCATTGGCAATCTTACTACACCATTAATACTGACACTCCATCAGTTCTGATTTAAAAGGGGCCAACCACTGGGTGTCCAAAATGTATGCCTCTTTCAAACGCCTTTTAGTTATCAAATTAGGGTATTGCAACATAAATCGAACCCTAATTTCCATTTTAGGTCAGAATTGACCACACCCTCCATCATGTGGCTTATGACTAGTGCCATGAATGATGGAGCGACAGAGAGCTGCCAAAGGTAAGTGCTGATTTTTTTTTTGAGGGTAAATGCTCTCCTCCAGTGCTCACAGAAATAATCTGGGCTCCTGCTGATGATTGAAATAATGTTCAGCTCCATTTGCATCTCCGCGGATAATAAAGTAGTCTGTGCTGCTATGCAGCTAGACCTTGGACAACATCCAGCCTTGGGCTAATAAATAGTTAATAATATGCAGAATTTTTAGGTCAGCGTGCAAGCATGCGCCCAACCCAATCGGATGCAAAATTGCATGAGATGACGTCAAGCGAGCATCCCGACATCATCCTGTGCTTGCGCAATATTTCAGTCGGCGGGCATGCTTTAAACTTTTGCACAGCCAACCACTAGGCCAATTAGTGTAATTGAAATTGCAATTGTCTCTGATTTTCCGTGGTCCGTCCAACCTTATGCTTGGCAGATGGGTAAATCGGCCAGGCGGACTTTGGATTTTTTCTGATTTTAAAACTCACTGGAGGCGAAGGAGGCTCCACAAATTTCCCCATCCTCAATGATGGAGGGGCCCAGCAGATCAGTGCAAAAGATAAGGCTGAAGCATTCGCAACAATCTTCAGCCAGAAGTGCCGAGTGGATGATCCATCTCGGCCTCCTCCGGAGGATGCCAGCATCACAGATGCCAGTCTTCAGCCAATTCAATTCATTCCACATGATATCAAGAAACAGGTGAAGGCACTGGATACTGCAAAGGCTATGGGCCCTGACAATATTCCAGCAATAGTACTGAAGATTTGTGCTCCAGAACTTGCTGTGCCCCTAGCCAAGTTCTTCCAGTACAGCTACAACACTGGCATCTACCCGGCTATGTGGAAGATTGCCCAGGTATGTCCTGTACACAAAATGTAGGACAAATCCAACCTGGCCAATTCAGTCCACTCTCAATCATCAGTAAAGTAGTGGAAAGTGTCATCAACAGGGCTATCAAGCGGCACTTCCTTAGCAATAACCTGCTCACTGACGCCCAGTGTGGGTTCCACCAGGGCCACTTGGCTCCTGACCTCATTACAGCCTTGGTTCAAACATGGACAAAAGGGCTGAATTCCCGAGGTGAGGTGAGAGTGACTGCCCTTGACATCAAGGCAGCATTTGACCAAGTCTGGCATCAAGGAGCCCTGGCAAAATTGGAAGCAATGGGAGTCAGGGGGAAAACTCTCTACTAGATAGATTTCATACCTAGCACAAAGGAAGATGGTTGTGGTTGCTGGAGGTCAGTCAGCTCAGCTCCAGGACGTCACTGCAGGACTTCCTCAGGGTAGTGTCCTAGGCCTAATCATCTTCAGCTGCTTCATCAATGACCTTCCTTCCATCATAAGGTCAGAAGTGGGGATGATCGCTGACGATTGCACAATGTTCAGCACCATTCATGACTCCTCAGATACTGAAGCAGTCCATGGCCAAATGCAGCAAGGTCTGGACAATATCCAGGCTTGGGCTGACAAGTGGCAAGTAACATTCGCACCAGACAAGCGCCAGGCAATGACCACCTCCAACAAGAGAGAGTCCAACCATCATCCCTTGACATTCAATGGCATTACCATCACTGAATCTCCCGCCATTAACATCCTGGGGGTTACCATTGACCAGAAACTGAACTGGACTAGCCATATAAACACTGTGGCTACAAAAGCATATCAGAGGCTAAGAATCGTGTGACGAGTAATTCATCTCCTGACTCCCCAAAGCCTGTCCACCATCTACATGGCACAAGTCAGGAGTGTGATGGAATACTCCCCACTTGCCTGGATGAGTGCAGCTCCAACAACACTCAAGAGACTTGACAACATCCAGGACAAAGCAGCCTGCTTGATTGACACTACATCCACAAACACTCACTCCCTCCACCATCGACGCTCAGTAGCAGAAGTGTGTGCCATCTACTTGACATAGTCTACTTGGACTTCAGCAATGCTTTTAATAAGGTCCCAAATGGGAGACTGTTAACGAAGGCAAGAGCTCATGGGATCCAAGGCAATTTGGCAAATTGGATCCAGAATTGGCTGAATGGCAGGAAGCAGAGCGTAATGGTCGAGGCGCGTTTTTGTGACTGGATGCCTGTGTCCGGTGGGGTTCTACAGAGATCGGTGTTGAGTCCCTTGCTGTTTATGGTATATATAAACGATTTAGACCTGAATGTAGGAGGGTTGATCATTAAGTTAGCAGATGATATGAAAATTCATGGGGTAAGGTGGTTAAGGAGGCCTATAGGATACTCATGTTTATTAGCTGAGGCATAGATTATAAGAGCAGGGAGGTTATGCTGGAACTGTATAAAACGCGTGTGCTTCTCATGGGTCGGTGCGGACTCGATGGGCTGAACGGCCTCTTCTGCACTGTGATTCTGTGCCTCTGTGAAAGCTGGTTGGGCCACAGCTAGAGTATTGCTTGCAGTTCTGGAATCTGCATTATAGGAAGAATGTGATTACACCAGAGAGAGTGCAGAGGAGATTTACCAAGATGTTGCCTGGGCTGGAGAGTTTTATTTATGCGGAGAGATTGGATAGACTGGGGTTATTTTCCTTGGAGCAGAGGAGATTGAGGGGGGACATGATTGAGGTATGTAAAATTATGAGGGACATAGATAGGAAGGGACTTTTCCCCTTGGTGGAGGGATCAATAACCAGGGAGCATAGATTTAAACTAAGGGGCAAGAGGTTTAGAGGGGATGTGAGGAAGAACGTATGTTAGCTTTTTGGAGTTCATGCACAAGGACACCCAAATCCCTGAAGCAAAGCTGTCCAGGGAATTGGTGAGACCACATCTGAAACACTGTATTCAGTTTTGGTCTCCTTATTTGGGAAAGAATATAATTGCATTAGAAGCAGTTCACAGAAGGTTCACTCGACTTATTCCTGGGTTGAGGGGCTTATCTTATGAGGAAAGGCTGAGCGGGTTGAGCCTATAGCCATTGGAGTTTAGAAGAATGAGATGTGATCTTATTGAAACGTGTCAGATTCTGAGGGGATTTGATAGGGGTCATACCGAGTGGATGTTTCCACTTGTGGGAGAGGCTAGAACTAGCCACACAGTTTAAGCATAAGAGGTCTACCAGTTAAGATGGAGGTCAGGGTCATTCGTATGTGGAATTCTCTTCCCCAGAAAACAGTGGAGACTGGGTCATTGAATTTATTCAAGGCAGAATTAGACATACTTTTGATAGACAAGGGAGTCAAGGTTATGGGGGCAGATGACAAAGTGGAGTTGAAACCACAACCAGATTAACCATGATCTTATTGAATGGTGCAGCAGGCTTGAAGGGCTGAATAGCTCCTGAGTCTTATGTTCCTACGAATGATTATAGCTCTATGTATGGGATAGACTGCTATAATCAGGACAGTATTTGGTGAAACTGAACTTGGTTGTAATTGATTAGAGGGTGAGACAAGTCTGTCTATTATTGCCATTGCTCTTCAGCATCTCTGTGGAAGCCATGATAAAAGAAGAACTGGATGAAGTACAGAAAGGTGTCAAAGTAAGGGGTTAGTCCCTACTCTTCAACCCCCACCTATGGCACCACCCCATGCCCACGCAAAAGATGTAACACCTGCCCCTTCACTTCCTCTCTCCTCACCGTCCAAGGGTCCAAACACTCCTTTCAAGTGAAGCAGCATTTCACTTGCATTTCCCCCAACTTAGTCTACTGTATTCGTTGCTCCCAATGCGGTCTCCTCTACATTGGAGAGACCAAATGTAAACTGGGTGACGGCTTTGCAGAACACCTGTGGTGTGTCCACAAGAATGACCCAAACCTCCCTGTCACTTGCCATTTTAACACTCCACCCTGCTGTCTTGCCCACATGTCTGTCCTTGGCTTCCTGCATTGTTCCAGTGAAGCCCAACGCAAACTGGAGGAACAGCACCTCATCTTCCGACTAGGCACTTTACAGCCTTCCGGACTGAATATTGAATTCAACAACTTTAGATCTTGAACTCCTTCCTCCATCCCCACCCCCTTTCTGTTTCTTCCCCCTTCCTTTTGTTTTTTTCCAATAATTTATATAGATTTTTCTTTTCCCACCTATTTCTATTATTTTTAAATATTTTATGCTCCCCCCACCCCCACTAGAGCTATACCTTGAGTGCCCTACCATCCATTCTTAATTAGCACATTTATTTAGATAATATCACCAACTTCAACACCTCTGTGTTCTTTTGTTCTTTTGTCTATGACATCTTTTGATTATCTGCTCCTATCACTGCTTGCTTGTCCCTACAACTACACCCCCGCCCCCTCCACTTCTCTCCCCCTCCACACCCCCACCTTAAACCAGCTTATATTTCACCCCTCTCCTTGGATTCACCCAGTTCTGCTGAAGGGTCATGAGGACTCGAAACGTCAAATCTTTTCTTCTCCGCTGATGCTGCCAGACCTGCTGAGTTTTTCCAGGTAATTCTGTTTTTGTTTTGGATTTCCAGCATCCGCAGTTTTTTGTTTTTATCAGTTAGTTGGTGAAGGTAGTGAGATCTGTAGACATTTAATAGTATTAATTCCCTAAGCTCATGTTTTAAGAATTTAAAAATTTTGAACTGAATTTCAAATCCTGCATGAAAATTCAAAAGTAGTTTGGTTTATATGATGTTTAAATGTTATTGTGATATTGTCTAGTTTATTTGTACAGTATAAGTGCAAGTCATATAATGTTATATTATTTACAATATGCAAAACCTTCTCTCTCTTTCTCTCTCAATTTCTATCCATTACCCACCACCCCCCCCCCTTTATTTATTATCCATTATCCTATAGCCATATATTTTCTACCTCATTGCCCCATTGTTTAAGAAAGGAATGTTTACTTATAGTAACAAATAGACAACTTTGAATCCAGGTGCTGAGAATATGATTTTTAAAAATGATACATTAGTAATTACGATTGTTACTATTTAACCATTAGTTTGCTATTCATCCCATCATTGTTCCTGGAAGTTTATTATCCTCAATTTTGGAAGAGGGTGTTAGAAAGACTTCAGTCCAATCTCCTGAAGCAATTTATGTCAATCAAAGCTAGGTGCAGATTGGGCAGAAGCAAACAGTTATTATGCTTAGACATAGCAATATAACCATCCATTTCCTTCATCAATTGTTATCCATCACCCCACCCACCCCCATCACAATCTTGAAGAATATTAAGGTGGATAAGTCCCCAGCGCCAAATGGGATCTACCCCAGAGTACTGAGGGAGACAAGGGAGGAGATTGCTGGGGCCTTGACAGAAATCTTTGTATCCTCATTGGCTATGGGTGAGGTCCCAGAGGACTGGAGAATGGCCAATGTTGTTCCATTGTTTAAGAAGGGTAGAAGGGATAATCCAGGAAATTACAGGCCGGTGAGCCTTATGTCAGTGGTAGGGAAATTATTGGAGAAGATTGTTCCTGACAGTATTTACTACCATTTGGAAACAAATGGGTATTAGTGAGAGGCAGCACGGTTTTATGAAGAGGAGGTCGTGTCTTACTAACTTGATCGGGTTTTTCGAGGAAGTGAAAAAGATGATCAACGATGGAAGGGCAGTGGATGTTCTCTACGTGGATTTCAGTAAAGCCTTTGACAAGGTCCCTCATGGCAGACTGGTACAGAAGGTAAAGTCGCACGAGATCAGAGGTGAGCTGGCAAGATGGATACAGAATTGGCTTGGTCATAGAAGACAGAGGGTAGCCGTGGAAGGGTGCTTTTCTGAATGGAGAGCTGTGATTAGTGGTGTTCCACAGGGATCAGTGCTGGGACCTTTGCTGTTTGTAGTATACGTAAATGATTTGGAGGAAAATGTAACTGGGCTAATTAGTAAGTTTGCAGATGACACTAAGGTTGGAGGAGTTGCAGATAGTGAAGAGGATTGTCAAAGGATACAACGGGATATAGATCGGTTGGAGACTTGGGCGGGGAAATGGCAGATGGAGTTTAATCTGGACAAATGCGAGGTAATGCATTTTGGAAGGTCTAATACATGTAGGAATTATACAATAAATGGCAGAACCCTTAAGTGCATCGACGGGCAGAGGGATCTGCGTGTACAGGTCCAAAGGTCACTGAAAGTGGCAACGCAGGTGGATAAGGTCGTCAGCAAGGCATATGGCATGCTTTCCTTCATCGGCAGGGGTATTGAGTATAAAAGCTGGGAAGTCATGCTGCAACTGTATAGAACCTTGGTTAGGCCACACTTGGAATATTGCGTGCAATTCTGGTCGCCACATTACCAGAAGGATATGGAGGCATTGGAGAGGGTGCAGAGGAGGTTTATCAGGATGCTGCCTGGTCTGGAGGTTATTAGCTATGAGGAGAGGTGGGAGAAACTCGGATTGTTCTCACTAGAGCGACGGAGATTGAGGGGCGACTTGATAGAAGTTTACAAAATTATGAGTGGCATGGACAGAGTAGATAGTCAGAAGTTTTTTCCCAGGGTGGAAGAGTCAGTCACTAGGGGACATAGATTTAAGGTGAGAGGAGAAAACTTTAGAGGAGATGTGCGGGGCAAGTTTTTTACACGGAGGGTAGTGAGTGTCTGGAATTCCCTGCCAGAGGAGGTGGTGGAAGCAGATACGATAGTGGTGTTTAAGAGGCAGCTTGACAAGTACATGAATAGGATGGGAATAGAGGGATACGGACCCCAGGAGTGCAAAATGTTTTCGTTGACAGGCAATATGATCGGCGCAGACTTGGAGGGCCGAAGGGCCTGTTCCTGTGCTGTACTTTTCTTTGTTCTTTGTTCTTACTATACGACTAGCTAGTACACACTTTTACAGTCAGTAAAAGCAAGGGGTCAAAGCACTGGCACTTAAGCATGCTTCCTGATTAAAATTCAAATGATAGTGAGTGAGAACTATTTTAGGAAGCTTTTAGGGCATCCATTTGTAGGTGGGGAAGCACTCATTGGGGAGATTGAATCTTCTCTGTTTTCCAAAGTTTTGGTGTTACTGGGGGCTCAATAGGTGGGTTCCTACTGCTACAAAAAAATTGATATCCATTTTGTTAACTGCTTTACCAGTGGGATTAAGGATTTCCTTCAGATCAATTTGAAAGAGATTCAGGTTATTGTTTTCATCTTTTCGGCCAATACCTTTGCTCCCATCTGCTTATTTATAAATCATCCTTTTTGTACAAACACCCAAGAATGTGACTCACTTTCAGAAAACATCGAGCTAAAGAATGAAGGAAACAAATTAAAGGGAAACAAAATCAACATGGCCTAAATATATTAACCTGGATTAACACTGACATGAATTACAGAGTCTAATGGAAACTGTAAGTGATAAATAAATTTGGTTCAAGACAGTAGTTTTGTATTTTTCACATATTTATCCAATTCCATTTTTAAAGTAACTATTGATTCTGTTTCCATCGCCCTTTCAGGCATTGCATTCCAGATCAAAATAATTCATTGTATTAAAAAAATGCTTTCATAACCCCTCTAATTCTTCTGTCAAATAACTTAAAACATTTTTTTAAACATTCATTCATGGGATGTGGGCTTAGCTGCATGGGACAGCATTTAGTGCCCATCCCTAGTTGCCCTCGAGAAGGGGGTGGTGAGCTGCCTCCTTGAACCACTGCAGTCCAGGTACACCCACAGTGCTGTTAGGAAGGGAATTCCAGGATTTTGACCCGGCAACAGTGAAGGAATGGCAATATATTTCCAAGTAAGGATGGTGAGTGGCTTGGAAGGGAAGTTCCAGGTGGTGGTATTCCCATTTACCTTCTGCCCTTGTCCTTCTAGGTGGTAGTGGTCGTGGGTTTGGAAGGTGCTGCTTAAGGAGCTGTGGTGAATTCCAGCAGCGCATCCTGTAGATGGTACATACTACTGCCACTGTGTGTCGGCAGTGGAGGGAGTGAATATTTCTGGATGTGGTGCCAGTCAAGCAGGTTGCTTTGTCCTTAACAGTGTCAAGCTTTTTGAGTGTTGTGGGAGCTGCATTTATCCAGGCATGTGGGGAGTATTCCATCACCCTCCTGACTTGTGCCTTGTAGATGGTGAACAGGCTTTGGGGAGTCAGGAGCTGAGTTACTCGTCGCAGGATTCCTAGCCTCTGACCTGCTTGTGTAGCCAATGTTTATATGGCTAGTCCAGTTCAGTTTCTGGTCAATGGTAACCCCCAGGCTGTTGATGGTGGGAGATTCAGTGATGGTAATGCCATTGAATGTCAAGGGGCAATGGTTAGATTCTGTCATTGCCTGGCACGTGTGTGGTGCGATGGTAACTTGCCAATTGTCAGCCCAAGCCTGGATATTGTCCAGGTCTTGCTGCATTTTGACATGGAATGCTTCATTATCTGAGGAGTCACAATTGGTGCTGAACATTGTGCAATCATCAGCGAACATCTCCATTTCTGACCTTATGATGGAAGGAAAGTCATTGATGAAGCAGCTAAAGAAGGTTGGGCCGAGGACACTACCCTGAGGAACTCCTGCAATGATGTCCTGGAGCTGAGATGACCAACCTCAAACAATCACAACCACCTTCCTTTTGCTAGGTATGACTCCAGCCAGTGAAGAGTTTTCCCCCTGATTCCCATTGACTCCAGTTTTGCTCGGGCTCCTTGATGCCACACTCAATCAAATGTTGTTTTGATGTCAAGGGTAGTCATTCTCACCTCACCTCAGGAGTTCAGCTTTTTTGCCCATGTTTGAACCAAGGTTGTAATGAGGTCAGGAGCTAAGTGGCCCTGACAGAACCCAAACTGGGCATTAGTGAGCAGGTTATTGCCAAGCAAGTGCCACTTGATAACACTGTTGATAACTCCTTCCATTAATTTACTGATAATGGAGAATAGACTGATGGGGCGGTAATTGGCTGGGTTGGATTTGTCCTGCTTTTTCTGTACAAGGCATACCTGAGCAATTTTCCACATAGCCAGGTAGATGTCCGTGTTGTAGCTATACTGGAACAGCTTGGTTAGGGATGCTGCTAGTTCTGGAGCACAAGTCTTCAGTACTATTACCGGAATATTGTCAGGGCCCGTAGCCTTGCAGTATCCAGCGCCTTTAGCGGTTTCTTGATATCATGTGGAGTGAATTGTATTGCCTGGAGACTGGCATCTGTATTGCTGGGGACCTCCAGAGGACTTGGAGATGGATGATCCACTCGGCACTTCTGGTTGAAGATTGTAGCAAATGCATCAGCCTTACCTTTTGCACTGATGTGCTGGGCTCTCATATCATTGAGGATCTGGATATTTGTGGAGCTTCCTCCTCCAGTGAACTGTTTAATTGTCCACTACCATTCACAACTAGATGGGGCAGGACTGCAGAGCTTAGATCTGACCCATTGGCTGGGGGATTGCTTAACTCTGTCTATCACTTGCTGCTTATGTGTTTGGCACACGAGTAGTCTGATGTTATAGCTTCACCATTTTTAGGTAAGCCTGGTACTACTCCTGGCATGCCTTCCTGCACTCTTCATTGAACCAGGGTTGATCCCCTGGTTTGATGGTAATGGTAGAATGGGGGATATGCCAGGCCATGAGGTTACAGATTATGTTTGAGTACAATTCTGCTGCTGCTGATGGCCCACAGCGCCTCATGGATACCCAATCTTGAGTTGCTAGATCTGTCCCATTTAGCATGGTGATAGTGTCACACAACACAGTGGAGGGTATCCTCAATGTGAAGGCGGGACTTCATCTCCACAATGGCTGTGCGGTGGTCACTCCTACCTATACTGTCATGGACAGATGCATCTGCGGCAGGCAGGTTGGTGAGAATGAGGTCTGCTCAGATCCTCCAGTTCATAACAATCTGTTGAATAAAAAAAATTTTCATCGCCCCTGTAGTTCTTTTGTCAAATAAGTTAAATCTCTGCTCAGATCCTCCAGGTCATAGTAATCATTTGTATAAAGAATCTCTTCATTGCCCCTCTGGCTCTTTTGTCAAATAACTTAAATCGCTGTTCAAATCCTCCTGCCGGTCAAAACAATTTCTCCATATTTATGTATCAAAACCCCTCAGACTTTTGACTACCTCTATAAAACCTCCTCTTAATCTTCCCTGCTCTAAAGAAAACAATGCAAATTGCTCTAACCGCTTCAAATAACTCCCTCATCCCTGGCTGTTTTCTCACAAATCTCCACTGCCTGCTCTCAAACGCCTTGAAATCCTTTCAAAAGTGCACTGGCCAGAATTGGATGCAATACTCCAGCTGAGGCCTCACCAACGATTTGTTAAAGGATTTGCCAATACTTAAGTCTTTTGCACCATCCAACTCGTAATTGGCTAAATGAGCATAGGCCTGAGATCGAATGTGGATCCTTGCATTTGTTTCAGTTATATATGAGATAGTGCACTTAATAACAGCATTTCAGGGGTGCTACTCTTTGCACATTTCTAATTTGAAATTCTGAAGTAATTAATTTGATAGAGTGACAGAAAGCCCCAACAAGGCACTCGTCTTTGTTCAAAGAATTAGCAGAAACCTGACCAATGCAGACTATGAGGGACTGACTGAAAAAGTTTTTTACGTACAGTGGTAATTTATTTTTAAATCCGGCCTTAGCCAAACTAATTAATGCAATTTTATTTTATTTACCTTTGATACTCAGTTCTTTGCTTTCATGAAACCCTTTTCAATTTTAGAAGAAAACTGATACTGTTTCTGGGCGGTGACATGCCAGCAAGTCTTTATTGGAATCTTGAATACAAAGCCTTAGGATTATGTTCCTTTATATGCAAGTTAAATGTAGTTTTCCCATGGTTACGGTTTATTTTTATATAATCAAAGTAAACAAATGAATACAATAGGAGTTTTGATAATTCCCCTGTGAAAACTACTGGAAAGTGTATATATTAAAAAATTACAAGGATGCTTTCAAATATTAGGAAAAATCAATTGTCTTTGCACTGTATGTTTATACTGCAATATTATACCCGTAGAGCTTGACTGAATCTTTTTCTTAGGCTAATCCTCTGTTGGAAGTGCTGATTGTCATTTTCGGCAGTTGGTTAAACATCATCAGTAGACAGCACCTCATAAGACTAAACACGTGGATTTCATAAATTGCAAATAAAAAGAACTGATTGACTTATGCTTCAAAGAACAGAAGAATTTTCAGAAACAGGAAAAGATTGTTCAGCCCAACAAGTCCCATCCTCTTTCAACTATATTCCCCTGTGACAGGAATTGATTATCTTTTTTTGTCCATGTTGAGTTTTTAACTTGAATTTCTAACTGGAGTATTGTGCCTAATTCTGACCGCCACACCTTGGGAAGGATGTGGAGACTTTGGTGGAGCTACAGAAGAGATTTACTAGAATAGTTCCAGGAACGCAGGATTACAGTTAAGTGGATAGCTAGAAAAGCTGGGCTAGTTCTCCTCAGAGCAGAGAAGACTAAGTGGAGATTTGACATGGGTGTTTAAAATCATGAAAGGTCTTGGTAGAGTAAATCAAGAGAAACTGTTTCCATGCCTGGAGGGAACCAGGGGACACAGATTTAAGGTGATTGGCAAAAGAACCAAAGTGGCGACATGAGGGGGAAAAAAGAATTCACACAAGTGGTTAAGATTTGGAATGCACTACCTGTTAGGGTGAATATGCATTCAACAGTAGCCTTCAGAAGGGAATTGGACAGGAAAGAAGAAAACAAGAACTTGCATTTTTATAGCACCTTTGACGACCACTGGACAACTCAAAGTGCTTTATGCAACCAACGAAATGCTTTTGTAGTATAGTCAATGCAGGACATGCAGCAGCCAATTTTGCGCACAGCAAACTCATGGAAACAGCAGTGTAATAATGAGCAGATAATCTGCTTTTTTGCGATGCTGATTGAGAGATAAACATTGGCTAGGATACTGGGAATAACTCCCTGCTCTTTTTTAAAATAGTGCCATGGAATCTTCTACATCCACCCGAACATATAGACGGCCCTCATTTCGTCCAAAAAACAGCATGGTCTAAAGTGAAGTACTCCCCTCTGTGCTGCACTGGAGTGTCACCCTTGATTTTTGCACTCAAATCCTGATGTTAGACTTGAACCCCAAACATTTTTTAAAATTCATTCATGGGATGTGGGTGTCACTGGCTAGGCCAGCATTCATTGCCCATCCTGAATTGCCCTTGAGAAGTGGGTGGCAAGCTGCCTTCTTGAAGCGCTACAGTCCATGTGATGTAGGTACACCACAGTGCTGTTAGGAAGGGAGTTCCAGGATTTTGACCCAGCAACAGCGAAGGAGCGGTGATATATTTCCAAGTCAGGATGATGAGCGACTTGGAGAGGGACTTCGAGGTGGTGGTGTTCCCATCTATCTGCTGCTCTTGTCCTTCTTGATGGTAGAGGTCGTGGGTTTGGAAGGTGCTGTCTAAGGAGCCTTGGTGAATTCCTGCGTTGCATCTTGTAGGTGGTACACACTGCTGCTACTGTGCATCGGTGGTGGAGGGAGTGAATGTTTGTGGATGTGTTGCCAATCAAGCGGGTTGCATTGTCCTGGATAGTGCCAAGCTCCTTGAGTGTTCTTGTGAGAGTGTTACTGACCCAGCCACAATTGGGACAAAATGACCTGTGCACAGTCCTCCAAACGTGCACCAATCAAGGTTCTATTACAAGTTTAAAATAGCATCTCTGCTTTCGCATTGTGTCCCTCTTGATACCCAATGCTTTGTTTGCTGTTGACGCTTTATTGATCTGCATTGCTACTTTTAGTGGTTCTGTGTCAGTACCCTTTGATGCCTCTACCTCATTTAGACTAATTTTTCAAGAAATATTTGGCTTCCTTATTTTTCCAACCAAAATGCAGCACCTGACCCTTATCTACATTGATGTGCATTTGTCAATTATAAGCTTATTCTGCAAGTTTAATGTCGTCTTATTTTGTTGCAATCCTCCTCAGTGTTAACTATAAACCCAATCTGCAAATTTTGAGCTTGTACTCCAATTCCCAAGACCAAATCATTTCTGTAAAGGATGAACAAGTGTGGTCCAGTACTGATTTTTGTGGGACAGTGCTTGCAACCTTTCCCATGTCTGTGTTCTTTTTTTGTTTTGTAGCCAGGTCATAATCCATTCTACCCAGCTCACTATTCATTCATTGCTCTGTCCAAAGGCAGGTTCCTGACTCATTGTCTGCTGATATTGAGCCATTTGGCTTATTAGTTTTTAATCAGTGGTAGTTTGTCATTGCCTTTCACTCTCAGTGGGAGGCTGAGGAGGCAGGCCCCAAGTCTACTTAAACTGGAAAACAAATCAAATTTGCGCTGTTGACATTATTCTGAGCTACACACTAGTCATCTAGCCAACTGAGCTAACTGCCCCCTTTCCAGCTCACTATACAATCTGTTAAATGTTCTGGATGACTAATTAACTTAGATTTCTTGTTGATGTTAGTAGTGGGATGAACATTAGGAAGGACATTAAGGAATACTTGTTGCACTGAGTTGAATAATACTACGGGATTCTTTGCATTCATCCAAACTTCTGAAACAGACGTTGGTCCTCGGTTTTAAAAAGAAAAGCCTTGCACTAACATAGTGTCTTCCATGACTGCCAGATGTTTCAAAGTACTTTACAGCCAATGAAGTATTTTTTGAAGGAGAAAGTAATTGCAGGGGTACAAGGAAAGAGTAGGGGAATGAAACTAATTGGATTGGTCTGTGAAGGAGCTGACAGAGGCTTGTTGGGTCAAATGATCTCTTTCTGTATTGTACCATCTATTCTATTTTTCATTGCCAGGATCTGCATGAGTGGGGTTAAAACCCAGGGCCATACACAGCACTTCAAAGAGAGTTCAGGCAAACTAGGGTGGGCTTCATGAAGATAAATCATAACAGAGTCTAAGTTACTGATTGTTTAACTGATCAGATCCATCACACTTGCCCACAGCCTTCCTTCCTTTTGGTGAAGGTTGACCATATCATTGGTCGATGGTGAAAGAAAAACAACCTTTACTTCACATTAAGTTCACTTTAACACTGCAAACCCTGCAACCCCACATGCCCACTATTCCCATGTATACTCGGGCACCTTTTGCATTTAAATACTTTTGTCTCTGACAAATTATTTATTCAATACTTTCCTTCTGACCATTACACCAAATGGGTTGAATTTTCAGCTCTCTCACCTGAAAGACCAAGCAGAGGTGATTTGAAAGTGAAGGGTAAGATGTCTTCTGTCATAAATTTTGCTGAGTTTCATGTCATGGTGAAAAAGCACCAACCCTTCTCCTTTCATGGCAGCCACATGAAAACTGTGGGTGCACCTACATTATGTGGACTGCAATAGTTCAAGAAGGTGGCTCACAACCACCTTCCCAAGAGCAATTAGGGATGGGTAATAAATGCTGGCCGAGCCAACGATGCCCACATCCTGTGAACAAATAAAAAAAAAAATAGAGTTAGGACAGAATTACATCACCCACCCAATAGGAATACCACCTTAGATGATATGAATGCTTGAGGAAGAGAAATAGCAGGAAGAAAGGAAGCCAGATAAATCAGGCAGCATTAAAAGAACCCCGATCATCCTAGCGTTAACTACTCAGTATGGTATGTAGACTCAGGTGCACTTCTCAAGACCTGTCTAATCTGGAACTCAGGAACTCTCAGAGTGATGCACTTCAGACATGATGGGCAGAATTTTCTGTCTGTCAGGCAGGCAGGCCCGACCCAATCACGAGCAGGTGCGGAGGCGATCCCTGCCAGCGAAGCGGGCCGCACCGCCTGCTCACCGACGGCAAAATTCTGCCTGATGATTTAATGAATCTTTCTTTGGTTGCAGGCCTGACTGCAGCAGTGAACAATGTTCACTACACTTCAGACTATGCCGGAGAAAGTGACCCAGCTCTGAACATTTATGCAACACAGTCATTCTAGGGTGCACCAAGAGACTTTGTCAGCTTAGACAAATGCTTGAGCACTTCTCTATAAAGGAAGTCGCTTGTGCCCTATTTACCAGGGAACTCAACTTAGACAATTTGATAATGCTCCCAGACTGACAACAGAGAGAAATATCAAAGCTTTTAAGAATCGGGTGGACATAAAATATTCAATGGTACTATTTCTAAAATGAGCAGGGGAGATTTACTTGGTGTCCTGAATTAATGTTTATCCCTCATCCAACATCACTAAAACACTTTATTATCTCATTGAACGGTCATTATCTCATTGCTGTTTGTGGGACCTTGCTCCGTGCAAATTGGCTGCCACATTGCTGACATTGCTACAGTGACTGCACTTGTACTTTATTGGCTGTAAAATCACTTCGAGACAACCGAAGTTTCTGAAAGGCACCAAATAACTACAAGTACTTTCGTCCCTCCCAGACAGATGGCAGAGGCCCATCAAATTCTTAGGAATGGCTGGAATGCCCAGAGTTGTGAGAGCTGTTGATTACACCAATGTGCATTGTTTGCCCAAATGTAAAACCTGATATTGATATAAATCACAAAGACTTTCGCATTTTAAGTGTATATGCATTTGTGAAGACAGGCTCCTTGCTGAGGAACTAAGACCTCACTCTATTTTTTTGTAAATAAAATATATAGTGATATGTTCATTGCCATTTCCAAAAATTTAAAACCAGACAAAGACCTTTAAAATGACTGAATCTATGCCTGTCTGTGACCCCCGAACAAAAGAATCTACCTCTCAGTAGATTCACACATTGTTATCACTGAACAGTTACTAATGACCCCCTCTGGGCTGCACAGAACAAATTCAGACCCTCGCCTATACAAGGGCCATCTGCATCTCATAACCCAGGGGCTGGCCAACAGGAGGCTGTTCATCGGTTAAGACAAAGGGCCCGCAGCCTTCCTTTCGATTCTTAAAGGTTTAGACAGTTAAGAATCTTGGGGACCCAGATGAAGGATACACTTTTCTTTGTCAAAGACAGTGTGGAGAGATGGAAGTCATGTGACATGGGCTCTGGCTTGTGGAACCAGTAATATTGCCTTGCTGAACTAAAAAGTCTCAGTCTGCTGTTTACAAACATACTAGCAGCCCCACAGAAAAGGAGCCCTAACCAGGTTGAATACTGCTTCTGCTGGAAATTCTGTACCATTGTCTACAAGACTGATTCATCTATGTGTGCCTATCTCATCGTGTGAAGTCAACACCACTGGAAAAGTGAATCATACAGCATCAGTTTTTTCAGTCCGCCAACCTCCGTGAAGGAATACCTTATTAGACTTTGATTCTGGACTCTGGAACCCACATGAAACAATATTTGTTTTCTCTGTGGTCTCTGCACTGTAATTCTTTCTTTTCTCTATCCCTCTCTTTGCTTTCTCAGTGTGGAGGCAATCTTGCGACCTGCCTTTCGTGTTTTGAGTGTATGCAAATAAACTAACCCTTCATGTTCATCCTATCCGGAGTTTATTAGAAACCATAGAAACCATAGAAAAGTTATAGCACAGAAGGAGGCCATTCAGCCCATCTTGTCCATGCCTGCCGGAGGACACCCAGGTGCCCTTTCTAATCCCACCTTCCTGCACCCGGCCCATAGCCCTGCAGCTTACAACACTTAAGGTGCAGATCCAGGCACTTTTTAAAAGAGGTTAGAGTTTCTGCCTCTACCACCAACTTGGGCAGCGAATTCCAAACACCCAGTACCTTCTGTGTAAATAAGTTCTTCCTCATGTCCCCCCTACACCTTTTGCCACTTATCTTGAATCTATGTCCCCTGGTTCTAGAATTCTCCACCAAGGGTAACAATTTTATCCTGTCCACTCTATCTATTCCCCTCATAATTTTGTACATCTCAATCAAGTCACCTCTCAGCCTTCTTTGTTCTAAGGAAAATAACTGCAACCTATCCAATCTCTCCTCATAGCTACATTTTTCTAACCCTGGCAACATTCTTATAAACCTCCTCTGCACTCTCTCCGGAGCTATTGCGTCCTTCCTGTAATGTGGTGACCAGAACTGCACACAATACTCCAGTTGTGACCTCATCAGTGTTTTATACAATTGTGGGGTTATTAATAGAAAATTGGAATACACCAAAACTGAAGGGTTGGGAAATATGCTCTGCTTATAAAGAGGGAAACAAATCAATCACCGTTCTGTTGATGGACGGGTGGTGAGAGGAGAAATTAGTGCTGTTTAAATTAATCACCCCTACACCACCCCCTCTCTGTAACATTACATATAAATTCACAATATGCTGGGAGATTATGCTTTTATATTTCACCAGTCCAGTTTCCCAGCCCCACTTCAACAATCACAGCTACCTTCTTCTATGTGGTCCATGCCTACATGTGACAGATTCTTCCCTAGTATTCCAGCAATGGCACCCTCCATTCTTTAATTTGGGAGAGCAGTGCACATCCACACCAACCTCTGAGAAGGTAAACACTCAGCTTCACCCTTCTGTTACAGCAACCTTCCTCTGCCTCTTGCAGGAGCCTGCTCATCCCTTTAACTGTCCTTAAAGTAAAATATTGCACTCTTGCTGCATCCTATTCTCAAATGCATCTCACCCCCACCAACTGCTGGAGGGCCCCCTGATCTTGACATGCCAGCATCAGCATTATGGGAATTACCTGACCCTGGGATTTCTAACGGAATCAACCTCCTGCAATTTTGGTGGGCATGAGACCCACTTCAAATAGGATTGAGGACGCTCCAGGCTTAGCCTGGAGTCTCCAGGAAATAAAATTAATTGACAGAATGCTACTGCAAGCAAAGCAGAAGCAAAATCTGAGGGGCATTGAAAATTGTGTGTTTTTAAATTTGCTTTAAATATTTTGTTCACTAGTTATAAAAAATATCAGACATGGGAGTAAAGGCTGTTTGACTGATAGTCAAGAATTGGATAATGAAGAAGCTAATGGCTTTCTGATTGGTGTGGAAAGGTGATGAACCATAAATATGAACATGTTGGGTGCCCAGTATCCAGATTGTGGGGGCAACTTTGTTGAAGGCAGGAGGTCATGTGTTGTCACCTCCAGAAATATGCCTAACCAGAGTTACAAGTCTCACTCCAATGCATTTATATTGCTGCAACAGAAATTCCAAGGCCACAGTGCTTCTCCTAAAATTCAAAGTTCTCAGGTTGCCTCTTTTAGATTTTTAAGCAGCATCTTCTCATTGAGCATGTAGGACATTGACCAGGACCATGGGCTGAATTTTACATCGTGTGGGCGGGCGCGCGCCCGTCCCAGTTGGAAATAAAATCACATGAGAAGACATTTGGCGAGTGTCCCGACATCATAATGCACTCGCACGATATATCGCCAGGCAGGCGCGCGCAAAACTTGGAAGCATGTCCACTGACAATTAAGAGGGCACTTAAACCCATTAACGGCGCAACTGTCTCCGATTTTCCGTGGCTTATCTAACCTTTTGGCTGGCGGACGGGTGAATCGGCCAGGCGGCTTTTGCATTTTTCATCAAACCTCATCCAAGGGCGGGATGAAATAAAATAAAAATAAATATCTGTGGACAGCACTTTGGTCAGCTATATTTTCAGGTGATTGACTGTGGTGCATGGACATTTTTTTGCAGCTTTTTAAACTTTTTTTTAGCATTTTCAGGTCTGCAGCTCCCTGAGGCAGCTGTCTGCCTTCAGGGAGCTTTCTCACAACGCTCCCCCACACCCGCGGAAACATCATCGCCCTTCCTTTTCCCACCCCCACCCCAGAATTGGTGAGCTTTACAGTGCACGTTTCACGCTGGCTGGCCATTAATTGGCCAGCAGGCATGAAATTACAGTCGGGGGCCCTTTTCCCCACCGCTACGGGGCCCGCCAAAGTTAAAATTCAGGTCCACATTTTTAAAACATTTTTCAAAAGGAGAACTTTGATTTTGAAAACTGCCTATCTAATTTTTTAAAAGTGTACCGGCAATCAAGTGCAAGCTGAATTATTCCTAGTCTGTCAATACTTGAAAACTGTGTATAAACTTCCTTTCAAGCTTGTAAGTGTGTTACCACATGAATATAACAAGAAGATACACCACAGTGCATCACGGCATAAACACAATGACTGAGTGATAAAGAGGCAGCCACTATTCCAAACCTAAACTGACATACATAAACTATGCCACAATCAAATTTTCCAAAGCTCTGGGCCTTATGACAATGTCTTAATTTCATTGTACTATGGCATAACCCGATGTTAAATTTAACTTAAACACTTCTTACAAAGGATTTAATGGTAGATTTTTCAAGTTTACATTCCTGCAGCTGAACTTGACCAGCCAGAAGTATCAGGAATTGCATGTGGCCATGATTTTCCACTAATTTTAAAGCATGGAAAATCTTTCTCTCAATTTATTAGTAAGTGAGTTCCCACAGCTGAAGCATGCAATTGGAAATTTAGCTCTTAATGGCAGTTGATAGGAGCAAGTAACATATCTCAATTTTCAATTAACTTAAAACATATGATATATGATTGCTTTAAAATAAATTCACTTGTTGTGTGGTCCTGTCTTGTACAATAAGTATCTATTTTCTTTTTCAGGAAAAAGTGCTGTCAAGGTTATAAATTTGTTCTTGGTCAATGCATCCCAGAAGGTGAGTGAAGAAAACGTTCATTTGTAGAAATGCCAATGTATTCACAATACAAGTTTAGCATTGCTGTGAAACTGTATTGCCTTTGTAACAATGATGAACTTGTGGAATCTAAATGAGGTGTCAGGCCTGAACTGGCCCTACATTGAAGTAAATTTATAACGTGTGTGGATACTGGGATGTGATAGCAATGTAAAATAAAATTAATAACTTTAAACAAATAGAAGGAACATTGGTATTTTTACTAACAGATGGTTCCTAGTATGCAATTAATGATCATTGGTAGGAACAGGGACCTTTTCCTGATACAATTTTTATTCACATGGTTAATTAAAGTTGTGTCTAAATGGAAGTGATTGTGCAGCCAGCAGAAAGCCAATGTAGTATGTGATTACCTCCTTCAGACAGTTTTCAACTGCCTGTGTAAATTTGAGTCAGACCACCTTCAACCATCTTTTCAGACAATACCCATGTTCACAGGAAAGGTGGTACATTCTCACGCATTCCTCTGGCTCCCTCTTGCTTTGCAAATCATTTAGTGCCCAAACCATCATTAGAACCGCCTTAGTCCCTCGGATGAAAGAATTTGAGATTTTTTTAATCCACTCACAGGGTGCAGGCATCACTAGCAACGCCAGCACTTATTGCCCATTCTTATGCAACTCATTGCCTTGCGTTTCAGAGGGAAATTAAGAGTCAACCACACTGACTTAGGCCTGGAGTCACTTGCAGGCCAGACCAGGTAAAAATGGCACATTTCCTTCTCTAACGGATATTATTGAACCAGATGGGTTTTTGTAACAACCCATTCATTTTGTAGTCACCATTATTGTTGCCTCTTATTATGGATTTATTTAATTAACAAAATTTAAATTCCAAGCTGCCGTGATGGAAATTGAGCTCATGGGCAGAATTTTGCCCTTGGCAGGGGTGCTCGGCGGGGGTGGGCAGAAAGCCGACTGCTACCCGCAATTGGCACCGGACCGTGACTTCAAGCTGGCAGGCCAATTAAGACCCACCCAGCGTGATACATGAGCGGCAGTGTGGGGGGCTGGGGGGTGAGGGAGGAGGGCGAGCGGGCCTAGAGCGATCTTCGCACAGAGCTGCCTCAGGCAGATGAATAGATATGAGAAATCATTAAAAAGAATAAAAATGTAGTAAAGCATGTCCCCTCACGTGACTCTGTCGCATGAGCGGGAACATGAAATTAATGAAAAATTAAAGTTTTTATTTTATTTTTATTTGCTTTTGGAAACCACATCCCGCCTGTGGATGTGTTTTCCAAAAAAATGCAACGGCCGCTTGGCTGTTAGGTTGGACAGGCAGCAAAAATTTTAATCTAATTGATTACTTAATGGCTTTAACAGGCCTCTTAATTGTCGGTGGGCATGCTGCCAGCTCCAGCATAGGCAGAATTTTTCCCTTGGCGGGCAGGCTCTGCGGGGGTGGCTGGGGCGGTCGGGAAGCCAATTAACGCCCGCCCAGTGAGAAACTAGAGCGCACGAGCAAGCGCTGCATAACATCCAAGAGGATCTGCCTCAGGTCGATGAAGAGATATAAAAAAAATTTGTAATGAAACATGCCCCCTCTGTCACATGAGCAGGGACATGTTATTAATGAAAAAATTAAAGTTTTTATTTTGTTTTTATTTGCTTTTGGAAACCTCATCCCGCCCATGGTTGAGGTTTCCAAAAAAAATGCAAAGACCGCTTGGCCTTTTCACCTGCCCACCAACCGTAAAGTTGGATGGGCAGTGAAAATTTTATTTTCATTAATTTTTAATGGCCTTAAAAGGCCTTTTAATTGTTGGCGGGTGGGCTGCCGGCTCCTGCGCATGCCTGCCAACCGAAATATTGCGCGAGTGCACCATGTCTGGACACTCGCGCGTCATTTTACGCTCGGTCTGGTCGGGCGTGTGCCCACCGAGCTAAAAATTTTACCAGGCTAGTGACTGCAGGACTACACATCCTTGTCAAATACCACAAAGCCACAAAATTCCACCCCTTTCTCAATCACCTTAATTCAAAAGCAGTAATGTTCACCCATTCTTAGCTTGCACAGTCCAATCCAAAGATTTTCCCATCAATGATGATCGACAATGATGAAGGAGCGTAAGACGATGGTGATGCTGAGGAGGAGAAGGGGCGGAATATCTTCTTTCTGAATCATGTGAGTGACAACGGTAAGGAGGATGTTGGTGAAGCAGAAGAAGTGCTGCCGTGTTCCTCTGCCACAGTCCTCACAATTGCATCTCTTGCATCTGTTACTGTCAACCTCCCCCAGGACATCCCAAGCTAATGTTCCAAAGACATAGGGCAGATATTTTTGATTGGCTAGTTGGCAGGCGCCCAACCTGCTCAAGTGTGAAATGACGCACATTGACATCGGCTGAGCATACTGACGTCAATGCGCAGTCACGCAATAGTTTGGTTGGCAGGCAGCGCCAGAGCCAGCAGGGTGCTTGCTAACAATTAAAAGGCCTGTTAAGGCCCTTAAGTTATCAATTAACGTAAAGTTTTCACTGCCCATCCAGGCGAAAAGGTCCAACCTTACGGTCGGCAGACAGGCCAATCAGCCTGGGGGGCTTTACATTTTTGATGAAACTTCATCCAAAGACGGGTTGAATTTTTCATTTGGATTTAAAATAAAAATAAATATCTGGGACTTTTTTTTATGAGGTATGCTTTCAGGTGCTTGATTGTGCTGCATGGACATTTTTTGCAGCACTTTTGGGCTTCATTTTATTCTGTGGAGGTCTGCAGCTCCCTGAAGCAGCTGTCTGCCTTCGGGGAGCTCAGTGGAATTGCTCACCCAACACCCATACTGACATTGGCACGCGTCCTCTTCCTGCCCCCACTGGCAGTGCTGAGCCTTTCTCAGGGCGCGTTTTACACTATTGGCCATTAATTGGTGAGCCAGCATGAAATTGCAGCTGGGGGCCAATCGTGGTCAGGCGATGGTTTCCCGTTTGCTCCTGAGCCCGCTGATTGTGCATACCAGATGAGCACAAAATTCAGGCCATTGTTATACAGACACCAAGTACATCTTAGGAAAATAGGATTTATAGGAACAGGAGTAGATCATTCAGCCCTGTGAGCCTATTTCACCATTCAGTTAGATGATGGATGATCTATATCTCAACTCCAATTACCCATCTTTGTTCCATACCCATTGATACTCTTACTCAACAAAATTCTATACCTCTCAGTCATGAACATTTCTATTCTGGAAAAGAGAGGTTGAGATTTCCATTATGCATTTATGTAACAAAATGATTCCAGTTTTCATTTGTGAACAACTCTAGTTTAAGATTCTCCCCTCTTACTTTGGATTCTCCCACCAGCAAAAATAGCCATTTTGTGCCTATACGTACTCAATCCCTTTATCATTTTAAAAATCTTGATCAGATCACTCCTCAATGTTCTAAACTCAAGGCAATGTAAAAGATAAGTTTATACAGCCTGTCCTCAGAACTTATCCCTTTAAACCCTTGTATAATCTGGTTAACCTCCAGGATACCCCTTCCAATGCACACCCGAAAACTACTGAAGTTATACCTACCTGTCCCATTGAATGTTAATTCTCATTATATCAACAACCGCTGAACTAAACCTCTTTAACCAAAAAGCCCCTTTCATAGTACCAACTTTATTAGTAATTTGTACATATTGCTTGGTAGCTGCTAGAAAGGCATCAGTTTTCACCCCACTTCTTGAATGCTCTATTCAAAAAATGCAAATGCATGTTATCTCTCTTACATGTCAAAACTAGTACCCATCAAAGCACCCAGGCTAGCTGACATTAATCCAATTAAGACACACCCAGAGACTAAACCTTTATTTTAAAAGAAAAATATTTTCCAAAATATTATATACGTTAGTAGCTTAATGACATCCCCTACTAATCAGAAAATGAACCGTCATAATTCTAAAAGACAGCTTCATTTTAATAACCCACCTCACACTATTCCTATACTCATTACACTGTTACATTACCAGATGCATGCATTAACATAACAATATATATACACAAGTCCTTGGTATCAGCAGAAATCACTCCAGTTCAGTGTCCAGGTTTTTATTAAAATATCCCAGTTTCTTTTAAGCTTCAAACTCTTGATAATGCATCTGCAAACAAATTTTCTCTTCCAGCAATATGTATAATACGTAGATTAAACGGTTGTAACAATAGACTCCATCTGAAAAGGCTTGCACTTTTGTCTCAATATTTGTCCAAAAACTTCAAAGGATTATGGTGTGTATAACCGAATGTTTCTGATAAATTGTTTGCAGCATAAATTTCAAAATGCTGCAATGCTAACACCAAACTCAAAGTCTCTTTTTCGATTGTTGAATATCTTCTCTGTTGTACATTTAGCTCTCGTGAAAAATACCCTATTGGTTTTTCAATTTCAGTCTTATCTTCTTGTAACAGTACAGCTCCAATGCCTGTGTCACTTGCGTCAACGGCCAACTTGAATTGCTTGGTATAATTGGACACTGCCAACACTGTTGTCATAGTTAATACAGTTCTTAAACTATCGAGTGACTTCTGACACTCCAGTGTCCATTGAAACTTCTTGTTCTTTTTTAATGGTTCAGTCAGTGGAGCAACCACTTGGCTAAAATTTGGTACAAATTTCCGGTAAAACCCACAAATGTCCAGAAATCTCAAAACTTCTCTTTTTGCTGTAGGCACTAGGAAATCCACAATAGCCTTGATTTTCTCATCCCTTGGAGCCACCTTACCATGTCCAATATGTAACTTCTGCTTTTGTAAATTTACTTTTAGTCAACTTCATCACCAATTAGCTTCTTGTAATAGAGTAAATAATTCTTCCAGATGCTGTAAATGCTCCTCCCACATCTGACTGAAAAAAAGATCATCAATATAAACCACACAATTGCTTAGACCTGCAGTTACTTTGTCAGTCTTTGAAATGTCACAGTTGCATTCTTCATACCAAATGGCAAGACTTTAAACTGATATAGTGCACTTGGAGTTATAAAAACTGATATCTCCTTTGCTCTCTCCAACAATAGTACCTGTCAATATCACAGAATCACACAGTGCAGAAGAGGCCCTTCGGCCCATCTGGTCTGCACCGACACGTGAGAAAAACCTGACCTACCTATCTAATCCCATTTACCAGCACTTGGCTCATAGCAACCCACCTCCATCACCCTTCCAGGCAGTGCATCCCAGGCCATCAGCACCCTCTGGGTAAAAACGTTTTTCCTCACATTCCCCCTAAACCTCCTGCCCCTCACCTTGAACTTATGTCCCCTCGTGACTGACCCTTCAACTTAGGGAAACAGCTGCACCCTATCCACTCTATCCATGCCCCTCATAATCTTGTACACCTTGATCAGGTCGCCCCTCAGTCTTCTCTGCTCCACTGAAAACAACCCAAGTCTATCAACTTCTCTTCATAACTTAAATGTTTCATCCCAGGCAACGTCTTGGTGAATCTCCTCTGCAGCCCCTCCAGTGCAATCACATCCTTCCTATAATGTGGCGACCAGAACTGCACACAGCACTCCAGCTGTGGCCTCACCAAGGTTCTATACAACTCCAACATGACCTCCCTACTTTTGTAATCTATGCCTCGATTAATAAAGGCAAGTGTCCCATATGCCTTTTTCACCACCCCACTAACATGCCCCTCCACCTTCAGAGATCACTAGACACACACGCCAAGGTCTCTTTGTTCCTCAGAACTTCCTAGTGTCATGCCATTCATTGAATACTTCCTTGTCAAATTACTCCTTCCAAAGTGTATCAAGTGCATCAACGGCCAACTTGAATTGCTTGGTATAATTGGACACTGCCAACACTGTTGTCATAGTTAATACAGTTCTTAAACTATCGAGTGACTTCTGACACTCCAGTGTCCATTGAAACTTCTTGTTCTTTTTTAATGATTCAGTCAGTGGAGCAACCACTTGGCTAAAGTTTGGTACAAATTTCCGGTAAAACCCACGCATGCCCAGAAATCTCAAAACTTCTCTTTTTGCTGTAGGCACTAGGAAATCCACAATAGCCTTGACTTTCTCATCCCTTGGAGCCACCTTACCATGTCCAATGGTATGGCCTAGATATGTAACTTCTGCTTTTGTAAATTTACTTTTAGTCAACTTCATCACCAATTAGCTTCTTGTAATAGAGTAAATAATTCTTCCAGATGTTGTAAATGCTCCTCCCACATCTGACTGGAAAAAAATAGATCATCAATATAAATCAGACAATATAAAACACTTTTCAGGGTTAAGTTCCATCTGCTATTTATCTGCCCATTTGACCATCCTGTCTATATCTTCCTGTAGCCCAAGATGGTCAACCTCACGGTTAACCGCCCGGCCAATCTTTGTGTAGTCCGCAAACTTACTAATCCTACCCCCCACATAATCATCTATGTTGTTGATATATATGACAAATAATAGGGGACCCAGCACAATCCCTGTGGTACGCCACTGGACACTGGCTTCCAGTCACTAAAGCATCCTTCTGTCATCACCCTCTGTCTCCTACAACTAAGCCCATTTTGAATCCACCTTCTCATATTACCCTGTATTCCATGTGCATTTGCCTTCTTTATAAGTCTCCCATGTGGGACCTTGTCAAAGGCTTTGCTGAAATACGTATAAACTACAGCAACTGCACTACCCTCATCTACACACCGGGTCACCTCCTCAAAAAATTCAATCAATTTGCTCAAGAACCTCCCAGTCTCTCTCCCTGAGTTTGATACCTTCATCCTCATATATCCTTTTAGCAAGTCAATTTTAGTGATAAATTTCAATTGTCCCACTTTCTCAATGCAATGCTCCAATTGTGGTATGGGATATGAATCCATTTTTGTCACCACATTCACCTTTCAATAGTCCCCACACATAGGGCAGAATTTTATGTATGATGTACGGGCGGTGGAGCCTGCATGTCAGTGCTTAAAATGTTGCACGCTGGTGTTGGGTGAACATCCCAACATCAGCGCACGCCATCGCGATATTTAGCTGGGCGGGCATGCTATGAAGCGTGACGCACACCCGCCATTAATTAAAGGCCTTGTTAAAGCCCTTAACTCGGCAATCAACGTCGATTTTGAGGCGCCCGTGCAATCTTCGGCTCAGCACATGGGCTCAACGGACAGGCGGGTAACTGAATTTTTAACAAACCTCATCCACAGGTGAGATATGTGAGCTCAGAGGGATTGTTCATGTTTTATCTGAAGTATTTATTGCAGAAAGTGCTTTAAACTTGCCTGTGTGATTGTTAGCAGTTCAGATCGATTTCCAACAGGTACTGTACTTTCAAGCTTCAGCTCACCAGTCTGCAGACAGTAATCATTATTGGGCCTGCAGCTTTCTGGAGGCCTCCATTTAGGCTGGGTATGGGTTCTGATATCTCCACTGGAGGCAGCTCCCCTGAGGAGGCCAGGAGTGGACAATCAGCCTCCAGACGAGCCCCCTTTGGGAGGCCAGGTGCAGGCACAAGGGGTGCAGGGCCAAGAGGTTGTCCAAGATGGAAGGGGCCGCAGAATACGCCACTATCCGACTGCCAGGGTATACAGGCGGAGAAGCAACTACCTCAGCATGACTGAGGTGCATTGCCGAAGGACGTTCCGACTGTCAAGGGGAAAGTGAACTATATCTGTCAGATGATTGGCCCTGAGATCTCCCCTAACTGTGTGGGTGGACACCCCATGCCAGCGGCTCTGAAGGTCACAGTTGCCCTCCACTTCTATGCCTCTGGCTCCTTCCAGGGCTCGGTGGGTGATCTTTGCTGTGTCTCCCAATCAGCTGTCCACACTTGTGTCAAGCAGGTTACAGACACTCTGTTCAGACGGGCATTGACCTTCATCCACTTCCACTGCGACCAGGCAAGTCAGATACAGCGAGCCAGAGGTTTCGCGGCCATAGCTGGCTTCCCCCGCATCCAGGGTGCAAAAGACTGTACACATGTGGCCATCAAGTCACCAGCAGGTGTGCCCGGTGCCTTCATCAACAGGAAGGGCTTCCACTCCATAAACATGCAGATAGTGTGTGACCACAGGATGCAGATTCTGCAAGTTTGTGCAAGGTACCCAGGCAACTCTCACGACACCTATATCCTCAGACACTCCCAGGTGCCGGGGCTCTTCAGTGTTCCGGCTCGGCTTGATGGTTGGCTGCCGGGTGATAAGGGCTATCTCCTCGGAAGGTGGCTCATGACGCCTCTCTGCCATCCAAGAACAGAAGCTGAGCAGCGCTACAGTAGGAGCCATGGCACCACAAGGGCTGTGGTGGAGAGAGCCATCGGTCTTCTCAAGATGCGCTTCCGTTGCCTGGACCACTCAGATGGCACACTCCAATACCTCCCAGATCGCGTCTCTCTGATAGTGGTAGCATGCTGCGCTCTGCACAATCTTGCGCTGGAAAGGGGGGGATGCAGTTTATGATGAAGACCTTGACACAGTGGATGAGGCTGCACATGATGAATCAAGCAGTGACTCAGAGGATGAGGAAGCACACGGCGATGATGAGGGGCAGTACGCCGACCCGCTATTACACCAGAGAGGCAGGGACACCCGGGACACTTTAGTCCAACAAACCTTCAGCTATCTCCACACACATGGATCAGCAGGACCAGCATTGCCTGGCGCTTCCACACGTGGCACTTAGGTGCTACATCTTCCACCTCATCAGCTACAACTAAGGGCTTAGTACAGAAACATCAATGTCCACTCAAACACTCATAATATGTCTGTGAAACATACAAACGCAGCACAAAGGAAACATCCTCAGCCATGGTTAGAAAAGCGGACTTTATTCCCACCAAAATAAACCACAAACGTCGCTCACACTTACATAATGATATATTCCCTAATCTAGGGCCAACACAAAATCAACAGTGACAAACCCGTTGTGTGCCTAAGGTGCCTTATGCTTACGTTAGTGGGTGCTACGTCTAGATGCTGTCCCATCGCTCGGAGTGGCTTGTGAGACAGCCTGCTGACTGTGCTGTCCTGTTGGCCTCAATGACCTTGGTGGTGTCCTCTGACCCGTGGAGCCTGTGCTGGCCCCGCCTGGGAGGGAGTGGCCAGTTCCAGAACTGGCACAGTCCTAGTTGTCGCAGCCTCAATGGATGCAACGGTCACTGGCAGAGGGGTGGAGTAGCTGCTGCCCTCATCCGGAGCGCCCTGAGAGGAGCTCGCAGCGATGACAGGCAGCTGCTGCACCAACTTGAGGTTACATTGGACCTCCCTGCTCACCACAGATGCATGGGCACCGAGCTGCAACACTTGGTGCCCAGAACATCTCCCATATTGCCAATGACCACCTGTGGCCATTAGCACTGTGAGGGCTTGCAGGTCAGAGCGTAACCCAATCAGATGATTCTCAATCTGTTGGAAGCCCTTCTCCATGAGAGTTGCCAATCTCTCAATGGAGGAAGCCTGAAGCTCTGTCCTGAGGTTCATGCCATCACTGACACTCTGCCTGGATTCCTCCACCACAGAGATCAAGTGAAGCACACCTTCATGCAACCCTGCCAGATGCTCCCGTGCATCCTGCCGCTTGTCCTTCAGCTGCTGCATTGGTGACATCTCCAGAGGCTCATCATCACTGCCGGACTCAGCATGTACCTCATCCCCTGCAGTCCTCCGGCTCCTGGCACAATTGGCACTCTCTGTCTGTGCCATCTCCTCCTGTGATTGTGAAATGCCCTCTCCACTGTGCCCCGGGACGCTAGCTGGGATCCCCACCGATGTGATAATCACTGTGCTGGTGCCTGGCTCGCTGAAAGGATCTGACTCAAGTTGTAAGTGAAGCCCCTCAGGTGTGGAGGGGGGACTCTGGACGTGTTGGTGGTGGCCACGCGGTGGTGATGCTGAAATTAACAACAAGGACAGTGCATCAGTTAGCGTTCAGTCACTAACACCTTTCATCCCTTTCCCCCCCAGGCTCATAATGCGCTCAACCTTCAAGAACCTAAGGAGACGAACATTAGTGGGGTGGTAAATAGTCAAGAGGAGGCCCAAACGTTACATGTGCATACAGACAGGCTGGCCAGATGGCCTAAGGAATGCCACATGGAATGTTATGTGGATAAGTGTGCGTTAAGCACTTGGGAAAGACAAACAAGGTACGGGAATACATGAGTAATGGTAGGACCGTGGGAAGTCACGACGATTACAGGGACCTTGCTGGGCAGACCTTTTAAGTTAGCAGAACAGGAACATAAGCCATTTAACAAGGTCAAAGCCAGACTTGCCTTTATTAGCTGAGGAATAGAATGTTGGAAAAGGGAGGTCATGTTGCAAGTGCAGAAAACACTGTCGAGGCCACATCTACACTTCTGCGTTCAGTTGTGACCTGAGCTTCATGGGAGGGGTGGCATTGGAGTGGGGAGAGTGCAGAGGTTCCTGACCTGGATGTATGCTGGCCTGGAGAGTTGGAGTGATGAGGAAATATTGCATACACTTGCAACATTTGCCATGGAGCACAGGAGATTGACAGGTCACATTATTGACCTTCATACTGTTATGAGGGGCATAGAACGGGTGGACAGAAGGCAACATTTCCCCTTGGCACAGGGATGACTAACATGGTGCTATTTATTTAAGTTGAGTGCCATGAGGTTGACAGGTGAGGTGCTGAGGACCTTTTGAACAGAGTAATGTGGGACGCACTGGCTGAAAGGGTGGTGGAGGTACAAACCCTCCTAAGATGTAATAAGTCTTTGGACGTGCAGCAGTGATGCCATGGCATGTTAGGCCATGGGGATAGTAGTCACAAATGGGATAAGGCGACTTTGGAAGGTGCTAGAGACGCGCATCCTCAAGGGGCCGAGGGACCTTTGTGTATGGCCCACACGTCTGACTGTATCGGTCTGTGAATTAGCGGTGTTGCTGCATTAACAATTGCAGCAGCCATCAGTGCTTTGGATGGTGGGGAGACAGAGTGGATAGGACTGTGGTCCTCAAATACCTGGCCACCTGCCTCCTCCCCAGCTCCATTGCCTGCTCCTCATACATGGTGAGGTGCTGCAGCACAGCGTGCCCGCCACCAGTCCTCAAATGCTCCCTGCTATTGTGCTGTCTTTTTTCCTGCAGAACAGAGAAGAGCATGTATTGGGGCTGACCGCTGATGTACTCTGCACGCGCATGCCGCACCCCAACCACAGTGGCCCATCTGAGGCCTCCAGCAGCTCCTGTCCACACTACTGGTGATCAGTCACCAGAAGATAGTATGGGTGCTCCCAACCCCCTCCCCCAATGGCCACCTTGGACACATTCGGCGTCCATCACTTTCTTAGCGCCCATGGCAAGCAGGCGCAACTAGGTGCATGCCGAGGCCAGCAGATGACTCTTGTCCACGACACCTTGAGGCTCCCCTTCCGCCATCTCATCACCATTAATAAGACATGTGTTGGAATTCTGAGTATGTATCTCACTGCCTCCCCTGCAGGTTGCCCCCAGACTACTCAAATACAACAAACACAAATATATGCTGCGGGGAGAACCCATCTTCTCCCAAGCCACTAGGGCTGATGTAAGCATGGTCACTATCTGTTTGCCCACCCAGCGGGCGCCAAATGCCCAATGCAGTAACGACACTAAGATGTGGCGGTGGGGGGTGGGGAGCCTCAAAGACTAAGGCTACCTGCTGGGTAAAATGGCCAAGGCCAACATGGTACTCACCCTTCCAGAGCGCAACAAATCATTGAAGTGTTCATGGCACTGCGTCCTGGTGCACCGCACAGCATCTTGAGAGCTTACTGCCTCCGCCACCTCCTGCCACGCCTGCCTGGTCACGTGGGGGGCCCTCCTCTTCCCATCCTCGGGAAACAACACCTCCCGACGATTTGACACTTCTTCGAGGAGGGCAGCAGGGCAGGCATTGGAGAACCGAGGGGCGCATTGACCTACCCTGCAGCCTGCCCTCTTCCTCCTCCTCTGCCTTGACCTCCCCTGGAGCCCGGTTGCTGGCCATGGTGAAAAGACTAAAGGAGGCTACCTGGCCTTTCTTTATAAAGACTGCCCATTGGAACTGGCAGTCTGTACACGCCCACTGCACATTTGAATTTCCTGCTGCACACGGGAGTCTGAAATGTGCTGGGTGGGCCTTAATTGACCTGCCCACGCAAAATGGCGGCACGGCCCGTTTCGCCAGCGGAGATCGGTAACATATCCAATGCCGATTGCGTCAGGCCCAACAAGCATAAAATTCTGCCCATAGTCTTTGTGTTCCATCTGGTTTTGGTACCATCACAATATGCCAACTCCAGTTACTATAACTAGACTCAATAACATCATTCTGAAGCATGAAATCAATTTCTTTTTGTACTTGCGATAACTTATCCGGATTTAATCTATAAGGTTGCTGCCTCACTGAAGATAATATTTCTATACATATATCATGTAAAGCTAAATGTGTCTTTCCCAACTTATTTCCACAAATAGGTTTGTGTGACTGCAATAGCTTTTCCAAATCACTTTGACACTTGCTCGGAACGTATTCAATATTGCATTTAAATTTTCAAGCATCCCCTCATTATTCAATTTGATTGGAGGAAAATGAATTTCAGAATCCAGCACTTCTACCTTTTTCTCATCATCCCCCATCACTAAAACCTCTTTTTATTCCTCTTCCCTGTCAAAGTACTTTTTAAGCATATTTACATGACATGCCCTCTGTTTCTTTCTTCTATCTGGAGTATTTATTAAATAATTTACTTCGCTTAATTTTTTTTCAATCCTATAAGGCCCACTAAATCTTGCATTTAAGGAATCCCCTATTACTGGTAACAAATCTAGCACTTTCTCTCCAGAAACAAAACTGAGAATTTTAGCCTCCTTACCTGCTTTCACTTTCATTACTTGCTATGAGATCTTTAAATGTTCCCTAGCTAACTCACATGTTCTGTTCAATCTTTCCCTGAAATTTGATATGTAATCCAGCAGAGTAGTTTCAGAATTTTGACCCACCAATTTCTCATGAATCAATTTCAGTGGTCCCCTTACCTCGTGACGATAAACTAGTTCAAAAGGGTTAAAACCAGTCAATGCATTAGGAGCGTCTCTAATAGCAAATAACAAAAATGGAATTCCTGTATCCCACTCCTGCACATAATCAAGGCAGCATGCTCTTATAGTTTTTAAAGTTTGATGCCACCTTTCCAAAGCCCATTGTAACTCCGGATGATAAGCTATTGATTTGAACTGTTTTATCCCCAAACTGTTCATTGCTTCCTTAAGCAGTTGTGACATGAAATTTGACCCCTGATCTGCCATGGCATACAAGGCTAAGGGCCTCGTGCTGGAAAATGGGATTAGAATAGTTAGGTGCTTGTTTGACCAGCATAGACTCGATGGGCCAAAGAGCCTTTTTCTGTGCTGCAGATCTCTATGACTCCAAGACTCTATGATTGTATTTCCTTAGGTAAACCATATCTTGTAAAAAATTTAATTAACTCCTCCACAATCTTCTTAGCTGTAATATTTCTTAAAGGTATCACTTCAGGAAACCCAGTAGACACATGCATTATTGTTAATAAATACTGATTTCCACTTTTAGTCTTAGGGAGGGGTCCTACACAATCAATCATGACCCTGCTAAAAGGTTCTCCAAATGCTGGTATTGGGATTAAAGATGCCAGCTTAATCACTGCTTGAGATTTTCCTGTTACTTGACATATGACAGGTTCTACAGAATTTGACTACACCCCTATGCAATCCTGGCCGAAAAAAATACCTCTGTATCTTTTCCTTTGTTTTCCTAATTCCTAAATGTCTCCCCATTGGAATTTCATGAGCAATCCTCAGCATCTCATTTCTATAACCTAATGGGATAACAATCTGATGCACTTCCCTCCAGCTTTCATTTTCTGAGACGTGATCCGACTGCCAATTTCTCATTAATACCTTCCCTCGAGGATAATAACATACTGGAATACATTTTGCTTCAGTTTCTAAGTAAGTTTTCTGACAAAACTGTTTAAATTTCAAATCATTTTTCTGTAACTCCATTAACCTCTTTGAGTTAAACACTTCAACTGAACTGACCTGCATTCCTCCCTCCTGAACATTGTTGTCAAATATAGTGCCAGCTAATTGGATTTTGATACCTTCTTCTTGCCTTTGAACTGCCTGTTTATCTTGTTTATTTTGTTCTTCCCTATGGGTCTTTGATCTCATTATAACACAATCAGGAAACAATCCAGGATGTTCCTTCTGTAGCACTTGTGTTGAAAACACTTCTACAGGCTGCTCAACCTCCACTGGCATCACCCACATTTGTGATCCAGCTATATCATTACCCAGGATAAATTAAATCCCTGCAATGGGCAATTTTTCCACCACTCCAACTATAACTTCACCCGTCTTCCATGTGCTCTTTAAATTTACCTTCCATAATGGAATAGATTTAGCATCTCCATGAACCCTACTTATTATTACCTTCTCCTCTAACACTCTGAACAGCAAATATCCCACAACATTAAGGATTGACTAGCCCCTGTGTCTCTTAAAATTTTAACATCTTTACCTACTCCACCCTGTACACATGGAAAGACTTGCTCTTCACATACAAATCTTTAAACATTTCTGCAGCCTGCTCCCCAGAATTCTCTTGAGTAAACTGTGAACACATTCCCACTTCTTTACCTTTCACTGATTCTCCCTGTTTCACCTGTACACAAACCATTGGTTTCTCCTGTGCCTAAACCTCAGAACCCATGGTACTTTTACTTCCAGAGCTTTTCTGTACCCCAATAATTCCTACAGATTTTTCCTGCAACCTCCAACACACTGATTTAGTGTGCCCCACTTTATTACAATGAAACACCTCAATTTTTGAATGCCTTCATTTTTGTTCTGAGAAAAATCTCCCTCAGAACTTCCAGCTGCTCCTTCTCTTCCTTGACTACCTGCCATCTTTTCACCCTCCCACTTTTTATCCTTTTCCAATTTGAAAGGGTGATGGAAAAAAAGGTTTAGCTCTATGAACTAACTCATAATCATCAGCTATCTCTGCTGCTTGTCTTGTACAATCAACCCTCTGTTCCTCCACATGAGTTCTCACTACCGAAGGATTGAATCTTTAAATTCTTCCAAAAGAATGACTTCCCTCAGAGCTGCATAGGTTTTCTCTATTTTTAATGCCTGCATCCACTGGTCAAAATTATTTTGTTCTACTCTTCAAACTCAATATGTTTGCCCAGGCTGTTTTCTCATATTCCTAAATTTCTGCCTGTATGCTTCAGGAACCAGATCATATACACTTAAAATAGCTTTTTTCACTGCATCATAATTCACCAATATTTCTTCTAAAAGTGAAGCATATACCTCAAGCCCCCTAGCTAATAGCATAGACTCTAATAATAATATCCAGTTTTCCTGTGGCCATTTCATCTGTTTAGCTAGCTTCTCAAATGAAATAAAGAATGCTTCAATATCTTTTTCCTCAAATTTTGGAAGTGCTTGTACAATTTTAAGCAAACCCCCACTGGTACTACTCTAGAGATAAATCCTTCCTCACCTCCTGACATCTCTTTTCTAACTGCCAATATTTTCACTTGGAATTCGCTTTCTCTCTCACTTTCTCTTTCCTCCTTCTCCATTTTCACAATTTCTAATTCCCTTGTTTGTTTAAATTCAAGCTGTTTCAGTTCCTTTTCTTGTTCAAATTCAAGCTTCTTCATTTGCAACTGAAGTCTCACTACCTCTAACTGTGACTCACTAGCGTCAGGTTTCACTTTCAACTGTAGATACTGTGCTATACTTTTAACTATATCTGATTTCCTAGCCACTGCAGGTAACCCTAATTTTAACTTATCTGTCCACTCTGTTAACTTACTTTTGGTTATTCTCTCCAACCCAGTCAGAGTTATCTCTTATACTCCCAAACAATTGCCAAAGCCATCTTGCAGTGTCACCACTTCTAAAGTACCTCACCAATTCCTAACCAATCAAGGATACAGAAACATAATTAATCCCGTACGAGCCCCTAGTTATTATGACCAATGCACTTGGTAAAGTGGAGTTATTTAAAAATCCCAGAAGAAAAGTTTAAACAACTGTCATAACCTATAATTTTAAGTGTTATGTTTGAGATGTGACTTTAAATTTAGGAATCAGACCACCCGTTCTTGAGGTTTTACATTAAACTAAGTGAAATATTTTATTAATTTACACAGGTTAAAAAATATATACACATAACTACAGATTACTACTATCGTAACTTTTAACAAATTCTCAAATTGATCTCCATTATGGCAACAGCAACCCATGGGGCAGATTTTTCCGGTTGGTGAGAGGGGGTGGGGCCCACTCGCTGACGTGTAAAATGACATGGGGATACATTAAGTGTACATCTCGACATCACCTTGCGTCATCTAGATTTTCAGTTCAGCCTGTTAAGGCCATTAAAAAACTAATTAACCTGATTGATGGACCTGCCCATCCAACCTTAAGGTTGGCGGGCAGGCCGGGAGCACAGGTGGGCCTTGGAAAAAGCATGAAACCTCATTCATGGACGGGATGAAGTTTCATGAGGGTTTTTTAAATTTTAACAAATATTTCAATAAAAGTTATTGACATGTCCCAACTCATTTGACAGTGTCGCATGAGGGGACATGGCAGGGAAATTTTTTTATCACCTGAAATTCAACTTTTACATTGGAGCCAATCTCTCTGAGGCAGCACTTTGCCTCAGGGAAATCTGTGTGCTCTTCCGTGCACATGTATGAAAGAGCGCACTCCCGCCTGAGGGAATTTCCACCCCCCCCCCCCACCCCACCCTCCTCCCGCCTCCATAGGGACCACATAGCACTTCCTGGTGGACGTCACGCCGGATGGGCCTTAATTGGCCTGCCCATGTAAAATGGCGGCGCACCCCCAAGTGGGGGCGTCAATTAGAGGCCCACTTATCCACACCCAGTCCCGCACTCCCCCCCCACCGATGGGGGGAAAATGTCCATAGACTTAACCAAACACCAGGCAAAGCATTTTCACCTTATGAGTTTAACATGAGATTCTTTCACTTGGTTCCTGTGGAGCTAGTTGAAGGCTTGCAGCTGCCTTTTGTTCTCACATTGCCTCTGCTCTGCACGCTCAAAAACTACTGATGTTGTACCTACCAGCCTCGTTAAATGTTAATTCTCATTTATCAGCAACTTCTGAACTAAAACTCACTGACAATAAAACCCCTTTCATAGTGCCAACTTTATTAGTAATATAAATACATTGCTTGGTAGCTGCTAGAAAGGTATCAATTTTCACACCACTTCCTGAACGCTCTATTCAAAAAATGCAAATGCATGCTATCTCTCTTACATATCAAAACTAGTACACATCAAAGCACCCAGACTAGCTGGCTTTAATCCAATTAAGACACACACCTGCAGACTAAATCTCTATTTTAAAAGAAAAATATTTTCCAAAATGTTATATACATTAATAGCTTCATGACACTGATCGACTGGATTGCTGCCATGAGATAGCAAGAGGAGGCCTCCATACCTAACAAAGAAGGCGCAGTCAGAGATGGCATCTCCAGTCAACGGCTGCGGGGTAGTCCAAAGGACCTGAATGCAGTGTAGGAAGAGGGTCAGTAGCCTTCTGCACTCTGCGAGGGTATTGAATCCCCATGAAACCTTGAAGAAATGTGTTTGTACCTGCACTTGTTGGGGCTCCTGGGTGTAAAAACCCAAGTTTAAATTGGTACATCTTCCTGTGCCTTAAAGACTACATGTGAGTAGACAGGATGGCAGGCATGTATGGAAGGGGGAAGTCCCTCAATGTGATGGGCACCTAAACTAGTGATATTTGGGAGGAGGATGAAATGTTCAGACATATAGAGGGGGGACTCACAAAGGCACTAATGTCCTTATAGGAAAAAAGGATTCAAAATGCCCAGGAGCCAGCACAAACTGGTGGTGGTGTCCCTAATCTGGTGGTGCAAACTCTGACAGAGGAGCAGATTCTGAAGATAGTGTGTGAGTGTGCTAAAAGGTCCACTGGTTGGGGAGATGCTAGGGTTTCGGAGGAGGGTAAGAGTCCAGTGGACAAGGAAGAGATTGGGGGAGAGTGTGAGAGATATAGGGCAATGGCTGTAAGACTGACAGGTAAAATACACTAATCCCTTATGCTCGTCCATTCAGAAGTTATCCCTTACCCAGGTCTGGGATCTGAGAAGATACCAGATTGCATGAACTCTGATGCGTTAATGCTGATGGAGACTTAAATATGTTTTCCCTGCCTCAGATAGAACATCCTCCAGACCACAGAATGATCTGGAAGACCCTCGCTTGACATCAGAGGATGATATCCTGCCATGTATCACATTCTCTCTCTCTGTGTCTTGCATCGCCTCAGATACAGGCACTTCATTGGAATTTGAGCATTCTGGAACAGATGGTAGAGTACACTGGGGTAGACACGTCACACTCACTTGAGGAGCTGGCAGAGGCAGAGAGTCCCCAGGGCGCTGTCAATCAAAAAATTGCTAGAGATCAGGATGATATTGAGCACAAGACAGAGGATGAAACTCTGGAGTTGTCTATTAGGCGGCAGATGCTGAACGTCCAATGGAATGCATGTGAAGATCTGGTAGAGATCCCTGAGGGTCTGCATGCCATGGTCTCTGTAATGGAGGACTCCATGTGGAATATGAGCATTGTGTTAACCCACAGCTCTGAATGCACAGCATACTCCATAGAGAGAGTCACGACTCTCATGGATTGACAGCTCCAGGAACTCAATCAAGGATTGCTGGGGTTGTGTTTAGACCTGCGAGCCCACACATTGGCACTAACCTCAGCAGGCACTGCCAATGCAAGAGATGGATGAGGCATCTAGTGACTCTGCTAGCTGCCCGTCCATCTCTGGTGAGCAGGTAGGTTCAAACAAACCTTATGTTGGTGGATGACCTGCAGCTCCACACATCTGGGAGCTCCTCTCAGGGCACTTCTGATGATAGCAGCAGCTCCACCGCCCTCTGCCAGTGACCATCACATCTGAGGAGACCGCGGCGACTGAGGAGCGTGCAGCCATGGCGCTGGACTCTCCCGTCCAGTCGGGGCCCACACAGGGTGCAACGACCTGAGTCATCAAAAGTCATTAAGGCCAAAGGGGCATCAGAGTCAGCAGCCTACCTCCAATCCAGCTGCCGGCAAGGGAGAAGCACGTAGACGTCGCACTCATAAGTGGAAATTTAAGTCACTATAATCACAGAAGGGCTTTCACGGGTGAATCATTTCTCATTGTCACTTGTGTAATGTTGTATGTAGCTGTCACACATCACTATTAAAATATGACATCTTGTCAAATGGCCTTACTATGCTTTATATGATAGCTAGAGAAGAGATCTGCAACTCTGTGAAGACATCGATTGGGCTAGATAGTGTATTTCAGAGGGAGGGACAGGAGAAGATGGTATCAGGAAGATCTCATCAGTCCGAGCATTAAGGTAACAGTCTATTTTCAAAGATTTGCGGTCCTGACTTTGGAGTCCTACTGGAAACTCTTTTGAATCAAGGCCTCCCTGGTCTCCCTGGCTCTCATAAGCATCCTCATGGCTGGATCTTCTTCATAACCCTGAGGCTGAGCAGGGTCCTCCTTAGAGTCAGCTCTAGCTTCACCCTCAGTCTCTGATTTGTCATGCGCATACCGGTGAGGAAGCTAAGAAATTTAACGATACAGTATGTTCCTGTGGAACTGGGACATCCTCATCATTTTCCTGTAAAGGCAAACGACTAAGTGCATCGGCATTTGCGATTTGATTGCCAGGCCTATGAATGAAATTGCATTCGTAAGATGCCAAGATTAAAGTCCTATTAGTATTTCCGTATCTTCTTTCTACATACCTTCTTCTTCCTCGCGCAGACTTTAATCCCGGCCTTCTTTTTGACTTTTCTATTGGCCAGACTTCTCTTAGAAGCAAGCTTAACTTGTCTGAGCTCAGTGGCTGAGCCTCTCAAAATTTCATCATCTGTCTGCTTCTTAGAACATTCTGCGACTTGTGCATTCAAAGCCTCTTTGGCTTCATTTAGCTGGCTCTTCAGCTCTTCCGTCTCTTTTTTCTTTTTGTTTGCTGCCTTCTGGAAAATAGAGCATTGTTGTTGCTCTCTGTCAACTCATTCTTCAGTTTATTCAGAGACGTGCTGAATTCTTTCTGTTTCTCTTCATACTTATCCAGAGGGAACACACTTTGACATGAGGGTACCTTGTAGTGTGTGAAGGTCTTTTAGCAGGTTTTAGTTTTCCCTTTGAAGGTTGCTCACCTTGTCTCAAACTCTGTCATCAAGCATGGTCTCTTCGAGTTCCTTCTGCTGCTCTTCCACGTGTTGACTTAAGACAGTCTGCACTTCTTCAGGTTGTTGAGTCCTTACACACTCCTTTTTCAAAACTGAAGTGCTTCCAGCTTCCTTTTGGAATCCCAGTGGCCACTTAAGGTTGGTTTCCCTTATCCAGTTTCAACCTAGAAGGCTTGGTCCTCTGCCTTTCAATACCAACACTGGTAGCTTTGCCGATTGGCTTCCATAATGGACAGTTGCTCTGCTTATGCCTTTGGCTTGGATGTCTTCACACAGTGGTTTCTTCTAAACTTAATTAATATTCACCATTATTCAAATATCTGAAGGTGTGTTCCCCAATTACTGTGGAAGCTCCCATATCCACTTCCATTCTAACAGGTTTGCCATTTCCTCTCACTGTGACTCATTGGTTCTGTCTTTCTAACTTTCAGATGAAACATTGCGTAAGTGTTTGAATTTGTTATTTCAGGCTCTCCTACATTCTAGATTTCATTGGGCTTCTTTTGTTTACAAGCTTGTTTGAATCTTTCCTGATACTGTCTCATTATATGCCCATTCCTGTGGCAATAATAGCATTCAATTTTTTTAATGTGCCAATCATTAAAAGACTGCTTGTTTCCATCTCTGTTGAAATTATTCTTTGATTTTGCTGCTAAGTGATTTTTTCCTATTCTTTGGCTAATTCCTGCTTCTCAGCAGAGTCTTGTATTTTTGCACCCTTTTCAGCTGGGATTTCCAGTCCGATGTGAAAGACGGCACTGTTTTGAGCACCCTGTATGAATCTCTTACTGCACTTTCCATGACCAGTGCTATCTCGAGCGCTTCCTTGAAATCGAAATTCACTTCGGAAAATAATCTTTTCTGAATATGGTTCCACTATTTAAGAAGGGTTGTAGAGATAAGCCAGGAAACTACAGGCCAGTCAGTCTCACGTCAGTGATAGAGAAACTATTGGAGAAAATTCTGCAGGAGAGAATCTATCTCCATTTGGAGAGGCAAGGTTTGATCAGGGGTAGTCAGCATGGCTTTGTCAGAGGGAGGTCATGCCTAACAAATTTGATTGAATTTTTTGAGGAGATGACCAGGTGTGTAGATGAGGGTAGTGCAGTTGATGTAGTTTATATGGATTTCAGCAAAGCCTTTGACAAGGCTCCATATGGGAGACCTATAAAGAAGGCAAATGCACATGGGATACAGGGTAATTTGATAAGGCGGATTCAAAATTGGCTTAGTTGTAGGAGACAGAGGGTGATGACAGAAGGATGCTTTAGTGACTGGAAGCCCATGTCCAGCGGCGTACCACAGGGATCTGTGCTGGGTCCCCTATTATTTGTCATTGATATAAAACAACATAGATGACTATGTGCGGGGTAGGATTAGTAAGTTTGCAGATGACACAAAGATTGGCCGGGTGGTTAAGAGTGTCTTGGGCTACAGGAAGATATAGACGGGATGGTCAAATGGGCAGATAAGTGGCAGATGGAATTTAACCCTGAAAAGTGTGAGGTAATACACTTTGGAAAGAGTAATTTGACAAGGAAGTATTCAATGAATGGCATGACACTAGGTAGTTCTGAGGAACAAAGGGACCTTGGCGTGTATGTCCATAGATCTCTTAAGGCAGAGGGGCATGTTAGTGGGGTGGTGAAAAAGGCATATGGGACACTTGCCTTTATTAATCGAGGCATAGATTACAAAAGTAGGGAGGTCATGTTGGAGTTGTATGCAACCTTAGGCCACATCTGGAGTACTGTGTGCAGTTCTGGTCGCCACATTATAGGAAGGATGTGATTGCACTGGAGATGGTGCAGAGGAGATTCACCAGGATATTGCCTGGGATGAAACATTTACGTTATGAAGAGAGGTTGGATAGACTTGGGTTGTTTTCGTTGGAGTAGAGAAGACTGAGGGGCGACCTGATCAAGGTGTACAAGATTATGAGGGGCATGGACAGGGTGGATAGGGAGCAGCTGTTCTGCAGAGTTGAAGGGTCAATCACGAAGGGACATAAGTTCAAGGTGGGGGGCAGGAGGTTTAGGGGGGATGTGTGGAAAATGTTTTTTTACCCAGAGGGTGGTGACAGTCTGGAATGCACTGCCTCGGAGGGTGGTGGAGGCGGGTTGCCTCACATCCTTTAAAAAGTACCTGGATGAACACTTGGCACGTCATAACATTCAAGGATATGGGCCAAGTGCTGGTAAATAGGATTAGGTAGGTAGGTCAGGTGTTTCTTACGTGTCGGTGTAGACTCGATGGGCCGAAGGGCCTCTTCTGCACTGTGATTCTGTGAATAGTGTCCTCATTCACACTACACACTAAGCAATCAAACATGTCATTTAGAGATGTACCAAACTCACAATGTTCCGTTAGCGGCTTCAAATTTACCACATAGCATGCAACTGTCTCACCCGGAGCTCTATTTCTCAAATTAATCTTGAAACTCTGCATCATTACTGAGGGTTTTTGTTGATAATGACCCTACACAAGGTCCACTAATTCATCGGAATTTTTCAAATCTGGAGCACTGGGTGCCGTCAAACTTCAAAACAAACCATAGGGCAGCATTTTCGCTCCATTGGGGATTTGTGCGGACCGGTTCCTGATTGGTGCCCCCAGTCAGGCGCAATGCCATTTTGCGTGGGTGAGCCAATTAAGGTCCGCCCAGCGAGACGTCCGCCTGGAAATGCTCCCTGTATGGGTCGGGTGGGGGTGGGGCGGGGGGGGTGGGAGTGGCGGATTCCCTGAGTTGTGAGTGCACTCTTTCGTGCATGCCGGCAGAAGAGAGCACAAATCTCCCCGAGGCAAAGCGCCGCCTCAGGGAGATCAGTGTTACTTTTAAAAACCTAATTAAAGATGGAAGAAATTTTAAGGACATGTCCCCTCATGTGAAACTGTCACATGAGATGAGGCATGCCCATTACTTCCATTGAAAAATGTTATGAAATTTTAAATCTGATATGAAACCTTATCCCGCTTGTGGATGAGGTTTCATGCATTATCTGAAGGTTGCCTGGTCTGCTCACCTGCCCACCAACCATAAGGTTGGACTGGCAGGCATTAAGTTCATTAATTAGTTTTTTAATGGCATAATAGGTCGTTGACAGTTCGGCAGGCAAGCAGCCAAGTTGGCTGCGCAGCCGCCAAACTGATAATCTAAATGACGCGGAGTGATGTCAGGACACATGCCTGATGTCACCCCATATCATTTTATGCGTTGGCGAGCGGGCCCCACCCCCATTTACCGACCAGCAAGTGGTGCCCATAGGTTTTATTCCCACATGTACGTAAGAGGATCACTCACCTCTTTTCCCCCATAATCTCATTTGCTTCAAAAAAAAACTTGACACATTCTATGTAATGAGACGAATCGACCATGGCTGAATCAGAAGGATCAATTGTTCCGAATTGTGGCATTTTGAGAGGGGATATCTTCTTCAATTTTAACTGAGCTTTCTGCCTACAATCACTGGGCGAGGTATAGTGCCGGTTTCTTTTCAACTTGATTTCTTCTGTTCAGCCTTGTTTTATCCTCGTCGCCAGTTTGTTGTGAGTTGTGGCCAAGTTGGCACTGTTGATAAAGTTGAGTCTTGGGTGGAAACACTAAGTTTATTTACAAGCTACTACATGTGTGCTTCCCACTTCAACTCTATTGCTATGCTACTAACTATTGAGGTGGCCCGGCTACTCCCTTATTGGCTACCATAGATCATGTGATCTTCCTTAACAAGCATTATTCTTAAAGATACATTACCCACTAAATATAAACATAATTAACACAGCACTGTACTCCTGACATGTCAAGAGAGCTGGGATCTTAGCTTGTAGACTGTTCCAGCAGGGTATTGGTGCCTTCTCCTGTCCCTTCTCCCTTGCAATGCCTGCTAGACTTCAACCGCTTCAGGTTGTGCCTCTCAGTCTTGAGACAGACTATTATGCCGTGTGCGGACATCTGGCCTCCTCTCCCTTCTTGCCATTTTCTCCTCATTTGACGAGGTCTCTCTAGCAGAGTACACAATGCACATTTCAAACCCTATGTTTACAGAGGTTTGACCTAAATTATCAAGGGGCTTGTCTGCAAAAAGGCTCTCTGCAAAGATTTAAACTGCCTATAATAATGAGAGTGAACAAAATGCTTCACTAAATGTTTATTTTGTCATGGGATGTGAGTATTGCTGGCAAGGTCAGCATTTGTTACCCATCCCTCATCACCCTTGAACTGAACAGCTTACTATGCCATTTCAGAGGGCAGCTAAGAATCAACCGTATTGCTGTGGGTCTGGAATCACATATAGACTAGACTGGTTAAGGATGGTAGATTTCCTTTCTTAAAGGACGTTAATGAACCAGATGATTTTTTACAATAATTAATGATAGTTTCATGGTCATCATTACTGAGATTAGCTTTCAATTCCAGATTTATTCATTGAATTTAAATTCCAACCAGTTGCCATGGCAGGATTTGAACCCTTGCCCCCAGAGCATTGGCCTGGCCTATGGATTATTATTCCAGTGACATTACCACTATGCCATCTTCTCCACAAATGAACGATAATGCACATAGTCACACCTCAATTTGAAACTCCTACCTTTTTACGTCGCTATTCCTTCTGCTGCTTGTACCTGCCCTGGATCCAGAAAGTTCAAAAACTGTGAGTCCCGCCAGCCCGTCTGGCCTGTGCTCCAAGCATAAAAGTGCACGGGCCTCTCAAAATTCTCAACAATTGGACATTTAATGGCCTTAATTGCCAGCGGGCGTGCTTCCGATGTTCATGTATGTCCCCACCGAATGACATATCACAAGGTGACGTGATTACACCCCGACATCATCATGCACCATTTTGCGCTGCAAGGAACTGCCATGCACCCACACGGCAAATGTAAAATTCTGGCCTGGAAGTAACATGCAAAAGAAAAGTTAATCGTGGGGTGTGGGTACAGCAGACATGTTGACAACAGGACCTGAGACATAAATCCAGTCTTCAAGAAGGGTAGGTAAGCCCCAAGAAGAAGGGTTTGGAGGGACCAGTAGTGGGTGAGAAGACTTTCACAGGAGCAAAAGGAGCTCCTCCTGGCCTCATAAAATCTATGCCATTTCATTCTTTTGGAACAACCTGAAGTGGTCCCTTTTTTTAGAATCATTTGTGAGATTGTTCTATACAATATGCCAATATACATGATTTTAATGAAAATGAACCAGGATGTAAAATGGGCATCTGGCCCACTAATGCCCAATTTTGGTTTAGGGGCGTATATGAAAATACACACAGAGAGCCTGAACAATTTCTGCAGAACCTCTGCTGCACAAGTGTTAGTCTATAAGCCTCTGCTACCTACATTGATTTGTGCTTTGAGGCAAATTGTTTTACATTTGTTTATATGGCATTGTGCTAGGTTTCAATTGTTTAGTCTGTTAATTTCAAAAACCGTCTAAACTTGGTTACATTTCTCCTCGTTATTTCCTTCTCCCTGATTCTACTATTTACAAACATGGATTTGTTCCTTTCAGCATCCCCATAAAAATAATTGACATTTATTGTAAATGGCAGCTGTCCCAAATCTGAGCCTGGGATATCCACATATGATCCCTTTCCAGTTTGAATCTTGAAGCTCTGAGTCTTCTATGAGATCTTTTCATTCATTCGGTGATAACTCTCCTCTTTTTGTTTATGTTGCAGACTATGATGTGTGCTCAGGAGCTCCGTGTGAACAACAATGCACTGATAACTTTGGCAGAGTGCTATGTACATGTTACCTGGGATACTACTTTGACCGTGTGAAACACAGAAACAGAGAAAAGCCATATTGTATTGGTCAGTATGAACACTTGAACCATTTAATTCATGCCAACTCTTACCCATCACCCCTCTACAAACATCACAACTTTAAACATCTACCAATGAACCCATTGCTACACCCACACTTATGTACTCTCATAAAAGAGTTCACAAACTATATCAATCGCATTGTGTATGTCTGAATAGCTATTTTGTCAAGTAAAATCAGTTAGCTGGTTGTTACTTAGTTGAAGATACAAGCATGAGGGAGTAAATCTGAAGTTGTCCAATTATACAGCTTTAATTAATAACCTTGTTGTAAAGGAGCCACTGGGAAAGATTGATAGAATTTTATATTATGTTTGCGAGTGCTTTAGTTAAGTACAAAACTAGGGTCTTGAACCTGAACAAAAAGTAAGCTACATAGTTACAAGGACTGAGTTAGTAAAGCTAAATTGAAAACTAGACTAAATGATATGACAGTTCCTCAAAATGAGTTGACAGTATGTACGCAATGACAAATATTTATAGAAATAATTCATAATTCACAATAAATATGCAGTCCCATAAGAAAAAAATGAGAAAAGTCTCCCAACTGTAACTAACAAGAGTAGTTAATGATGATATTATATTAAAGGAAGAGGCTTATGAAGCTGTTAAAAGAATACTAAGCCTGCGGATTGGGGAAATTTAAAATTCAGCAAAGGATGACCAAGAAATTACTAAGGAGAGATAAATGGAACATGAAAGTCATTTATCAAGGGATGTTAAAAACAGATTGTAAAAGCTTTGATATACATGTAGAGATTCACGATAACAAATTTCATGCCCCCAGCCTCGCGCCTCCCACGAAAAATTGCAGACAGGTTGGGGGCGAGAAGGCAGCAGGAAGGCTAGCCAGGGAATTTTATGCATTCTCACCTCCTCATGCAAACCTGCTAGTGGGGAACAGTAAAATTTTGCCCCAAGTTTCTGATGATATAATGTTAGATGTGAAAGCACCACTTGAGTGGGCAAGAACATGGCTGAAAAAATATAATGTGGAGAAGTGTGAAGTTATTCCCTTTAATAGGAAAACTAGAAAAGCGGAATATTGCTGAGAAAAGAGACAGGCTATGGAAGATTTTCATCTTGCATTCATCAGGACAACTTACAAGATAATCCAATGGTAAAGGGAACAACAATTTATACTGCATGAGAAGCAAGTACCAATTGGTTAGCTAGTGGACTCTGACTGGTAAAGGTGTTGCCATGGAGAATGCAGCATAAAACAGTGAACTGTTAACTTGCAAGCTTTTGTTTCAAATTCAAACCAGGCAGCTCAACTCTGATTAGTCAAGGCATTGCCCCTGGGGAATAAACCAGGGAATGGCTGTCCCTCAAGTTTTTGTTCAGTTGAAAAAGGTGCAATTTGTAGACATGCTCCTTAAATCTGCAAAGGACAGGGCACTGTGTCTGAATATATGTGACTTCTAGCACATATTCTAGCACACATTCATAGGATGCCCTGCAAACAGGAATCACAGAAAGTTAACATGTAGGTACAGAAAATAATTAGGAAAATGAATTATGTATTATCCTATATTATAAACAGATTGCAGTATAAGAGCGAAAAATGCCACTGTATTTAAATAGGGGCTTGGTGAGACCATACCTGGAATACTGTGTACAGTTTTGGTCTCCTTGCCTTGTTGCCATTTTTCCATCTGCAGGAGATGATGGGAATGCTGTTTCAGAACTTTAGTGAGGTGAGATCATCTGCTGCACTTCTTTTATGGCTTTTATTTCCAATTCTGGAAAGACAAAGTCAGCTACAAGTGCGTCATATGAAGTTATCACTTTCCAGTAGTGGCAGAATGATCTCTGCTGATGCTTTGTTTGCAGAGCTGGCATCTGCTTTGGAACTTCTGAAGCAGCATCCTGTCAAGGTGATGAACTCCTGCCACAGCTGTGGTCACCATTTACATCGATTGCCAGCTAGGTTCCCACATGTCATGATTGATGTTGAGGGTTTTCATGTCTCTTTTCACAATATCCTTGAAATGGAACTTTGGGCACTCTCCTGGTCACTTGCCACGGGCTACATCCCCATATAGCATATCCTTGGGATGCAGCCATCTTTCATCCTGTGCACATGTCCAAGCCAGCAGAGCCTTCTTTGTTTGATTAGTGCTAGCACGCTTGGCATGTTTGTTGGAGAAAGGAATGCTTCATTAGTGACTTTGGCTTTCCATGTGAGGCCAAGGATGTGTCATAGACACAGGACATGAAAATTATTCAGCTTGTAATGTTCTTAGTAGCTGCAAGTCATCCAGGGGTCTCTGCCATACAGCAATATGCTGATGATACAGGTATTGTCGATAAACATTTTGGTCCTGCAAGTCAGTTTATTTTGTTTCCATGCTCATTTTGTTAGTCAGCCAAAGTTGCTAGTTGTCTTTCCAATACATGTACTGAGCTGTTCCTCAAGAAGTGGGTTGTATGTGACCACAGATCCAAGGTAGCAGAATTTCCTAACTGCTTTCAGTAGTGTGTTGTTGAGTCTGATTACAGGTGGAGACACAACATCCCGCCCATAGCTTACAGTTTTATTGACACTGATGGTGAGGGAGAACAAAACACAAGCATGGGACTGATGATTAATGAGCCTTTGGATCTGGTTTTCTGTCTGGGTTATTAGTGTAGCATCATCAGCACACAGGAGTTCTGTGATCAGGACGTTCAGCACTTGTGTCTTAGCTTTCAGTCTTGATAGATTGAAGAATGCCATGTCTGATTGTGTATAGAGGTACAACTTTCCATGTCAGCAAGGAAAGCATAGGTTAGTAGGACTGAAAAAAAGGTACCAAACAAAGTCAGGGCTAAGATGCAGTTCTGTTTTATTCCACTCTTGATCTCAAAACTGTCAGAGATAGAGCCATTGAACTGAATGGTGCTGTGCGTGTAGTCAGTGTGTCAGTGGTTTTGACACAGAGTGATATTATGCATCAAGTGCAATTGTATGATCCACTGCCACTGCCAAGCATACCGCAACATAAGTCTGTCCTGTCAGCTCTGCCAAGTCCCTATGGTCCTAGGCTGAATTTCAGGGACTCTCAGAGGAGCCTTGGCCCCCAGATATACAGTATGGAGGCCCATTGGCATGTGGTCACTCCCTGGCATCTGTCAACCAGACCCCAGCTGTAGGTCAAATAGTGACCCATTGACTTGTGGGTGTGGCTCAGAAGAGTCAAAGATACGGGAATGGAATTCTAAGGAAGGATATATCTGCCTCAGAGGGAGTGTAATAAAGACTCACTAAGTTAATTCCTGCGGTAAGAAAATTTTCCTATGAGGAGCAATTTCATAGATTTGACCTATACTCCCTGTAATCTAGAAGAATGGGAGGTGATCTCATTGGAACATAAAATTCATAACTACCTTTGCAGGAAAGGCCTTGGGAGGATGTTTCCTCTGGCTGGGGAATCTAGAACTAGGGACACCATCTCAGAATAAGGAGTCAAACATTTAGCACAGAGATGAAGAGAAATTTCTTCGCTCAAATGGTTATGAATCTTAGGAATTGTCTATCACAGAGGGGTGTGCATGCTTAGTTGATGAAGGCATTCAAGACAGATATTTGTGGAATTTTGAATACCCAGAGGATTAAGAGATAGTGGGATAGGAGGTAGGAGATCAGCCATGATTATATTAAATAGAGGAGTAGGCTTCAAGGGCTGAACGACCAACTCCTACTCTTATTTCTTATGTTCTTATGTTTCAAATTACAGTAAGAGTTACAGAAAGTCCATTAATGATAAATTCTGCAAATAGGCAAAATGTTGCAGCAGGAGCATAAGTTCATAAAATTTATGCTTTTAAAGTTTGTTATTATTGTGTCTGCGATTCTGTGATTATTGTGTCTGCCTGTTTTTCTGAAGTTTATTTCTTCAACTCTTTCATTTTTTTTTATTTTTAATGTATCATGGCTTATGTGCTAGCACTTAAGTTTATGCTAAATGCCATCTATCTAAGACATAACCAGAACCTCTCAAGTAATGATTCCCCTTCCTGTCCTTCTTTTCTCAAGTTCCTCATGGATCCTCATGACACTCTCCTGTAGCTTATAACCAACATCTCTCAAAGACCAAGGTCTTTTTTCCACATGTACACCCAGCTCTATCCCTCCTCCATTTGTAAAAACTGCTCCAATGCCTTTGTATTGTCAGGCTGCTCCAGCCTTGGACAAACCACAGTTCTCTCCAGTTAAATATTGGGAATACCAAAGTCATAATTTTTGGCCCCACCAGAAAGTCCATACCCACACCACCAATTCGATCCCTCTCCATAGCCACTGTCTCAGGTTGAATGCCTTGGCATTGTATTCAACCCGGAGCCAAGTTTCTGATTCCATAACTAAAATTAGTACTTTCCACCTCCATAATATTGCCAGTCTCTGACTCTGCCTATTTCCTACTGAAATCTTTGGCGATGCCTTTATCAACCCCAGGGATAACTATTCCAATTCTGCCCCTATTGTCCATCATCTGTAAACTTCAGCTCATGCAAATCCCATCTGCCCATTCCTTAGCTCATGGGTAGAATTGTGACCTTCATTCATGCTGAGCCCTGTTTCAGGAACATGGATGAGGGATGAATGTATTCAAGACAGAGATTGGTGGATTTTTGAAGGATAATTCATTAAGGATAACCGGATAATAATCAACTAAAAGGTTTATAGCAAATTTTCTCCTTAAAACAGAGACCCTCAGGTTAATTGCAGCACCCCTTATACTATTTTGGCTCAGATCCACTATTTCACTTCACGCCAGGAATCAATCTTGGGAATTTTCTGGTTTGTATGACTCAGCTTCCACTGTAGAACCATAGAAAAGTTATGGCACCATTGCGTCTGCACCATCTGAAAAAGAAAAAAATAGCCGGCCATTCTAATCCCACCTTCAAGCACCTGCTCCGTAGCCTTACAGGTTACAGCACTTCAGGTGCTGATCCAGGTCCTTTTAAAAGAGTTGAGGGTTTCTGCCTCCACCACTGAACCAGGCAGCAAATTCCAGACATCCTCTGGGTGAAGAAGTTGTTCCTCATGTCCCCTCTAATCTTTTTACCAATCACCTTAAATCTATGCTGTCTGGTAATCAACATCTCCGCTAGGGGAACCAAGTCTTTCCTGTCTGTTCTATCTAGGCCCCTCATAATCTTATACATCTCAATTAAGTCCCCTCTCAGCCTCCTTTATTCTAAGGAAAACAACCTCAGCCTATCCAATCTTTCCTCATAGCTGAAATTTTCAAGGCCTGGCAACATTCTTGTAAATCTCCACTGAACTCTCTCCAGAGCAATTATGTGCTTCCTGTAATGTGGTGACTAGAACTATACACAAAATTCCAGCTGTAACCTGACCAGTGTTTCTTACAGTTCCAGCAATACACCCATGTATCTCGTCCAGTAAAAGAAAGCATTCTGTAGGGTTTCTTCACCACCTTATCCACCTGTCCTGTCACCTTCAGGGACCTTTGGACATGCACTCTAAGGTCTCTCACTTCCTCAACCCCTCTTGATATCTTCCTATTCCTTGTGTATTCCCTAGCTTTGTTTGCCATCCCCAAATGTATTACCTCACACTCCTCTGAATTGAATTCCAACTATCACTTTTCCACCCACTCAACCAAACTATTGATATCATTCTGGAGCTGACAGTTATCCTCTTCACTATGAACTACATGGCCAATTTTTGTGTCATCTGCAAACTTCCAAATCATACTTCCCACATTTAAATCCAAATCGTTAATATGTACAACAAACAGCAAGGGACCCAACACTGTGCCCTGTGGAACACCACTGGAAACCATTCTCCATTCACAAAAACATCGATCAACCATCACCCTTTGTGTCCTGTCGCTGAGCCAATTTTGAGTTCAACTTGCCACATTCCCCTGTATCTCATGGGCATTTACTTTTCTGACCAGTCTGCCATGTGGGACCTTGTACTAAAATCCATGTAGACAACATCCAATTCACTACCCTCGTCAGTCTTCCTTGTTACTTCCTCAAAAAATTTGATTAAATTAATAAGACAGGACCTTCCCCTAACAAAACCATGCTGACTATCCCTGATTAATCCGTTCCTTCCTAAGTGACAGTTTATACTGTCTCTCAGAATTGATTCTAATAATTTGTCCACCACCGAAGTCAGGCTGACTGGCCAGGTTTCCCTTATAGCAGTAATGTCATGTTGCCATGTGTCTATCTGTGCCCTCAGCTCATTGGATTTATTTTCTATACTCTTTGCATTTATATATATATCTATATACCTTTCAACACTGCCAAATACAGGTGTACAGGAAATACATTTTAACCTTTGCTTCTTTTGTCTTTCAGAGTCACTCGCTAATTTTCTGTCTCCCATTCCCTACTCTGAATTTGTCCTATCTGATTCTGCCCTCAGGTTCCCATGCCCCTGCCAATCTAGTTTAAACCCTCGCCAACAACGCTAGCACTATCTTCCTGTGAGGATATTTGTCACGGTCCTGTTCAGGTGTAGACTATCCGGTTTGTACAGATCCCGCCTTCACCAAAGCCCATCCCAATGCTCCAGAAATCTGAAACCATCCCTCCTGCACCATCTTTTCAGTCATGTATTCATCTGATGTATTTTCCTATGCTCACTAGCATATGGCCTTGGGGTAATCTGGAGATTATTATTATTATCTTAATCAGTTACGCCATAAAGGAGGCTGGAAAAAATCATTTTAAAGCAATTTAATATTAAAACAATTTTCTTCAGCTCATTAACTCATGTTATATATTCTAAATGTTGATTTGACAGATGTTGATGAATGTGCCAAAAGCAATGGAACTGTATGTTCTCACATCTGTCTCAACACACCAGGGAGCTACCAATGTGCGTGCAAGGAAGGCTTCTATCTCAAAGAGGATGGGAAGACATGCAGCAAAAGTGAAAGTGGTAAGTTGTGAGCTGATGAATATAAAGAAATAAAATACTTTGGTTTTCGATGAGGCTATTTTACCTTTGTAGAAAAAGCATCAAGTTGATGGTCAACTCCACCTTAATTATTCAATGAGGATAAGCTGAAAGGTTGCTTCCTATTCTATTTTTTCTTTCAACTGTGTCCTTGTAAGCATTCCTGTTAGTATTCAAAACTATACATAACAATTAACAATTATTCTGGGGGGAGGTAAACAATTTTAGAGGATTCATATATGGTTACGTGACCATTTTCAAATCACACATTATTTACAAATTGGTGTTTTATGACTTGTTTGCAACTGGAAAAACTATTCATGAACATACATACAACCATACGAATTAGAAACAGGAATAGGCCCTCAGGCCCCTTAAGCTCTGTCATTCAATAAGATCATGGCTAATCTGAATGTGACCTCAGCCCCACATTCCTCCCAACCCCAATAATCTTTCACCCACTTGTTAATCAAGAATCTATCCAGCTCTGCTTTAAAAATATTCAAAGACTGCCTTTTGAGGAAGAGAGTTCCAGAGATGGGAAAATGCAAGGCTGTAACTCCTGTTCAAATGCAAGAGATTGAAGTGCAAATGATTCTGCTTTAAAATTGCTATAACATTGTAGCCCCTTGTAGATGTTAAATTCCAGTTACTTGATGCTGTAGAGGAGCTCAGGAAACTTTGCCAAAAGCAACACTGAATTCCTCTTGGGGGTAAATTTTCAATACATGCTGATTCCCTCATCATTCAGTAGCTTGCTCACATTTAACTGAAGTTTACAAACCTAAATTAATTCGCAGCCACTTTGTGAGCTCTTATTTGGTGAAAGCCCTTGTGTTTTTGTGTAAATAATTTGACAAATGGTGGGATTCAAGCTTTCCTTGGAAGTCCTTTGAATGACTAGAACTGGACAACATGGTGCACACTCTCCTTTTAGCTCAGAGCCCAGATTAGAATCTAATGTAAACTTAAGGTCCAAGTCTCATCGGCCTGCTGGTTTAAGGTTCCCAGGTGAAATAAATTTGATTTCCTTCTAATTTCTAGTTGTGTTGTGCCACAACACAGAGTTGAGCATCTTGCTAACTGCAGTCAAACGACTTCTGAAATTTAGTGAGGTTAAGACACATCCTAGAGCAGAGTAAATGGGGTTTCAGTTTGTACATAACCCACGTAACACCTTACAAAGAAATTGTGGGCACCATACCTGAACTTCCAGGGCTGACATCCCGTTCCTCAACAGACACTAAATATATTTGCAAAAATATTGCAATAAAATTAAGGAGCATTTGAAAATTGTCCCCTGAGTTTTTATAAACTAGGGTGACACAATTATACATTTCTCTTTCAGAACCACACCAAGGAACTCACAGGAAGTTAGAATGGTAAGTGACCATTCAGCTTATCTGCATAATAATTAGGATGGAGTTGTCCTTTGACCCATTAACCACCAAAGGAGGATTTGAGACATGCATTCAATACTTCATCAGAGTAGAATGTATCTTTTTGCTTTTCTTCCCTCCAATTTTCTCTTTCTCTGCTAAAAACACAGGCTGGAATTTTCCGGCCCCATTGGCGTCAGGTGTCATGGTGGGCAGGCAGGGGGAGGGGACAATATGGCAGAGAGGGGGAGGGGGCAATATGGCCAGAAGACCAAAAACCAATTTCACACCATCGTGAAACCAGTTTGTGATCATCTGCTCCACCTGTCAATGGAGGGTTGCATTTCCCGCCGCTTTACATTGGGAAACTAATTTCAATACTTTAGCGTCTCATTATAAACCCTGCTCGCTGGAATCATCCCCCCACACTGGATCATCTGGGCACCATGTCAACATGTTTCAAAACTGTACATAAGCGATGAGCACCTGGCGAGCTACACTTCGCTCAGGACTTCGAGGTTTGTTTGCCTACCTTGTTTTGGGCAGCACTTGTGGTCATCTGCGCCAGGCTTTACAGGAAGCACCACATCATTTTTAGGGGGGCTCACGGGCAGGGCTCTACTTACCAGACCAGCTGTAAGATGGGGATGGCTTTTCAACGGCTGCAGGGCCAGGGTTCACTTGGGGAAGGGGGAGAAGTGGCCTCAGGCAAGGCAAGGGGCTGCAGGATGAGGGCTGTACAGGGTAAGGATCTCAGGGTGTGTGTGGGGCACATGTTGATCTGTGCAGGTGGTGCGGGCTGAGGAGGCAGTCTCCAGAGGAGATGAGGCCAGATGACAATGTGAGGGTGTGTGTGAGAGAGTGAGTGGTGATGCTCCTTGAGCTGGCAGTGAGTGAGATGACAGTGAATGTGTGAAGGCCTTGTGAGTGTGTGAGTTTAGAGTGACAAGATGGTTGCCTTACCCTGGTGGCACAGATGAGATCATTCATCCGTTTTCTGCACTGGGTGGCTGACCTCTTGTGTGCAGCATTGGCACTGACTATCTCTGCCATTGCCTCCCAAGCCAGAGTGGGGAGATTGATGTGGCCAGAGCAGGTGTAGAGGACATTGTGGCAGGCCTCCACTGTGTCCAGAAGGCAACCCAGGGATGTGTCACTGAATCGGGGAGCTGCAATCTTCTTGGCTTCACCAGTGCCCTCCTGGGCTGCAAGCTTTGAGAAGTGTGTGCGTGACTGCAGTTTAAATATGGCATGAGGAAGCAGTGGGATAACGGCATGGCAGGCAAATTGAAGACTGCCTGCCAATGAGATGGCATGTTTCCTGTGGCTGCATAATTAGTGAGGCGGAAATGGGAGGATACGGCGTGTCAACCTGCTATTGCGGCCAGCAAGTAAAGCGACTTTTTTTCCTGCCCACTACTACACTTTGTGCAAATCTGGGATGATTCCAACCACTGATTTATACTGGAATGCATTTGCATAGGTGTCAATTACCCTCCAGTGCCTTGCCCATATGACTCTGTTTGATGCATGAGCTGAAGTAATGAATACCAGCAATTTGTCTGTGGGAAGCATTGTCACCAAGTTTGACACTATTCTCTGACATTGCATATCAAACAAGAGCAGGATTGGAGACCTCTGAGGAACATAACAACATAAGAAACAGGAACAAAAGTAGACCATTCAGCCCCTCGAGCCTGCTCCTCTATTCAATAAGATCGTGGCTGATCTTCTTGTCTTTCGATTTCCACATTCCCATCTGACCCTGATAACCTTTGATTCCCTTGCCTAACAACAATCTATCTACCTCTGCCTTAAAAATATTCAATTACCCCACCTCCACCAGCTTCTGAGGCAGAGAATTCTCAAGTTGCACAACCCTCTGAGAGAAAAGGTTTCTCCTCATCTCTGTCCTAAAAGGGCAACCCCTAATTTTAAAACAATGCCCCCTAGCCCTGGACTCACCAACAAGAGGAAACACCCTTTCAACGTCCACCTTGTCAAGGTCGTTTAGGATCTTGTATACTTCATCAAATCACCCCTCACTCTTCTAAACTCCAGTGGAAACAAGCCCAGTCTGTCCAACCTTTCCTCGTAAGACAGCCCGTTAATTCCAGGTATCAATATAGTAAACCTCCTCTGAATCGCCTCCAATGCATTTATATCCTTCCTTAAATAAGGAGACCAAAACTGCACACAGTATTCGAGGTGTGGTCTCACCAATGCCCTGTATAAATGAAGCATAACATCCTGACTTTTATGGTCAATCCCTCTCATAATAAAGGATAGCATTCCATTAGCCTTCTTAATTACTTGCTGTACCTGCATACTAACTGTTTGTGACTCATGTACTAGAACACCTAGGTCCTTCTGCACCTCAGAATTATGCAGCCGTTCTCCATTTAAGTATTACTCTGCATTTTTGTTCTTCCTGCCAAAGTGAACAACTATAAATTTTCCCACATTAAACTCCATTTGCCAGTTCTTTCCCCTTTCACTCAATCTATCTATATCCATCTGCAACCTCCTCATGTCCTCTTCACAACATACTTTCCTACCTATCTTTGGGTCATCTGCAAATTTAGCTACCATGCCTTCATTCCTCTCATCTAAGTCATTGATGTAAATCGTAAAAAGTTGAGGCTCCAGGACAGATCCCTGTGGGACACCATTCGTCACATCCTGCCAATCAGAAAAAGACCCATTAATGCATACTCCCTGCTTTCTGCCAGTCAGCCAATCTTCTATCCATGTTAATATGTTGGCCCCCCTGCACCATCTGCTTTTATTTTCTGTAATAATCTTTGACATGGCACCTTATCAAATGTCTTCTGGAAGTCCAAGTACAATATGTCTACAGGCTCCTCTTTATCCACTGCATATATTACTCCTTCAAAAAACTCCAATAAATTGGTTAAACATGATTTTCCTTTCACAAAACCATGCGGACTCTTCCCAATTGCCTTGAGCTCTTCTAAGTGCCCAGTTATAACCCCCTTAATGATACATTCTAATAACTTGCCCATGACAGATGTCAAGCTAACTGGCCAACTGTTTTCTGCCTCCATCTCTTCATCGAGACCAAATTTATTGCTCCTGTTGTCTCCTAAACTGAGATTAGCTTACTCAGTATGGACTGTGAAGTGAATCTGGAACATACCTATGGCTTAGTAGTGCACAGTGGAAGGGATTTATCCATCAAAGCAGAGGCTTGCAAATTTTTTTGGCAAGACCCACAAGTTCAAAAATTTTAAGGCTAAATCATGCCAAAAAAATCTAATAGTCTTTTGGTTGCACAAAACTTGAGTATTGCTGAAAAAAGGGACATGTCAAAGCTTTTTGTCTTGTACTCAGGGCACTTCACAAGAATGCCAATATAAGAGGAAAACAATCATTTATACCATAAGAGAAGAGAGTGCTGATTGGTTAGCAAGTGGACTCTGATCAACCAACCTACTGCCTGACTTCCATCTCATGCCCTATATGGAGCACCCTTCCTGCACAAGGTCTACCAGCAGACATCATTTGCATCAGGGAATGGGAAACACAGGAAGTCATTAACAAGCTCCTTGTGACAAACCCCATCTGTCGAATGACAGGCTTTGAACTAACACAGCGACGTGGTCCTTGCTAAAGAGGCTCAGGACAGACCAGGACCCTGTTCAGCCAACCTCCATTGCTGAGGCCTCAGTACAAATCCCTTATGCATCTGTGGAAAGACACAAACAATGCTGCATATTATCGAGGAGTGTCCCCTCTACAAGCTAAGTGGTGGACTAATCACCTTCAAATCAGCAATTGAGGAGGCTATCGCTTGGCTTTGGGGATTTGCATTTGCTAAATAAATAAAAAAATAAAGTGGAATATTGTGTTCAATTCTGGGCAGCACACTTTAGGAAGGATGTGACTGCTTTAGAGAGGGTGCAGAAAAGGTTTGCGAGAATGTTTCCAGGGATGAGAGAATTCAGTTACATTGATAGATTGAATACGCTGGTGTGCTCTCCTTGAAAGAAAGAAGGCTGAGAGGAAATTTGATAGAGGTGTTCAAAATCACGAGGGGTCTGGACAGAGTAGATAGGGATAAATTGTGTCCATTGTTAGAAGCATTGATAAGCAGAGGACACCGATTTAAGGTGAATGACAAAAGTAACCAACAGTGACATGAGGGAAAACTTCATCACACAGCGAGTGATAAGATCTGGATGCAGTGCCTGAGAGTGTGATGGAGACAAATTCAATTGTGGCTTTCAAAAATAAATTAGATAAGCACCTGAAGAGAAAATAAATTGTGGGGCTAGGGAAAAATTGGGTGATTGGAATTAGCTAATTTACTCTTACAGAGAGGGCAATGGTGGTGTAGTGTTAATATCACTGGGCCTGTAATCCAGAAGCCCAAGCTCATGCTCTGTGGGTGTGGGTTCAAATCCTATCATTGCTGCTGGTGGAATTTAAATTCAATTAACTAATAAAAATCTGGGGCAGAATCTTCTGTTTGGCTTGCGTCCCAACATGACTGTGCATCTTTCTAATCTTTCATTCAGCTGGCATGCACTGGAGTCGCTGTCAAAGGCCTGTTAAAGCCAAATAATAAAACAATTAACCATTTGACAGAGCTGCCTGTCCAACCTTAATGTTGGAGGGCAGGCAAAGAACCCAGGTGGCTTTTACATTTTTCATGAAACCTCATCCACTGGCGGTATAAGGTTTCATGAAGGGTTTATGAAATTAATAAATAGTGTTCATACATTTCGTAAACATGTTCCAGTTCATATGTAAATTATTTTTTACCACCTTTATTAAAAACTCTCATTCTGAAATTAATCTCGCTGAGGCAGCTCCATGCCTAGGAGATTTCTGCGCTACCGGGTATGCGTCACTCTGGACGGGCCTTAATTGGCCTCTCCATATAAAATGGCGACACGCAGCCAATCACAGGCGGCGATCAGCTCCGCGCCTGCCTGCCTGCATTCCCCCCCCCCACCCCTGCTTGCTCCCAACCGGCCCGCCCGACGAGGAGAAAATTCTCCCCCTGGAATTGAAAGCTAGCCTCAGTAATGATACCATGGTTAACTACCCTCTGAAATGGCCTAGCAAGTTACTCAGCTTAAGGACAATTAGGGGTGGGTAACAAATGCTGGCTTTGCCCGTGATGTCCACATCACATGAAATAAATTATTTTAAAAAAATGAAGGACTGAATGGCCTCCTTTTATGCTGTTACCGTTCTATGATTCTAAATGAATGGAGGAAAACCCATCATGTTCCACTGCGGCATGTGGACCTTCCTGCCAGAGTTTCCTTTCTCTGCTATGCCTCAGGAATGCTTAAGGCTATAAAGACTGAAAAGTACTACTCCGCCAGATATTAAATAGCAAAACATACTGGTTGCCTCTGTGATGTTTTCTGTTTCTGCCTGGAATGTTCCTGTGGTATTAAAGTTGGGAATGCATTTTTACAATTCCAAACCAGAATGATTCTGTGTTATTTTTGTACAACTCAAATCATGTGGACCTGCGAGCTTGGCACTTCCCTAAAAGGGACACAAATATTCTCTATGTATACAAGTATATTGTTTTCACATGATTTTATCCAAGAACCAACTTTTATAAGCTATAATTAACCAAGTGTACAAAGCAAAGTCCTGCTTACAATTTATCATGAAAAATGGCAACATTACTCACAGCTTCTATTGTTATTGGATGTGGTGCAGAAATGTGACCTCCATGTTCTTGGTTGGGTTAGTAATTGCAAAATGACACATGTTAAGTTTAAAGCTTGTAATACAAGCATACGGATTAGGCCATTTGACCCCTCAAGCCTGTTCCACCATTTGATAAGATCATGGCTGATCTGATTGTGGCCTCAACACCACTTTCTTGTCTACCCCCATACCCATTGACTCACTTGTCAACCAAGAATCTGCCGAACTCAGCTTTAAAAATATTCAATGACCCAGCCTTCTCCCAGGGGGAGAAAATCCAAATATCAATGACCCTCTGAGAGAAAAAAAATCTCCTCTTCTGCATCTTAAATGGGAGATCCCTTATTTGTAAATTGTGCCCCCTAGTTCCAGTCTCACCCAGAAGGGAAAACATCCTCTCAGCATCCACCCTTTCAATTCCCTTCAGGATAACAGTCAATAACATGTAACATTCATATCAGCCCATCCAAAATTGGCCATTGTTTAGCTTGCAATAATTGAAATAATTATCCAGTGCTCATCTGCTAAAATTTTGATTTTTTATAACCTGCTTTTAAACAACAATGCAAAATCTGGATCTTTTAATTCTCTGGATGGACTAGTTTGAAGGTTTCATTTCAAGGCAGTTTTTTTGTGCTTTGCAAAACAGTTGGGCCAGGATTTCCCAATCGGCGAGCGGTGGGCGAGGCCCGCTCACCAATGGGTAAAATGACGTATGATGACGTCAGGCAGAATTCCCGACGTCATCCCGCATCATTTCAATTTTCAGGTCAGCGGGGGCTCAGCAGAATCAACTGTGCACCTGCTGACCTGTTAAGGTTGGTGGGCAGGCCAAGAGCCCGGGCGAGCTTAAGAAAAAGCATGAAACCTCATCTACAGGTGGGATGAGGTTTCATGTAGGCTTTAAAATTTTTAATAAAAGTTCCAATGAAAGTGATTGACATTCCCAACTCATGTGACAGTGTCACATGAGGGGACATGTTAGGGGAACTTTTTTCTATTTTTAGCATTTTTAAATTTAGTGCTGATCTCCCTGAGGCAGCACAGGGAGATAAGTGCGCTCTCAGTTTAGGGAATCCCTCCTCCCACCCACACAGGGAGTGCATAGCGCTTCCTTGAGGAAATCATGCCATGTAAAATGGTGGCGCGGCCCCAATCAGGGGTGCCGATCAGAGGCATGCCTCACATGCCCGCTCCTAAACTTCACCCCTGACAGGGAAAAACTCTGCCCTTCAAATTTGTGTCTGAGTTTTGCAGCCTTACTGGTGTTAGTAACCCATTAAAATGGGTGGGTCACAATTGGCATTATAATTGGAAAACCTAGACCTTGCCCTCAACTCCCCACATCACGGAATCTGTAACCATGAAGCTTGTTTTTCATATTTGTGATAAATATTTCTTTTGTTTGCTACAACTTTTGGCTCTCTATAATCCCTGGTCCTATACTTGAAGAAGCTATTTGAACAAAAATCCCCTCATTCCTAAGGCAAAACTAGTCATTTGATAAATAATGTTTTATGTATGTCATGAAAATATAATTTTATAAGATTATTGGGATTTATTATAAAGTAGGGATAGTCAGGTCTGGATAATGTGTGTGTGTGTGTGTGCAGGACTTAATTGAATTAAAGACAGCTGGTCTGAAGGCTTTGATGTGTTAAAATGGAAACTAGGGTTGAGGTGATAAATAAGTAAACAGCTGAAGTTTTAGAATGTGAGGTATAAAAGAAAAATTTGCATTTTGAGATAAACCAGAGTACACGTGAATTTCAAGGAGTGTGTGAAATGTTACACTTCGCCATAAGAAGCTAAACAATGTGTTTATTTTTCCCAAAGCTTACCGATAAAATTGGTACTATGAAAGATTTTTATTATTAGAAAGATAAAGTCCAAAGACAAATTGAAACAATGGGATTTACATTAAAAAGGGAGAAACATGTATAAAGGAATTGAAGTTATGTGTAAGGAAAGAAGGCATTCTAAGATCTAACAAGAGTGAAAAGCCTCCAGCCTCTATGTACCAAGCTGTTACCTGTAGGACCTGAAGCTAAGAGAATTCACTATAAATATCTCTGTCCAGGGTATTATGTGGTTTGCCTGGGTCTGTTAAAATCTATTTTGTTTTTACTGTTGCCTTAACGGAGGTGTAACTGTGAGTTAGATTAATTAGGGGAGTTAGGAGTTACCACAGTAGTAGTTTGTATACCTATGTATGTGCTTAAAACTTTTTCTTTCATTAATAAATGTTTAATTTAGTTTTATAAAAAAAACCTCCAAGTTTTGGTAGACTCATTGCTATTCAATTCAAGGTACGCATCTCGAAAGCAAAATAGAAATTGCAAAACAGTTATGACAGTTGTTTCAAGTTTCCCTCTCGGACTTGAGCAGCTCAGCACTTACCATCTGCTGTGTCAAATTAAAATTGGGGGCTCTTTGTGGGGTATATTTGATATCCCTTGATTAGCTCAGAGTTGGTGAATCTTAAGGTTATGAGCACGAGAAGCACTTTGAATTCAGGAGTTGGTGTCAGGTTTTCTTTTAAAGTGGTGAGACTGCAATATGGCTTTAGCAGTTGCTAACTCTTGTCTGGGAGTTGAAGTTGTAACTTTGGTTGGTTTACATAGGGTAAATAAAGCTAAATGAATGGAATGGGAAGATAAGTTACAATTAGGATTACCTGCCAGGGTAAGTAAATCAGACATAATTAAAGATATAGCACAGCATTTAAAATTGGACGAGAGACTGAGTTCTCCAAGAGTTGTGTCATTGGAATAGGCAGTTGCAAATGGAAAATTTGGAACTAGAGGTAGCCGAAAAAGAAAGGGCAGAGAAAGAAGAAAGAAAAGGAAAGAGAAGGGGCATTCCAAAGGGAACAGGCAGAAAGGCAAGAGAGAGAAAGAAAACAGGAAATGGAATTATAAATGGCAAGATTAGAAAAGGAGGAAAGAGAAAAAGAGAGAATTCCAGCTTAAAATGCTGGCAGTTAAAAACAAAACATCAGAAGGTGCGGTAGGACTTATTTCCAAATCAGATCCCAGTGTGGAGATTTTTAATTTGTACAAGCTCTTCCAAAGTTTGAGGAAAGATATGTTGAAGCATTCTTTATTTCATTTGAGGAGATAGCTAAACAGATGAAATGGCCACAGGAAAACTGGACATTGTTGTTACAATCCAGGTTGGTAGGCAGAGCAGATGAGGTTTATGTTTCATTGTCAGAAGAAATGTCGGTGAACTATGATGTGGTTAAAAAAAGACTATTTTGAGTGCATACGAGTTGGTTCCTGAGGCATACAGGCAGAAATTTAGAAAAGTGAGAAAATACCCTGGGCAAACTTATATTGAGTTTGAGAGAGGAAAATAAAGTAATTTTGACTGGTGAATACAGGCATTAAAGATAGAGATGACAAATGCAGCTCTTAGAGAAGTAATTCTTTTAGGAGAATTTAAAGATTCAATTCCTTCAGTAGTGACAACTCATGTGGGGGAACAGAAGGTTGAAACGGTAATTCAAGCAGCAAAGACAGATGATGATTATGAGTTAGTTCATAGAACTAAACCTTTTGGTGGTCACCCTTTTAAATCCAAGAAGGATAGAAAGTGGGAAGGTGAAAGGAACGTGGGTAGTCAGGGAAGAGAAGGAGTAGGTGGGAATTCTCAGGAAGTTTTTTCTTGGAATAAAAAGGAAGGTGCTAAGGGTAGAGGTGACACACGAAGATTGAGGTGTTTTCATTGTAATAAAGCTGGACACACAAAGTCAATGTGTTGGAAATTGCAAGGAAAATCTGTTGGGATTATTGGGAAAAGTTCTGGAAGTAAAAGTACTGTGGGTTCTGAGGTTCAGGCACAGGAAAAAAACCAATTGTTTGTGTACAGGTAAAAACAGGAAGCAGCAGCGGATAGGTAAAGAATTGAGAGTGTGCTCACAATTTACCCAAGAGAGTTCTGAGAAGCAGATTGCAGAAATGTTTAAAGATATTTTTGTGAAGGGGAAGTATTTTCATGTGGGAAAGAAGTAGGTAAAGATGTTAAACTTTTAAGAGACACTGGGACTAGTCAATCCTTAATGTTGTGGGATAGTGGCATTTGTTGTTCAGAAGGGATATTGCAAGAATTGGTGATAATAATGGGGTTCATGGAGATGCTAGACCTAATCCATTGTGGAAGGTAAAACAATAAATGGAAAACAGGTGAGGTGATTGTTGGAGTAACATAAAAATTGCCCATTGCTGGGGTTCAATTTATTTTGGGTAATGATATAGCTGGGTCCCAGATGTGGGTGATGCCTATGATAGTTGAGCAGACTGTAGAAGTGTTTTCCACTGAAGTGTTGCAGAGGTAGCGTCCTGGATTGTTTCCAGATTATGTGGTGACAAAATCACAGGCTTCAAGGTTGAAACAAGAAGAACAGGAAGTTAAAAGGAAGAGAGAAGGTGTAGAAGTCCAATTAGCTGGCATTGTGTTTGATAAGGTTATTCAGGAAGAAAGACTGGAAGACAATGCAGCTGAGGTGTTTAATTCAAGGTAGTTGGTAAAGTAACAGAAAAAGGATACACAAATAAGACAGTTACATCAAACAGCTTACTCAGAAACAGGAGTAGAATGTATTCCAGAATGAATTCAAGGCACGCATCTCAAAATCAAAATACAAATTGCAAAACAGTTGTGGCATTTGTTTCAAGTTTCCCTCTGGGATTTGAGCAGCTCAGCATTTACCATCTGATGTGCCATAAAAATGCACCCTTGTCTCCAATTGCTCTCCATCATTTTTATCTTTTCCATATCATCAATATGATAATGACTATTGTCCATCTATTAGTTTCTATGTAATCAATACAGGAGAAACTTTGCCCGGAGACTGGCTAGAATGTGGATACCAGATGGGATAGTTGAGGCAATCAACACAGATGCATTTAAGGGGAAGCTAGATAAGTACATGAGGAAGAAAGGAATCTTTAAGAACTCCCCTCTAACATGGTTCCCCTGTCTGCTCCATTTCTAGCACTTTTGCTCTCACCCCTTCCGCTTCCTCCCAGAACCATGATGGGGTTTTCCTTGTCCTCAACTTCCACCCTGACAACCTTCACTTTAAACAGATGATCCTCTACCATTTCTGCCACTTCCAGCATGATGACACCACTAAACACATTTTCCCCTCCCCTCTGCTTTCAGCATTCAAATTAGAGCATTTCCTCTATGACACCCTGGTGTACTCCTTAATCATCATCGACATCCACTCCCCATCCTCTAGCACCTTCTGCTGCAAGTACTGGTGATGCAAAACCTGCCCTTTTACTTCTTCCTTTCCACCATCCAGGGCTCCAAACTGCCTTCCAGATAAAACAGTGATTTCCTTGTACCTTTTTTCAATTTAATATACTAGATTTGCTGCTCGTGATGTTGTCTCCTCTACATTGGAGAGGCTAAACACAAATTGGGCGATTTCTTTGCAGGGAACACTTCCGTTTTGGAGGCAAGCAAGACCCTAAGCTTCCAGTCAGTTGTCATTTCAATTCTCTGCCCCATCTGGTCTATTCGCCTTAAGCTTCCTACACTGTTCCATTGAAGCTGTACGGAAGCTTGAGGAACAACACCCCATCTTTTGATTAGGCACTTTATAGACTCCTAGGTTCATCATTGAGTTCAACAATTTCAGATTGTATTCACTGCTCCCATTTTCTTGGACAACGGATGCTGGTAATGATTCTGCTTTTGTCATTTTCAAATTTTCTAGACCCATCTTTTGTTTATTTTATTGCCCCTCTATCAGCCTTGCATACAAGAACTGAAAACAAACAAAACTGGTCAATTGGGAGCCAGTAGCTTAGCTGGATCTATTATCAGTCTAAAGATTAAATATAACTAAAGCCAATAAGGGAAAATAAAAGCAAAATACTGTGGATGCTGGAAATCTGAAACAAAAACAGAAAATGCTGACAAAACTCAACAGGTCTAACAGGATCTGTGGAGAAAAAAAGAGTTAACGTTTCGAGTCCTTATGACTCTTCTTCAGAGTTCTGAATTAACTCTGGTATTTTTCTCCACAGATGCTATTTGACCTGCTGAGGGAAAATAAATTGCTTTCTTCAATTAACAAGAGGTTTTGACTTTTTGATTGTAGCGGGCCAGTATATAAAGTCTGACACTGTGATGAAAGCTGGCACAACCTGCTCCACAACTTGTGAGGATTTCCAACAGATAAAACAGGCAGTACTACAGCTGAAACAGAAGGTAAAGAGATTACTTAAATGAAAATGCTTTTTCCTCAATGCTTGGTGCTAATGGTAAATATAACAGAATGTGAAGGATATTGTTATAAAAACAAAAAAACTGCGGAAGCTGGAAATCCAAAACAAAAACAGAATTACCTGGAAAAACTCAGCAGGTCTGGCAGCATCGGTGGAGAAGAAGAGTTGACATTTCGAGTCCTCTTGACCCTTCGACAGAACTTGAGTTCGAGTCCAAGAAAGAGTTGAAATATAAGCTGGTTTAAGGTGTGTGGGGGTGGGGGGCGGGGAGAGAGAGGACAAGTATATTGTTATCTAGATAACATTACTCAATAACAATAAAAATGTTAGGACCAGCACAATTTGGCTCTCAGTGCTAGAGTGAACCAGATGTGTTGATGTTAAAATTATTGTGAACTTTTAAAAGTTTTTTTTTTAATTGTAAAATTGAATGAAGAATAACAATTTTAACTGTTTTCGAGCAACACGAGGCAGACTTACATCAATTCCCCTGGGCCAGAAGCACCAGGGGCTGCCAGAAGCCAGCTCATTGATAAAATTGAAGAATGCCAAGCAGGCATGCAGGTAGCAGACTGTGGTGCTGTCTACCCCAGGGAAATTGGCATAAGGCTGCAAAGCAGCACTACACAATTAAGTTTCTTCTGTATGCATACCACCCTTTGCAGTGGTGAGTAATAGCATTCCTGAGGGTGCTTTAGTCAGTTTGCAGTCTGCTGCTGAGTTAGTTGATCTAAGCTTAGCCAGGCGGTAGGAATTATACAATTACCCTCGGTGCTAATGTATTCAGGGGAGAAAACCTATAACCTACCATTATACACTTTTCAGTCTTACACATGGGGAATAGCCTGTTGAATTAGGTATAAACAGCATTCCAGCTATTTCTCAGTGAAAGTCAACACCCTTAGGACAGGAGAGGAGGAAACTGGGAAAAAAAATGGATTTCTACTTCAACCAAAGCCAGTCATTAAATCATAGCATCTTCATGGGTTCAGTTTTAATAACAGATTCATGTATTAATTAAAGTATTGAATTTTAATTCTCTTCAGATCACTTTATTGCCCAACAATATTGCTGATATTAGTAAACAAAGACCAAACAGCAACAAGTTATTTTCATCTAACAGTTACAATTATGGACTGAATGGACCGCCAGGGCCTTCAGGTAAGACACAACCTTCATCTGTTGTTCTCTGTTCTATGTGGTCTAGGCATGATTTCTGTTAACCTGCAGGTTAATTGTCCATTAGGGGTAACAGACAGAGTTTTCTGCCTGCTGTGGTTCAGATTAGCTACATTGTGTGTCGGGGTTTCTTCGCTTCATGGAAGAGGAGACTTGGAGCCTAGTTATGATTTCTACTCAGCGGGAAAGGGGAGATAGGCATGAGATGTTTTTCAAATACAAGCTTAGGGGCAGATTTTTGACATTGCTACCTGGACAGTAATCTGGTAGATCAGATCACCTATCATAACAGAACCCAAGGGCAGGATTTCTGGAACGTTGGGCGGACATGGCGGGCTGGCCCAGGAGCAGCTGGGTTACGGTTTACTGCCCACCATTGTCCCCTGGCCGCAATTTCATGCTGGTTGGTCAGTTAGTGGCCAGCCAGCGTGAAAGGTGCGCTGAGAAGCTCAGCACTGCCAGGGCGGGGGTGGGAGGAGGCCGAGCACAAAAGTCTGCACATGTGCTGGGGAGCACACACTGAAAGCCCACTGAGGGCAGGGAGCTGTCTCAGGGAGCTGAAGAATTTAAAAATCAAGATTAAAGATTTTGAAAATCGAAAAAAAATATCCCCACACAGGATTCACTCACGTGAACAGAAATAAAATTAAAATTGTGTCAGAACATTCTTACATTTTTAATTAATGTCGGAAACCTCATCCCGTCCATGGATGAGGTTTCTTAAAACATCCAAAGGCCACCTGGCCAATTCGCCCACCCGCCAACCGTAACATTGGACGGGCAGTGAAAAATGCATGTTAATTAATTGACTAATGACCTTGATAGGCTTCATAATTGTCGGTGGGCGTGCTACAGACTCTCATGTGAGCTCGCCGGCTGAAATATTGCGCAAGTGCACGATGACATTGGGATGTTCGCCTGATGTCATCGCGCGTCATTTCAGGATTAGGCATGTTGGGTGCGCACCTGCACACTGAGCGGAAAATCCTGCCCCAAGTGATTTTCATTAATTTCAGCAAACTTTGATTGCTTTGCTATTTGGAAAAGTTATTATTTTGACTAGCATATATCTTAGGCAGCACTGACTGCAATTATTTCTTTGACAGGGTATATTGTATTTCTGAATAGTGGTTAATATGTATCAGGTGCTACGCTGCTATTCTCATTTAGTCAGGAATCATTACATTCAGGACATTAACCTGCAGGCAACACATCTTTAGAATCATACAAATTTTCATTGTTTTTGATGTACAATAGATATCAATGCACCTATCAGCTCTGATTTCTATGAGATTTTCATATGTCCTACTGCTATCTCCATCAAAAAAAACACCATTTTTGAACTCAACTCAAGACATTGCCACTACTTTTCACCCTCTTCTCAACTGCGAGTTTAGTTACTACCAGTGACAACTGCTATTGACAAATTCCGAATAATCATCAATATCTTGGTTTCTGTCTCTGTCGTCTTGTGGACAATATTATCCTCTCTATAATTGGGAGCAGGAACTGCACATTGTTCTAAATTTGACACCCCATGGAAAAATAAAATTTGGCATATTACTGTTCTCTTTGTTGTCTATTATTTAACACAACACCGTGAATAATAAAAAAAAATAGAAACAGAAATACCTGGAAAGACTCAGCAGGACTGGCAGCATCGGCGGATAAGAGTACAGTTAATGTTTCAAGTCCACATGACCCTTCAACAGAACTAAGTAAAATTAGGAAAGGGGTGAAATATAAGCTGGTTTAAGATGGGGGGGTGGGGCGGTGGGGGGGAAGAGGGGGAGAGAAGTTGTTGGGGGGGTAGTTGTTGGGACAAGCAAGCAGTGATAGGGGATAACCAAAAGATGTCACAGACGAAAGAACAAAGAGGTGTTGAAGGTGGTGATATTATCTAAAAGAATGTGCCAATTAAGAGTGGATAGCAGGACAAGCAAGGTACAGATAGCTCTAGTGGGGTTGGGGTGAAATAAGACTAAAAGGGCATAAAAGGTATAGATAAATGATGGGTGGAATACATTTAAAAATAATGGAAATAGGTGGGAAAAGAAAAATCTATATAAATTATTGGAAAAAACAAAAAGGAGGGGGAAGCAACGGAAAGGGGGTGGGGATGGAGGAGGGAGTTCAAGATCTAAAATTGTTGAACTCACTATTCAGTCCGGAAGGCTGTAAAGTGCCTAGTCGGAAGATGAGGTGCTGTTCCTCCAGTTTGCATTGAGCTTCACTAGAGCAATGCAGCAAGCCACTTGTTCCAGTGAAGCTCAACGCAAACTGGAGGAACAGCACCTCATCTTCTGACTAGGCACTTTACAGCCTTCCGGACTGAATATTGAGTTCAACAATTTTAGATCTTGAACTCCCTCCTCCATCCCCACCCCTTTTCCATTTCTTCCCCCTCCTTTTTGTTTTTTCCAATAATTTGTATAGATTTTTCTTTTCCCCCCTATTTCCATTATTTTTAAATGTATTCCACCCATCATTTATCTATACCTTTTAGTCTTATTTCACCCCACCCCCACTAGAGCTATCTGTACCTTGCTTGTCCTGCTATCCACTCTTAATTAGCACATTCTTTTAGATAATATCACCACCTTCAACACCTCTTTGCTCTTTTGTCTGTGACATCTTTTGGGTATCTCCTCCTATCACTGCTTGCTTGTTCCAACAACTATCGCCAAACCCCCCCCACCCACACCCCTCAAACCAGCTTATATTTCACCCCTCTCCTATTTTTACTTAGTTCTGTTGAAGGGTCATGAGGACTCGAAACGTCAACTGTACCCTTCTCCGCCGATGCTGCCAGACCTGCTGAATTTTTCCAGGTATTTCTGTTTCTGTTTTTGTTTGGATTTCCAGCATCTGCAGTTTTTTTGTTTTTACCTTGAATTATAATACAAGACCCTTTAACAGCATAGTCTTGAAATGTTATTTCAAAGTCATACAATCTGATAATTGTTTTAATTGGTACTGAACAGGCCTGCCAGGTCCTAAAGGAAGCCTTGGTCCAAAGGGCCAGTCAGGACCCCCAGGACCACCAGGACCCAGAGGAATGATGGGACCAATTGGCCCTTCACCTGATATATCTCACATTAAGCAGGGAAGAAGAGGGGCAGTGGTAAGTATCCTTTTCTGAAACATAAAGTTTTCCTCAAATGCTGCACACAATTAACTAACAAGCAAGAAAATATGTCAAATAATTTTAAGGTAACTGTTAACTTTGACGGGAATGAATAAAATCAATTAGAAATCAGCAGCAGCACTGTGGTGTGTAGTTATGCTACATCATTAACAGGTCAGAGGTTCTGAGTGCAGATCCCATCATGGTAAACTGTGAAGTAAAATTAACTACATTTGGTACATTATGCCTAGAGGCCCTGACCAAATATGGAGCTTCCAGTAAAACTCAGTATAATGCTGAAAAATTACATAAAGCCATTGAATCTGTTTCACTGTGAGATAACTTGCGTTAGTATTATTTCAGGGTGTAAACATTCCACAGACTTGTTTTCTCATGTATTTTATTAACAGATTATGTTTTAATGGATAGGATGGATAGTGGTGAGAAGTGGAGAGGGTCTTTGAATGTTCTTGGTGTCCAGGGCCTCCAGGAGTTCTTAATTCAGCCTAGCATGGAAAAAAATTGACAATAGAACTGGCTGAATGTGAATCTCCTTGTGTCTTTATTGATTTCCTCCCTATGACTAACAGAACTTAAAAGATAGACAAGGTAGACCCCAGTGCACCTTAGTGAAAAATGTATATGTGCAAGTGTAGAATGAAGACAAGATTGTCCTTCACAGTCAAATAACCTTCCTACAACCATGGGCTCAGCTGACAAAGGAAGGGGAGCAGTTTCTTGATTTGTCAACTTGTAATTTGTCAAATTATGCACTGGGATAAATCAGCCCTTACAAGAAAATATGGCAAAATGAGGAAAGGTTGATGAAAAAAATGGATGTGCCAGGAATTGTTATAACTATGGAGGCAAAAGAGGTTTCAAATTGAATCAGTTAGATTCCACTTTCTCTCTTTTATATACACTAAGAGTTGTGGGATTTGCATTCTACTGGTATTATTTAATTCGCTGGTGTCATTACCTTACTTTAATAGCTTCTATGAGGATAATGAAATTCTATTGATTACTGCATTTATTTTAGGGACTGCCAGGAGCTTCTGGAAGAGATGGTGCCAAGGTAGGCATGGCAGCCGCATATTTTACAACAGTAAAATGGGGTATCATCAAACAGCATCCAATCTGTGCCTAAATGACTTTAAAGAATTGTGTTTTTTATTAGCGTGACCATTGCTTTCATCATTGGCAAAGGCCACTGAGGCGGTTCGTGTCCATATGCAAGATTTGGACAATATTCAGGATTGAGCTGATAAGTGGCAGTAACATGTGTGCCACACAAGCGCCAGGCAATGACCATCTCCAACAAGAGAGAATTGAACCATCTTGCCTTGACATTCAGTGGCATTACCATCACTTAATCCCCCACTATCAACATCCTGGAGGTTACCATTAACCAGAAACTGAACTCGACCAGCCACGTAAATACTGTGGCTACAAGAGCAGGTCAGAGGATGGGAATTTTGCACGGAGGGTAATTCACCTCCTGTCTCCCCAAACCCTGTTCACCATCTGCAGGACACAAGTCAGGAGAGTGGTGGAGTAATCTCCACTTGCCTGGGTGAGTGCAGCTCTAACAACACTCAAGAAGCTGAACACCATGCAGGGCAAAGCAGCAGCTTAGTTGGCACTCTATCCACCATCTTAAATATTCACTTCTTCTATCATTGACACACAGTGGCAGCAGTGTGCACATCTACAAGATGCACTGTAGCAACTCACCAGGGCTCCTTCAACAGCACCTTCCAAACTGCAGCTTCTACCACCTAGAAGGACAAGTGCAGCAAATACATGGGAACACCACCACCTGCAAGCTCCCTCCAAGTCACACACCATCCTGACTTGGAACTATTTTTCCGTTCCTTCACTGTTGCTGTGTCAAAATCCTGGAGCCCCCTTCCTTTCAACACTGTAGGTGGACACCTCGTGGACTATAGTAGTTCAAGATGGCAGCTCACCACCACCTTCTCAAGAGCAATAAATGTTGCCTAAATAAGTGATGCCTACACCCTGTGAATGAAAAAATAAGCCAAATGCTGGTTGAAGTCTGATGTCTACCCCATTTCTTGTATTACAAAGATCATAGAAACATAGAAGATAGGAGCAGAAATTAGCCATTTGGCCCTTCGAGCCTGCTCCGCCATTCATCATGATCATGGCTGATCATCCAACTCAATAGCCCGCTCCTGCTTTCTCCCCATATCCTTTGACCCCTTTCGCCCTAAGAGCTATATCTTACTCTTTCTTGAAAACATACAATGTTTTGGTCTCAACTACTTTCTGTGGCAGAGCATTCCACAGGCTCACCACTCTCTGGGTGAAGAAATTTCTCCTCATCTCAGTCCTAAATAGTATACCCCGTATCCTCAGACTGTGACCCCTGGTTCTGGACTACCCCACATTGGGGCCATCCTTCCTGCATCTACCCTGTCTAGTCCTATTAGAATTTTATAGGTTTCTATGAGATCCCCCGTCATTCCTCTGAACTCCAGAGAATATAATTCTAACCGACTCAATCTCTCCTCTTATGTCAGTCCCACCATCCCAGGAATCAGTCTGATAAACCTTTGCTGCACTCCCTCTATAGCAAGAACATCCTTCCTCAAATGAGGAGACCAAAACTGCACACAATATTCCAGGTGTGGTCTCACCAAGGCCCTGTACAATTGCAGCAAGACATCCCTGCTCCTGTACTCGAATCATCTGGCTATGAAGGCCAGCATGTTATTTGCCTTCTTTACCGCCTGCTGCACCTGTATGCTTACCTTCAGCAACTGGTGTACAAAGACACCCAGGTCTCTTTGCACATTCCCCTCTCTCAATTTATAGCCATTCAGATAATAATCTGCCTTTCTGTTTTTGCAACCAAAATGGATAACCTAACACTTATTCACATTATACTGCGTCTGCCATGCATTTGCCCACTCACTCAACTTGTCCAAATCACACTGAAGCATCTCTGCATCCTCCTCACAGCTCACCCTCCCACCCAGCTTTGTGTCATCTGCAAATTTGGAGATATTAGATTTAGTTCCACTAAACATCAAAAAGTAATTATCAGGCTGTAAAGTGCTTAAGAACATCCTGAGGACATGAAAGACACTATATAAATGCAAGTCATTTCTTTCTTTAATGTATCACAAGATACAGGCAGACAATCTTAGGAAGCACATGCTCAACCGTGCATTCCTGCCAGGCAGGACTCTGCATTGGAGCCCAATTTTGTAAAAACATGTCATGGACACTGAAAAAGGCCTCTCAAAGGATTCATCTCTGTGGTAACAATAAATGTACCATTCTGTGCTCTTCACTTAAGCTTCTATATGTGAGAAGGCTTTTTTTGGCACTCCACAAATTCTTTTAAGAATCGCTCTTCAATCTAATTTGAGCCCTTCCCTTAGGATTCCTGCTGGAGATGTGGCAGGAGAGTATGAAGGGGGCCACAGATTTATGGCCCATGGTGTCTCCACACATCTCTCGGAGAAATGTCAAAAGTATTTAATTAAATGCTTTGAAAGTGGTGCTGAACAGATGTGATGTTTGTCCCTCAGGCATGAATACCAGAATAGAATGCATATGAATTGAAAGGGATTTTGCAACCTGAAGACCAGAGAATGGCTCAAACTCATTGGGCTGGATTTTACTGGGTGCCATGGTCCCCCAGACCCTTAGCTAAAAAGTTGGGGTGAGAGAACCCACCAATAATTCTGACATCTGCACTGCAAGCAATTTAATGTTGGGAGCAATGTTAATTGCTTTAGGGAGAGATTTTCTCCTCAGTCTCGGGCGGAAGTCTTGCCTTAGTGAACTGTCAACCAATTAGATGTTCTGAGGCTCTGTAGTCTCAGCAGCTCCAGCCGGGCACAATGGCCACTGTTGGGACTGCAGGCAGTCCCACCCTGCTGAGGAACCAGTTCAGTCTGGGTTAGACTGCTTACACACAAGGCCTGATACATACCTGGAAAAGGTAAGGAAGAAGGGACACATGTTTGTGAACAGAAAACTTGGAAGTGTTGAAAACACAGATCTTGTCTAATTTAGCAGAAGGAACTCATTACAGTTATTTTTTTGCTCTCATTTTCTGCCCATCAGCCAACCACAATAAGAGACTGGCTGACTGCTTGTTTGGGAAGCCAGCAGGAGAAGGCTACAACTGGGAGGATGTCCAACATATGCAGGAGGAAATTAATCACAGCATTTGATTTGCTTGAAGGGCAGGGTGAAGCTGTCCTGCTCCCCTTGACCCACAAGGAGTGCTGCAAAAGCAATTACCCCCCTGGATCTAGCATCTCCCACCTCCTTTTAGCCATTGTGCCTCCATGAACTGGGAAACCCAGACCACAGCTGTTAAATTCAAAAACCTCTAAAAATCTGAGGAATGGTACCTCATTTCAATATTATAACACCAGAACATGTTACACACCTGGCCCTAAATCTGCCAATTTAAATCAGAAGCAGAAGAACTCACAGTCAAACTCTTCCCCCCACCCCAACACTGTGTGAGCTCATGCACATGGGGTAGCCACTTTGGGGAGATGGTGGGGAGCTCCTGGAACTGTGCTCCAAACTATGTTACTGCTTGCGGGAGTGGAGGGTTGGAAAGAACTGTATAGATCTTAATTCTGATGTTCTGTAACCCTTTCTTTCCATTTAATAATTTAACAATTTTTTGGAAGTTGGAAAACCAGAGACAGTAATAATCATTGTCCTGTCCCACAACAGGGTGAGAGAGGTGCTCCAGGACCAAGGGGATCCCCTGTAAGTAAAACATATTTCATTTGCATGGATCTGCACAACTTAAAAAAGGGCACACATTAAAAGGACATGACAGGCATAATTTTAAAAGTTTCTTGTAAAATTGTGCAATGTTTTAGTAATACATATATAATTATAGAAGGTCAAAAGGAGTACAGAGTTTAATGTTTCCACATGCCCAGAGGCGGGGGCGTATGCTCAGAGGAGATGGGACTACAAATATGTAGCCCCAAGTCTGACAGGAACCCTGTACAAGCTTGATTTGTTGCCTAAAGCATAAGATCATTGAATTTGCCCATCATGTATTTAGAATACTTCATTTTTACAAAAATACAAGTATATGACCCTGCATTTTAATCAGTGCAATCAAAATGTTTCTCAGTTTCTATTTGTAGTTATGAGAGCCAACTTATAGGGAGCACACTCCTTTTGTATTAGAGTGGGTATGTTTTGTCTGTGCATTGACTGTATTCAGTGCAATGATAACAGACAGGAAGATAGGTAAGTGCACTAGCTTAGTTTTTCTTTGACAGTTCAATCACCATCAGCATTGTGGGGAGATGAGGTTCCTGCTCCCAAAGGCAAAAAGCACCAACTCTGCCCAAGTTACTGGAATATGCTTCATTTGTATAATCAGGTTGAGCCCTCATGACCATTGAATATGGCTTTCATAAAGGGCCTCAAAAAGAATGCAGCAGATAGATGGAAAGAAATGATCATATCCTGAAGTACTACTATTCATTTCATGGCCACTCAATGTGCAATATATTATATTAGTCAAAAACATTTCATGGTTAACCCCCACTCCCCACTTTTGGGTAAGGAAAGAGGAACAAGCAACACTTTCCAGGAATCCACTGCATTAAGTATGTCCACCATTTTCAACCATTTCTCCCTTGTGTTTACGTGCTTTAACAACTTTCCATCAATATCCATGAGGCAACACAGTGGCATTTATGTTACCACCCTTCACTTGCAACTTTTCTTTTATTCATTCTCAGGATATGTCTGTTACTAGCACGGCCAACATTTACTGAAAATCCCAAGTGTTCCTTTATTCCATAACAGTAAGCTGAGTCATGGATGCCAAGAAAATTAACCCAAGCCTTAAGTGACAAAAAGTAAAAGAAACTCAAAATTGTTACAGATTGAATGTCCTTTTGTCATTCCTCATGTTTTCTTGTGTTGTTAGAAATAGTAAAACAAAACAGTTCTACCAATTATTCTACAGGTGTTTGCAAAACAACAGACTCACAAATTCAAACAGCAGTTAGCTTGAAATTCAGAACTAATTTTGAAACTGTTGATTGCAGGGTCCACCAGGCTCCTTTGACTTTTTACTTCTGATGTTGGCAGACATTAGAAATGACATTGCAGAGCTTCAACTGAAGGTTTTCAGCCGTGGAAATCGGGCCACTGGGGGTGAGCCCCAGAGCCATGAAATTCCTGACTGGGGATCTGGAGAAGACTATAGACATTAAGATCGATTGTCAGAACTCGCAAAGCGAATGTCAGCAGGGAAGTGAAATGGCTTTCAAGACTGCACTGCAAATCTTTTCTATTGGGACTAAGTTGAAGAGATTGAACCAGTGAGGATGTATCAAATTTTGCACTGCTGTTGTAGAATTTTATTCCATTATCAGTATCAAAAAAATACTTTTATCAAATGTAATAATTGAAATAAGTTCTCGAGTGTTAAGATGATTCCATAATATACCAGTTCAGAATGGTGAATTTTGAGGAAGTGACTTTTCACATGGGTGTTGCATTTAACAGATTATATCTATGGGAGATGAATTGTGTGCATTCTTCCTTAACGTGAGCAATAGCAGCATCTTTGTTCTGTAACAAACAATATCTAAAAGCATAACACAAAGACACAGGATAAGAAAAACATTTTCTGTTTTATGCAGGACTTCTACGTTTAGGAATTGTTTCATTTTTAATCCTTATAAATAGGTAATGATACTAGATTTTTCACAAGATCAGAAATTACAAGATAGGTTGAGATAAAAGACATCTTTCTATCCATTTAATTTCATCCTCCTACAAAATTAATCCTACTGCCTTCCAATCTAATACTTAGCTGTTTCTTCAGTGAGTCCAGTTTCACGACCTCAACTGTCATTTATGACAACTAACATCAGCTGATGATTACTGCTTTGGTAAAGAAGTAGTTCCTAATGTCCATTTTAAACTTGCTCTTCACAACCTTGAACTTATTCCTTCTTGTCCTGCTATCCTAACTTATCCTGCTGTCTTAGTGTAGCAGAAGTATTATTCTGCTTTTATTCTCTATCATAATAAATACATTTCTATTAAGTCCTCTGTACTACAAACTTACCTAGATATAGAAGATCTAAAATTTATCTAGTTGTTCTTCATAACACATCCATCTATCACTAGCAACCAATTTTATTGGTTTCCTTTGCATCACTTATGAAGGTCCGGAAACCCTCTTTGTATCACAAAGATCAGAACTGCATGCAGCATTGCAGCTGCAGCCTTACCAGAGCCATGAAGAATTTCATCATGACTTCTTAACTCAACTGACGTGATAGCATACTGTGTCTTTTTTATGTTATGCTTTTAGGTATTGCTGAAGTGGTGAGTCAGTCAGCTTTCAGACATAGACTTTTACTCCAACATGTAAAACTTTGTATTTATATTGAATTTTATTTTCTATTGATTAGTCTAAGCCTGTTGGGTTCTCTTTGTAAAACCTTAGCTGCCTATCTGAGTCTCTAGGTTAATGTAATTTGCAAAGTTTGCATTAAGGCTGCAAATCTAGACCATGTATGCAAATCAGGAGCAAGTGAGGTACTAGAGCATAATCTGGGGCACCATGTTAAATACATACTACCATCTTGATTAAAACCCCCTTCCAAGTACCCTCTGCTTCCTCCCCATTAGTTTTTTTATAGGGCTACATCTATAATTTATCATTGTTAATCAATGACTTTATTTTTTAATGAGGCCTGTCATGGGAACCTAATGCAAGGCATTTTGGAAATCTACATGCAATGTGTGACCTTAATTTGCTAATATGGAATAGCTTCTCCTCAAAAGCAAAACATTCTTTTGACAAGATCTACCCCTTCTGTATCTTTATTGGCTATGACTTATTAGGCTTTTATCTCAAACAGATGTTTAGCCATTCCATTTATGATCATTAATCTTATTGGTTGTGGTCAGTTTAATGAGTGTGTAGTTGTAAGGTATGATTGTTGCAGATGGGAATTATTTTCATCTGATTCCAGTCTTTCTGGGTCACCTGTATTAATTTACTTCCTCAGCATGACCAACAGCACTTCACATATCTCCTCAATGTCTATTTTAATCTGCTAATGTTCAGTCCAGGAAATGTGAGTTCAATTCACAGCATAGCAGTTTGAGAATTTGAATTAAAAATAGAAAGTGCTGGAAAAACTCAGCATGCCTGGCAGCATCTGTGGAGAGAGAAACAGAGTTAATATTTCAGTTCTTCGGAAACACTAAACCCAGTCCAGGACTGTGCCAGGCCTACCCAGTGAGAAACTGAATCAGGGCCAGAAGCTGCCTGGGAAGCCATTTCTTGTGCAGCCAGGAGGAACAGGAGCTGACCCCATGGAGTTACCGACCCTTAGTGATTTAGGATGCTTCCCGGATGATTTCCAGTCATAAACAGTGGAACGTTAACTGGCAGCATTAAAAAGAGACCTGGGAGTTAAAATACCCAGGACCTTATTCTGGCTGCAGTGGCTGGGTTTTGAAATTTAAAATTAATTCCTTGAAAATGGAGCCCAGTTAAAATCAGGAATTATGTTTTGCTCTGGTTACAGCAATAAATATTGAGTAATGTGGCTGTTGGTTAGCTCAGTTGGCTGGACAGTTGGCTTGCAGTGTAGAGTGATGCCAACAGCATGGGTTCAATTCCTGTACCAACTGAGGTCATCCATGAAGGCCTTGCCTTCTCAACCTCATCCCTCACTTGAGGTGTGGTGACCCTCAGGTTAAACTCACCACCAGTCATCTTTCTCTGTTGAGTCCTCTGGGACTACAGTAACTTTCATTTCAAACATTGAATCTTTATAAGTCAAGCAAACGCTTTGAAAAATTTAGTCTAGCATTGTGTACCAATGTTTCAGTTCGATGCCACTTTGCTGATGCCTAGTAAGCTGAACAAGCCAACAGGTGAGTTTACAACAATGGGATTTTGGGTTTTAGATAATTGGATTTCAGACTGTGCAAAAAAGTCACAATTGACTCGGCAGTGACGAATTTGGAATATCAAGTCGGGAAGGGTCTGCAAAAGATCTTGTAATAATAGTTTGCGGACAGTTCGAATCATATAATTTCTCATTCTAGCAGATTTACTGACAGGGCAGGAAAGTAAGTATGCATGTGAAGCATGAAAGATTAAGATGGGAGACAAGAGGAGCACTAACTGAGGGAGCCTGTGTTGTGAATATTGAGGCCAACACCAGTACTGGAAAAAAGACTGATAATGGATCAGCAGCCTATTCTCTTTCAAAAAGGTGAAGGATAGAACTGGAGCCCATCTTTATACACATTTATAAGCATTTATTTACAGAGGTAGATGTTAGAAACATGCACTTCCTCAACCAACGACCACAATTTCAGTCTGTTCCTTTGGATAGGGACAGAAGCGAATGTCCGGTTAATGCCCACCTCCTACATACAATTAAACACAATTAACATTTAATTGACAATGTCTATTTACCTCAACAGAAAAGTGCACCAGTCATAGTGTAAAACAGGTGACCTGTCATTAACCAATTCAATCCCTATACATCTGAATAATCTGTTCATCAACATGGACAGTTTGATAATAGTTCTGACTATGAAGGAATATCACTACCAACTGAAATATGATGAAGAAATATTAACATTTCACCTTTGTTGAATTGTCTATGAAAATATTCCAGCCACTTATACCAAATGCCATTGCACTGATTTGACAGTTTTAACCGCTATTTCCTGGCTTATTTTTTATTATGTTTTATCTTTTCAATCTTCTGGATTTTCTGGGTTCCCTGCACTGTAGGTGTTGTCCCTTCTCTTAGCGTTCACAACAAAAGTGATGATCTGAACAACCTATCAGAAGTAATAGGAGACCACTGCGCCTCGTACAAAACAATCATTTTTAATTTTAAAATCCAGATATAGATATGTCCAATGTAATCTTATGTTCAATGTAATCTATTGGATCTTCTTTCAGTTTTTAACGTTAGTGTAGAAAAAAAAGTTGACAAAGACCATTCACTTAATAATTGAAGAAACTTCACCGGCATCCTGGTGAGTAGAGTTCTCCACCTATGCTAAGGTAGAGGTAAATTGAGGGTAAATTTTGCCAAGTAGGATCTCGCACACTGCCATATAGCAGATCACAGCACCATTTAATTTTCTGATGTACGGAGCCTGGCAACATTTAGCCTTTAGTTTGCATGTGCGGAACTTAACAATGGCTTGAGATGGATATGAACAGGGTAGCAAAGCCCAGTGCTTCCCACTTGCATTACTCTCAAAGCAGCTATTAATGTCAAATGGGGAACTGCAGTATTGCTATAGAAATATTGCTGACAATTCTGGAAGAAGGGTTGGCTTCCTCGATATTCCACTATTACTGAAACAGAAGGGAAACATCAGCTGTGTATGGATGTAGATTATTCTGTTGTTTACAGAACTGTGTACAGAAGCGATTCATCAATGTTAGCAGTGACATTTTCAGCATTCTTTGCCAAAGCTAAAAATGCTTAATGGATATATTAGTTATTCTTTACACAAACATGTTAGGCAAGTAAACTTAACTCCTGGCATTTCAAATATTATGGGTGTTTCAATCAAAAACTGGCAATGTCTTGTCCCTAGCCAGAAAGATATTCCATTCACAATGTACCTTTAAAATTGTGGAATGTTACGGCCACATGAGGAGGGGTAAAAACGATTCCCCTATCGTCCCTCTCCAAGTTTGGCCGTGACATTTTTTTAGGAATTTGTAAGGATTTACTCACTATCTGTGCTTAACCATTTATGTGCTGATTGCAAAGAAACTAGTCTGGCAGGCATTCTTCAGCTCAAAACAAAAAGGGTTTAGTTTTTACTTAGTTAAAAACCCATCCAGGCAAAGATATAAAAAAAATTTAATTTTTAATTTTAATGGCAACCCACATGCGCGCACACGCACACATACACACATGCATATACACACGCACACACACATACACATACATGCACACACGCAAGCTTACAAAATTTACAAGTTATAGTATGAGTAGCTACTTTCTTAGCCAAATTAAAGTTCATGCTGAAAGGTAAAAAATTGAGAGTTCACTCTTTATGAGTCCTTGGCTACCATAGATTTTTCTCCACAGTGGTCTTGAAATTCCTGGAGTTGGAACCCATGTAAAATTGTAATTGCCAGAAACAATTTCCTTTTAAAACATAATCTGTTTTTTCCAGAAGTTGATGATTTCTGCACCTCATCCTTTTGGTGAAAATTTCTCTATCTCTGTGTGGATTTTAAAACTGTAAGAGATAGGGTCTTAATCTTGGGAGAGCAGAGAAGGGAGCTTGTTACTGCTTCATTGGCAGCTTTTCCAGACTACTGATTTAGCAGCTTGCATGCCATATTTAAAATAGATTTCAAAAATGATTACTCCCGTCACACAATCTCTCCCCCCATGTTGATTTCAGAAGGTATTTGTTTAGCTGATGTCTGAACCATCATCATTGTGGCAGGAATAATATATAATTATTGCAAACATTGCAGTGGCCTTGTTAGACTGATCACCAGAGCTGGGGCGTTAAGGACTTCCAACTACCAGGGCTGCTCACCACTCCCGATAGTTACATATGCTTCATTTTTTTGTAGTAGGTCCATTCAATGCTTTGTGGTGATTGCAGCTGGCTAGCACAGGTTGAATGTGTGAGCCTGGTGTGCATGGTAGAGGATTAACAGCTTACACCATATATTTAAGTTTTTGTTTAAAAGGAGTGTGTTTTATTCACTGCAAACTGGCGCTCAGTGATCGCATAGGAGATGGACTATATTTATCCTCCCAGAAATAAAGCAAAGTTTGATTCCGTTGTCATGCTTCCTTTGTGCTTCCTTAATTTAAGGAGTGATAAAGGGAAATTATTACATTGCCCTTCTTCCCAACTAATAAGCAAAGTAAGACAGCGAGAAGCTTGAAATGAGAGAAAGGGGGAACGGAAGTGGATTTGTATGCCTGCTGTTATCTTACTGCTTTGTTGACAGGAATTCCTGAATTGGTGGTTAAAAATTGCTGACGTTATACTTGGAACAACTGTATGTTTGGATTGAATGAATGTATCCTGATGGCCCAGTTGATAATTTAATTAACTGAAATGAACAGATCCATGCAGTCCAAGAAAGTCTCAACCCTAGACTGGAGCTGAATTGGCTGAATCCATTCAAATCTAAGAAACTGGAAAAGATTAGCATCATCTAAAAGAAGCCCTTCACACTGCTTGCTTTAAAATTTCAGATGTTGAAGGAGAATGGTGCCAGTGCCCCCTTTCGTGGGGCACTGGCATCAGTATTGGAACAGGAGGGATCTGTACCATTGGGAGGTCTCCACCTGAACCGATCTGGGACCAATGTTCTAGCGAAAAGGGTAAGTAGGGTCGTCAACAGGACTTTAAATTGGAAAGTGGGGGTGGGGGGCGGGGGGGGTAGTGGTGGAGAAGGGGGGAAGGGTAAAACTCCAAGAAGTATGAGTAATGGGAAACAAAACAGCAGGTTAGCGTGTGGGGGGGTGGATTCAACCTCATGGAAAATTATGAAAAAACCGAAAAGTAAAGAGAGCCCAGGAGAGGCTATTAAAGTCTCCAGAACACAAAATAGGACAGAGTGTTTGGAAAGGGCTAGGAATCTAACTTCAAACACATCAGATAAAGGGACGACAGTGAGAAAGGGGATGGGAAATACAGGACTGAAGGTGTTGTATCTAAATGCACGCAGTATACAAAATAAGGTAAATGAGCTTGTGGCACAGATTGAAATTGGCAGGTATGACGTGGTGGGCATTACGGAGACATGGCTCCAAGGGGATCAGGACTGGGAGCTAAATATCCAAGGATATACATCCTATTGAAAAGATAACAAGTTGGCAGAGGGGGTGTGGTTGCTTTGTTAGTAAGAGACGAAATTAAATCGATAGCAAGAAATGTCGTAGGGTCAGATGATGTAGAATCTGTGTGGGTAGAGTTGAGGAACTGCAAAGGTAAAAAAAACATAATGAGAGTTATGTACAGGCCTCCGAACAGTAGTCAGGATGTGGGGCACAAGATACACCAGGAGATAGAAAAGGTGTATAAGAAAGGCAAGATTACAGTGATCATGGGGGATTTCAATATGCAGTTAGACTGGGAAAATCAGGTTGGTAGTGGATCCCAAGAAAAGGAATTTGTGGAATTTCTACGAGATGGCTTTTTGGAACAGCTTGTAGTGGAGCCCACGAGGGAACAGGCAATTCTAGATTTAATGTGTAATGAGGCAAATTTGATAAGGGAGCTTAAGGTGAAGGAACCCTTTGGAGGAAGTGACCATAATGATAGAATTTACTCTGCAATTTGAGAGAAAAAAGTTGGAATCAGATGTAACGGTATTACAGTTGAATAAAGGCAATTACAGGGGCATGAGGGAGGAGCTGGCCAGAATTGACTGGGAGATGAGCCTAGCAGGAAAGACAGTGGAACAGAAATGGCAGGAGTTTCTGGGAGTAATTTGGGAGACATAGCAAAATTTCATCCCTAGGAAGAAGAAGCATGCTACAGGGAGGACGAGGCAACCATGGCTGACAAGGGAAGTCAGGGACAGCATAAAAGCTAAAGAGAAAGCATACAATGTGGCGAAGAGAAGTGGGAAACCAGGGGATTGGGAAGCCTACAAAGACCAACAGAGGACAACTAAAAAAGAAATAAGGAGGGAAAAGATTAAATATGAGGGTAAACTTGCCAGTAATATAAAAGAAGATTGCAAGAGTTTTTTTTAGGTATATAAAGGGTAAGAGAGAGGCAAAAATGGACATTGGGCCGCAGGAAAATGACACTGGAGCAGCAGTACTGGGGAACAATGAAATGGCGGAGGAACTGAATAGGTACTTTGCATCAGTCTTGACGGTGGAAGACATGAGTAACATCCCCAAAGTTCAAGAGAGCCGGGGGTCAGAGGTGAGTATGGTGGCCATTACCAAGGAGACGGTGCTAGCAAAACTGAAAGGTCTGAAGGTGGATAAATCACCTGAACCAGATGGATTACACCTGAGAGAACTGAAGAGATAGTAGAGGCGTTTTTCAGGATTCATTCGAGTCAGGGAGGGTCCCAGAGGACTGGAAAATCGCTAATGTACCCCCCCTGTATAAGAAGGGACTGAGGCAAAAGACGGGAAATTACAGGCCGATTAGCCTGACCTCGGTCGTTGGTAAGATTTTAGAGTCCATTATTAAGGATGAGATTTCAGAATACTTGGAAGTGCATGGTAAAATCAGGCAAAGTCAGCATCGTTTCATCAAGGAGAGGTCATGCCTGGCAAATCTGGAAGAATTCTTTGAGGAGGTAATGAGTAGGTTAGACAAAGGGGAGCCAATGGATGTTATCTACTTGGACTTCCAGAAGGCTGCTCATTAAGATAAGAGCCCATGGTGTTAGGGCAAGGTACTAGCATGGATACAAGATTGGCTGTCTGGCAGGAGGCAGAGAGTGGGGATAAGGGTGTCCTTCTCAGGATGGCAGCCGGTGACTAGTGGAGTTCCGCAGGGGTCAGTGTTGGGACCACAACTTTTCACGTTATGCATTAATGATCTAGATGAAGGAACTGAGGGAATCCTGGCTAAGTTTGCAGATGATACAAAGGAAGGTGGAGGGACAGGTAGTATTGAAGAGGCGTGGAGGCTGCAGAAGGATTTGGACAGGTTAGGAGAATGGGCAAAGAAGTGGCAGATGGAATACAACGTGGGGAAGTGTGAGGTCATGCACTTTGGTAGGAAAAATAGAGGCATAGACTACTTTCTAAATGGGGAGAGAATTCAGAAATCTGGAGTGCAAAGGGACTTGGGAGTCCTCGTCCAGGATTCTCTTAAGGTTAATTTGCAGGTTGAGTTGGTAGTTAGGAAGGCAAATGCAATGTTGGCATTTATTTCAAGAGGACTAGAATATAAAAGCAGGGAAATGCTGCTGAGGCTTAATAAGGCTCTGGTGAGACCACATTTAGAATATTGTGAGCAATTTTGGGCCCTGTATCTCAGGAAGGATGTTCTGGCCCTGGAGAGGGTCCAAAGGGGGTTCACGAGAACGATCCTAGGAATGAAAGGCTTAACATATGAGGAACGTTTGAGGACTCTGGGTCTATACTCAATGGAGTTTAGAAGGATGAGGGGGGATCTGATTGAAACTTACAGAATACTGAAAGGCCTGGATAGAGTGGACATGGGAAGATGTTTCCATTAGTAGGAGAGTCTAGGACCCGAGGGCACAGCCTCAGAGTAAAGGGAAGAGCTTTTAGAACAGAATTGAGGAGAAACTTCTTTAGCCAGAGAATGGTGAATCTATGGAATTCATTGCCACAGAAGGCTGTGGAGGCCAGGTCATTGAGTGTATTTAAGACCGAGATAGATAGGTTCTTGATTGGTAGGGGGATCAAAGGTTACGGGGAGAAGGCGGGAGAATGGGGTTGAGAAACTTATTGGCAATGATTGAATGGTGGAGCAGACTCGATGGGCCAAATGGCCTAATTTCTGCTCCTTTGTCTTGTGGTCTTATGGTTTGAGCACATATCTTATATGGTACAAACTTAACATCCATTGGGATTTTATTATCACTTAAGAGAAATGAGAAAAATCTTCCAGCCACTTCAACTTTTCTCAGTGTAATCCTCAAACATGCAAAATAAGTGAAAAAGGACAAGACCAATTGGTTTATTGAGCCTGTTCCATCCTGACATGGTGCAACCTTAACGCTATCCCCATCTCCACAATCTCCTAAACACATCTTCAGAAAATTTCTGGAAAATGTTCCTCCACCCCTAAAGGCTAATAAGCAAGTGTTAATCTGGTAATGTAGGAGCAGTTACATTGTCAAATATTTTAAATAGCAAAGAACCATTGGGGTCTGCCAGGTGGGAACAAGTGGGGTTTTCACACTGAAAATAACAGATCTTCATTACCAACCACCAATTTTTCCATTAGGCTCCCAGGTTTCAGTTTGTATCAGGTGGAAGATTCATTCCAATAAGCTAATAGGGTCCTATCATTTTTGTGGTTTCTGCTGTAATTTATAGATACAAATGAATGAAGCTTGTGCTACACAGGCTCCGCCCATTGCCATCAGCAGTCCTTAAAGGAGCTGCTGCAAACTTGCAATAGGGTTCCCCTCCAAATCACTCACCATGCTGACTTGGAAATATATCACCATTCCTTCACTGTCACTGGGTCAAAATCCTGGAACTCCCTCCATAACAGCACCGTGAGTGTACCTACATCACATGGACTGCAGCGGTTCAAGAAGGCAGTTCACCACCACCTTCTCAAGGACAACTAGGGATGGGCAATAAATGCTGGCCTAGCCAATGAAGCCCACATCCCATGAATGATTTTTTTTAAATTGTATTAATTTTCCTTGATTTTGTAGGGCCAGGAAGAACATGAGCACTCCCCCTGCAGTGGAACAAAATAGCTCAAGCCTCATGCCAATGACACCTGTCCTAGAGGTGTCTAGGCCTAGCTGTCTAGAGTTACAATTGAGTCCCATCAATCCACATAGTCTAATCTTTCAACTGCCAATCAGCTTTCCAATCGTGATTCTGGAACAAAAACCTCATGTCTCTTTCCTGGAGCAGGATTTCATGAAGGGACAAATTACCCATCCCACACCCACCAACCTAAAAGTCAGTTGGCACCTCGCACCCGAAATTCAGCTGCCCCACAGGGATATTTAATTGGAGGTAGCCTTGATTGGATAAGCGTGGGACTTCCACCCCCATCAGGAAGCAAGTCCCACCCTAGCTAGCTGCCAATAAACCTGATTAGCCAGCAGCGGTGGTCCCAGTAGCATCAGAAGAAGGTAGAGGCTACTGCTGGGAATACAAGCAGTCCCAAAGAAGAAAAGATTTCTCCTGGGCTTCAGATAAGTTGGAGATTTTGGGTGGATCCAGCTGGGAGAGTCTAGCAATGAGGGTGGAGGGGTATGGGGGAGTCAGGTTAGAGACACTAGGGGGACCGGTCAGGGCCCAGGAGAGGGTCATGTACAAGGTGCAAAACACCAGGGCCCGGGGTTAAGGGGTCAGGGGGGCTTGGGCTTGGTGTTGTAATCAGAGATCTCATTGTTTAGGCTGAGCAGCCCAGGTTTCAGACCCGAAAGACTGGCTTAGTTCCAATTTGTTTTTAAAGCTATTCTTTCAGGTCAGTTTCACTGACAGTAGCTACACTGCTCCTCTTGACCTTAAGGCAGCTTCGTGGTTCCGATTTTCTTTTGGAAAGCTGTCACAAAGTTGCCCAAAGGTCAGCCCCAGCCATCCCTACTCCTAGCAACTGTCACAAGAGTGCTCTTGGTTGAATATCTGGTTGAAAAATAGTAAATGGGATCCTTGTAATCATTTTAGAGCCAATTGGATGCCGTCTTGGGTTGAGTCACTTTAAGGTTTAGTACTACAAAATTAAATACTGCTACACTTCTCAAAATTCTCTTTTGAATTGAAACTGGCATATAATAAGTCTAAATTTTCTTTATGCCCTAAAGTAGGCACAATTCTGATGACATGCTGTGTTGATATACCAAAAGCTTGACAATCTTTGGCCTCATCAAAATAAATGTATGAAACCAAAAACTGGGAGTGATGCAAAACATAGTGTTAACTCACTATCACCCATTTTATTACTCTTGCAAAGTCTGGAAATGAAACCTCTAATTTGTAACTAGGATTGCTTAAGGAATGGTTTTACAAATCTCTACTCTACCTTAGGTTCACCCCGCCCTGCACCATTCTGTTTAAAATCTAGCAGAAGGTGGTCACTGTGGGACTAAAATTTCTCCAGGGAGACAATTCCCAATTATCCATTGTAACTGGCAAAAAAAATCTATTGAAATCCCAGAGAAACAGCACAAAGGACTTTTACCATAAAGTGCCTTTATAGAAACCCAATCCTATGTCTTAAGTGCTTCTAGAAATGATTTCTCTCAGGATATTGCTGTCACACTTTTTTTTTGCTTTTGGAGTTTTTCCACTTAATTTGCCTGTTTCTCATACCTCAAACAACAATTATAATTTTTTAAAGTACATTTGCACATTTATTTAGTACAAATGTAATGCAACATCATATGGAGCCTCTGGGGATAGGCTGTAAATTCAAGGTGTACAACACAACTTCTGGGGGAAGGGGAAACAATCAGGTTCTTGAGTTAAGACCATACCGAATGTTTGTATAATGCATCATTCTTTGCTGAATTATTGATCTGAATTTTTCAATTTTCCTGAGCTGCTGGTAGATGTCTGATGGACAAATCCTGTATATAGTGTCATTAGTGTTAAAAGTGGCAGATGACATATATGGTATATTCTGGGTTGGCACCAGAGAAGTCAGAATGTTTGTATTAGCTACAGAGTTGAATTGTTTTGTAACTGTAGTGATTTCTTTGTGGCCACTTTCTTGACATCAGTTGATTGCACTGTGATTAATTATCCTTCGAGAATCAGCATTTTACAGTCACTTTGCCCACTGCATGTTAATGAAAGAAAGACAAAACCTACAATTATACAGCACTTTACACAATGCCCCAAATCTTTACAGCCAATTAGGTATTTTTGAGTTGTAGTCACTGGTAAAATGTAGGCAATGTTCTCAAATGCAGAACAGGCTAGAGGGGTTAAATGACCTACTCCTGCTCCTAATATACATGTCCATTTGTCATTCAGGATGGATGAAATGAACTGGGCTAGATGGTCTTTGTCATCCATAATTATCTTGTGAACAAAGAGTGGAATCATGGCTGGAGTTCTGTTAATTTTGGTGCTAATGGAAGTTTACTGTGAACAAGTTTTGTGGGGTGAGGTTGCCAGGACAGGAGTGCATAATGGGTTCATAGTGAATCAGTAACCGGTTTTACACAGCACATGATTCTCAAGAGTTTTTTCCATTGACTTCAATCTTGTTCTTTTGTCTACTTATCTATTTTCACACTCTACCTTGGTGCTTAAATGAGTTTTTTGAGGTAATGAAATATCGTGATAAAGTTGTGTTGCATGGTAGATATTGAAAATGTATTGTAGTGAGAAGCAGTGATCAGCAGAATCTTCAGACTTGCTGATCAAGAAAACCTAGATACAATTGTGAACTATTCAGTCTTTGTCCTCTGGCCTTTTAAAAGTTGTGTCACACAGAGACACCTGAGGGCTTCAACCCTTCCCACTGACAGTGAAGACCTATGCTGTTCAATCATTCCATTTTGTTGCTCAGGATTCATTTGATCTTTCTACCCTATGATAAAATCAAATCCAATTACACCACTTGAACTTGAGCATTGCTGAAAAAAAAGAATGGTTGGCATGTTGGCAACACCCCTACCAATCAGAGTCCACTTGCCAACCAATCAGTACTGTCTTCACATACCGTATAAATTGTTGTTTTCCCCCTTATATTGGTATTCTGGCGAAGAGCCCTGATGAGTGCTAGATGAAAAGCTTTGACATGTCTCTTTTTTCAGCAATACTCGTGTTATAAATAACTAATGGGACATTTTCCTGTCAAATTAACAATATTGCACAGTGCTGTTAATGTCAAATTTGGATTCTCTGGTTTGTTTAAGAGTCACAATTGGTTCACTTATAAGGCACACACAAATTAACAATGCATTATATTGTTGCTGCTTTTAATATTAATGACCTGGGCTGCAAAAATACTGGATGATATTTGTAACCAGATGCCAACAATGGGTGTTATCATTTTACTAGGACCTATCTGTGATTGATTGGTGAGTCTTGAAAGGGGAAAAAATATCATGCATGATTGAGGGGGAGTGTTCAATGTGTCAGGGGACGAATAAGGGCCCCAGAAACAGGAAAAGCACCAGGGACCATGATCTCTCTCCCTCTCCCTGGCCTTGGGGAGGGACTGGGGGGGCGGGGGCGGAGCGGGTGGGTATGATCTTGGATGGGGGGGTGGGGGCTTCCCATGATTGGCATAGGGTGCCCAAAAAGAAATACCCCCTTACCTGCCCGACAGCAGCATGCATAGTGAAAGCTGTGAGGCTGCTCGTCAAGCCCGCCTTTCCCCACAGATCTACAAATTGCAGTAGAGGCAGATTGAGATGCTTAAGTAGCTTTTAATTGGCCACTTAAAGACCTCGATAGGCCTAAGGATGGGTGAGCTTCCAGATGCCTTACTCATCCCCGATAATATGGTTTGGAGGGGAGGGGTGCCAGAAGGCAGCAGGCCAGGCACCAGCTCTGTTTTGAGTCCTCCTCTTCAAATACACCCGTGGGGGAACTGTAAAATCCAGCCTTTTGTTAGCAGCCATCCAATCAGTTTTTATTTTAAGTCAGCAATGGCTTTCTAAAGCACCATCCCTGCTGGTAATCTGTCCCACGGTTGGTTTACCAGAATTTACCAGAATGGGGTCCAGTAACATACAAGGATCCCTGATGAAATGTTCAGGCACAAATGGGTACAGCAAGCACCACTTACGCTCTGCCCATTGTTGCTGGGGTTGAATGTTCTAACCAGTGGTCCTTTACCTCTCTTCAAGTCTTTATATTTCTTCTTCCACCTATCTGTCCATTGACCTCACCTGCCTAGATCCCTTTGGATAATTGCACATTGATTAACATTCCCAGCCAGTGCCCCCATTATGGTGTTAGCTGAAATCTTAGCCATCTTAGACAATGCTTAAATCTCTTAAATCATCAATAATAAACCCAAAAATTATCCTCTATCCACCTGCAGCAGTTTACCAGCCCAGCACCATGCACCGCCATGCATGGCTAACTAAATCCAGTTAGCCATCTGTCCCATGGACCTGCATTCTATGACCCAGATGAATGATCTGAAATCGTTGAACACAATGTTGAGTATGGAAGGCTGTAAAGTGTCTAATCAAAAGTTGATGTTCCTCAAGCTTACATTGAGTTGCAATGGAACAGTGTAAGAGACTGAGGGCAAAGAGGTCAGAGTGGGAGTTTTCAGATCATAATTTCAGATCGAAACCTCTATCCCCATTTTTTTCCTTTTTTGTATTTTTATTGGTTTTGGGCAGCAGTTGTGGGTGATGATTCTGCTCTTTCCATTTACTGTTCCTCAGGACCCAGCTTCTGTTTCTTTATTTGTTCCATTTACTTGGTCCTTTTGCCTTTCACTATTATCCCTTTAGTCATTTAACCTCTCCTGCCTTTCACGTTATCACAGACCATTTTGTCCTCCCCCTTCTCCCATTTCCCTGCCTCTGTACTTGCTAAAAACCTACTACACCTCTAACCTCTCCCAGTTCTGATGAAAGGTCATTGACCTGAAACATTAACTCTGTTTCTCTCTCCGCAGCAGCTGTACGCTCGTTGAGTATTTCCAGCATTTTATGTTTTTATTTCAGATTTCCAACAGTGTTTTGCTTTTGTACTGAACGTTGACCTGAATTTGTTCATTTCCATGTAAAATTAATGTAATATTCTCTCATACACAAGATCAACAAAGTGAGCAAGCATACCATTTGAAAATCTTCTGTATTCTCACAAGAAACGTTCCCCTTCCTCCTTCGTAATCCAAGGTGTACATTATGTTTGATATATATGGTACTTGCGTATTGTAAACTGAACACTAGATGGTGCCCTAAGAAATAAGCACACTGTAACAATTACTCTCCCATTGTATTACTTTTATTATTCTTTGGGAATATTATATAGAACCTGAAAATAAACAAATTGGTTGTTACCACACCAATTTGGATGTTTATTTGGATATAATAATGATGGCATCAACCATGAAACATTTCGTGTTTCTGATATTTGCTGAAATATTCTATTTGGCCCCAAAGCGTGCACGTGCGCACCAACACACAAACCAATATTCACACACCAACCTGCACACCAATACGAACTCATCAACAGACATACCAATGAACACACTGGACAGAATATTACATTCGTCGGGTGGTTGCCCGCTCAACCTGAACAAGTGTAAAATGACGCACGATGACGTCGGGCGAGCATTGAGCAGTGAGCCAAGCAGCCTTTGGATTTTTTGCGAAACCTCATCCACAGGCGGGATGAGGTTTCGTTCAGTGATTAAAACAAAAATAAAAATTTTTCAAATTAATTTCTAACATGTTCCTGCTCATGTGACAGAGTCATATGAGCATGCTATTAACATTTTTAAATTCTTTATTTTTTATTTTCAAAATTGTTCATCTCTCTGAGGCAGCTCTGTGCCTCAGGGAGCTTTTCCTGCGTGCAGCCATTTGTATGTGGACACTTCCACACTCAGGTGCCTCCCGCCCCCACCCCAGCAGTGCTGAGCGCTGCAGCACGTGTTTCATGTTAATTGCCAGCCAGCGTGAAATTAATTTCGGGACCCGATCACGGGTGGCGGTCAGCTTCGCAACTGCTCCCAGGCCCGCTGACAGCACCCGCCCGATGAGGGAAAAATTCTGCCCATTAATAAATACACACACACACACACGCACACCAACACACACAAACATACCCACACCAGTACACACACTAATGTACTGACACCAGAACACACATACAAGATATAAACTAATACATACACAACACACGCACCAATACACACAATAATATGCATGCACACACACACACAAATACACATCACCAAACACACTAGCACACACATCAACAGACACTTAAAAACAGAAAATACTGGAAAAACTCAGCAGGTCTGGCAGAATCTGTGGCAAGAGAAACAGAGTTAATGTTTTGAGTCCTTTTGACCTCGTCAGAGTTGAGATGTGATAGATTGTATAAGAGGGGATGGAGCAAGAGGAGCAAAATAGAAGGTCTGGGATAGGTGGGAGCAAAGGAGAAATTTGACATAGATGTCATGGATACAGGACAAAGGGAGTGTTAATGGTAGTGTTAAAGACTAAAGAAGGTGCTGATGGTGGCATAAAGGTAAGATAGCAGAATGTGTTAATAGCAGAACAAGAGTCAATGCTCTTGAAAGCAAATCATAGGGCAAAATCTCACCCTTGTCGGGTGGGCTCAGCAGGGGTGGGTGGGGCGGTTGGGAAGCCGACCACCGCCTGCGATTTAAGCCGGAAGGCAATTTCATGCTGGCAGGCCAATTAAGACCAGCCCAGCATTAAACGCAAGTGGCAGTGGTCAGTGCTGCCTGTGCAGCCGAGTTGGGGGGATGTGTGAGCGGGCTGAGTGTGAACTTCGCGCAGGCACATGAGTGCTCACTTGATAGTCTCTGAGGCACAGAGCTGCCTCAGAGAGATGAAGAGTTTTTTAAAAACTCTGTCACATGAGCAGGGTCATATTAATTAAATTTTAAAAATTTTATTTTATTTTTATTTGATTTAGGGAACCTTACCTTTTCACTTGCCCGCCAACTGTAAGGTTGGATGGGCAATGAAAAATGTCTTTTAAATACCTTGTTAGTGGCCTTAACAGGCCTTTTAATTGTCAGCCAGTGTGCTGCCGACTCTGGCACCCGGCCGCCAACTGAAATATCTTGCGACTGTGCATTGACATCAGGACACTTGCCCACATGCATCATTTTACGCTCGAGCGGGTCGGGTGCATACCTGCCCGCCAATGTAAAAATTTTGTCCTAAGAACTAGTGACAGTTAGCCCTGTGGGAGTTGCATGGAGGTGGGCGGGGTTGGGGAAACAATAAAAATAATTGTATTAAAAAAGGGAGGAGAGAGTTCATGGTCTGAAGTTGTTGAACTCAGTGTTAAGTCCAGAAGGTTGTAAAGTACCTAATCGAAAGATGAGATGCTGTTCTTTCAGTTTGCGTTGGGCTTCACTGGAACATTGCAGTAGGCCAAGGACGGACATGTGGCCATGAAAGAAAGATAGAAAGTTGAAATGGCAAGTGACAGGAAGGTCTGGATCATGCTTGCGGACTGAGCAAAGGCGTTTCGCCAAGCTGTTACCCAGCCTGTATTTATTCTCCTCAAAGTAGAGGAGAGCACATTGGGAGCAGTGAATAGAGTAGACCAAATTGAAGGAGTTGCAAGTGAAGCACTACCTGGAAGGGGTGTTTGAGGCCTTGGATGGTGAGGAGGGAGGAGGTGAAGGGGCACCAATTGTAAAAGGATTAACTGTAATTTTCTTGAATAAGAAGAAATATTGGTCCAATTGACCTGACAGTCCTTGACTTCGAAGCAGTACCACCAGAAAGCAAATTAAGATATAGAAACCGTGTGGACAGAGCCAATGAAGAGCTACAGCAGTTAAGAACAGAAAAAGCACATTTACAAGAAGCTCTGTGTGTAAAACAATAAAAAAAAACAGAAAGTCGAAGACAGTGGTAGAGCAGTGATTAAGAATTGGACAATTCCACAGTTTTGCTTCAGCCTTGTCAGATCCGACCAGACTGCTTAATCAAGTTTATGAAAGGACTAGGAGAAAGGAGTCTTTGGGTAATCTCTCCATTAAGAATGCCATGAAATAGGTGACCAGTCCTATATATTACCATTATAATATATTACCATTTAAGTTGTGGGGGGAGGGTTCAGGATCATGTCAGGCCTACCACCCCTAGACACTGATCGGAGATGGCCATAGGGTAGGCAGGCTAGTAAAAAGCTCTGCCTCAGTTCTCTGGGACTTTGTCCCAGTTGTTTTCTTAAATATTGTCCGCTTGGCCTCACCCCTTACCCCTCGCAGCCCACACACACTCCCCATGCCCATCCATGCCAATGCATGCCAACCCATGTTCCCAACCCACCTCCATGGCCCTTTATAGCTCTTTTGTCAACTTAGGGCCAACTCAATCCAACACATACCCCACACCCACCACCCTTTGTCAGCTCACCCAGTATCGTCCATTGGCAAGCCTCAGGAGCCAAACCGAGATGAAGTAAAATTAATTTCTTAGGTATCCATTACAGACTTCACTATGGGTAAAATTCTTAGCTCAGCAGGTGGGCGCACACCCAACCCAACCGAGTGCAAAATGACTCGCGATGACATCAGTCGTACGTCCTGACGTCATCACGCATTTGCGTGATATTTTGGTCAGCGGGTGCACGCAGCAGTCAGCAGCACACCTGCTGGCAATTAGAATATGCTGTCTATTCAACCTTATGGTTGGCAGTCAGGTGAAAAGGCCAAGCGGCATTTGTACCTTTTTGGAAACCTCATCCATGGGTGGGATGAGGTTTCCAAAGGCAAATAAAAATCAAATAAAAACTTTATTTTTTTTATTAATAGCATGTCCCTACTCATGTGACAGAGTCACATGAGGGGGCATGTTCCATAACATTTATTAAATTTTACATTTTTTAAAAAAATCATTTCATCTCCCTGAAGCAGCTCTCTGCCTCGGGGAGATTATATAGCATGCACTCACGAGCATGCGCAAAGGTTGCACTCTACTCACTCACACTCCTGCCCTGCCAGCACGGACTGTGCTGAGTGCTGCCACTCGTGTTTCATGCTGGGCAGGTCTTAATTGGCCCATCAGTGTGAAATTGCCTCCCAGGCCCGATCACGGGTGGCGGTTGGCTTCCCGACCACTCCTACCATCCCCCACTGAGCCCAGATGCCAAGGGCAAAATTCTGCCCTATATAAAAAAATTTCCATTCATGAAATCTCATTCAATACGTTTCAATCCCCTCAAGTAGCTAATCCCTTATAAAAACAAATATTTTTATTCAGAAGCCCCCATCAAAGACAACTAATCTTTTAATAAGCTCTTTGAGTGGTCAATCAAACTGTGAACTTGCAGTCTCCCACTGTGAGAATGATCACTTGTGGAAAGCAGTGATCGCATTTTGGGTTATGTCAACAATCAGCTATTGAAACTATTAGAACTGATTTTCTTCAACTCACAGACACAGGCAGGCAGTTTTTCCCTATTTTTAAAGGGCATGGTATTTATATAAGTTGACCGTTCTATAGACCTTATCTTACTATTTCATCTACTCCAAAAATTTGTAACTCACACTGCAGGATAAGGTCCTTGTTCTAGTGAAAATAGAGTCTTCTTGAACTCAGCAATGAGATCAAGTGCTCCAGCTGAGTTTAGGGTTTCCCTCATGTGTGAGTCATGCCCTGCCCCCTTACCCCCTCTCTGCCAGTGAAAATAGGGTCTAGCAGAAATGGGGCAGGACTTATGAATCTGGGTCCTGCCCACCATTTTCAAAGGTCCCCGGAGTCTCCACAACTCTGCAAATATCTAGGCCTATGACTCACATACTTTGGGGACGTGGTGACATGGTGGTAATGTCACTGGACTTGTAATCCAGAGACCCAGGCTAATGCTCTGGGGACATGGGGCCAAATCCCACCATGGCAGCTGGTGGAATATAAATTAAATTAACTAAATCTGGAATTGAAAGTGGGACTCAGTGTACCATTCGCAATTGTCATTAAAACCCATCTGGTTCACTGATGTCCTTATCTGGTCTGACCTACATGTGATTCCAGACCCACAACAATGTGGTTGATCCTTAACTACCTTCTGAAATGGCCTAGAAAGCCACTTAGTTGTGTCAAAGAGCCTCAAAGTAACTCCCTTCCTAACAGCACTGCGGGTGTACCCACACCACATGGGGCAGAATTTTACGAGGAGGTGGGCGGGGGCGGGGTCTGCTCGCCAACATGCAGTGATGTGGGGGGGATCTCCCGATGTCACCGTGCCTGACTTGAATTTTCAGGAAGTCGGGAGCGCAGCCAAATCAGCTGCACGCCCGCCGACCTGTCAACGGCCAATTGAGGCCATTGACAGGGTCAATTAAGTAATTAAAGGACCTGCCGTTCAACCTTAAGGTTGGTAGGCAGGCCAGGAGCCCCAGTGTGAACTAGAGAAAACATGAAACCTCATCCATGGGCGGGATGAGGTTTCATATAGGGTTTGAATAATTTTATTCAAGATTTTGTAAAAATTATGGACATGTCCCAACTCATGTGACATGTAAGGAAAATTTTATTTTTCTACTTTTGTCTTTTTTAGATATGCAGCCAATCTCCCTGAGGCAGCACTCATCGGGGAGATGAGTGCACTCGTTTGTGCGCATGCGCAAAAGAGTACACTCTCACTTTTGGGATTCACCCCCCCGCCCGCACAGGGAGCACATAGTACTTCTGTGCAGATGTCACGCTGGGTAGGCCTTCATTGACCCGCCCACGTAAAATGGTGGCACGCCTCCAATTGGGGGCGCCGATCGGAAGTGCCTGCCCATCAACTCCCCCCACCAAAGGGGGGGAAATTCAGCCCATGGGCTGCATCACTGTCAAGGGAAATTATGAATGAGAAATAAATGCTGGCCTATTAAGCGACATCCACATCCCATACAAAGAATAAATTAAATCACACTTTTCCCAATCCTCAGGAGTACTGATAGGCATTATCTTGAATACTGACAATGACTGACTTCACATTTTTTTTTAACTTCACAACAAACCTAAATCCTTATAGTTTTCCAATCCACATGAGATCAATTAGTGCAATTATTTTAAAAGATAATTATTAATCAGTATTTTGTTCTGTCCCTCTAAAGGCCCCACTGATTATTTTTGCACCAATATTGGAGAAACAAAAGAAATGTTTAACTTTAGAATTTTACTTTATATTTGGGAAACACTGAAAACTTAAAATATTCTGGAGTTCAGCGTGTTTCCTTTATTCAGTTTTAGATCATGGAATTAAAAGCTACAGATAATCGGTTTTATGCTTTTTTAAAAAATCTGTAACTGGCCCATTAAAAGATCCAGGTCAATGTCTGCAGGAGAAGATGTGAGAAATTGGATAAAACCAAAATAAAAGCTTGAATGAGGGAAATGTAAACTGTTTCTTAGAGAAACAAATTAAAATGAGATTATGAGTTGTATTAGGAAGCTCTAAGGGTTAGTTTATTGACCCTAGTCCCCAATGGGAAACTGCAGTGAAAGAGAGTGTGTTTCAGGAATAAGGCTACAACTATATAATACTGATTCTCAAATCTGGTCTTCCTGTAAGGAGGGGAGGCAGTGCAATTTTGCTGCTAGTTTCGAACATTCTATGCCATTCCCATAGTGGCACTACTGGAGCAATTAGTACAGAAATGGGACCAAAGTATTATACAAAAACTACATTATTTACGTAATTTAAAAGCCTTTGGGTGGAATCATCCCAGATTTGTACTAAGTGTAGTAGCAGACAGGTAAAACAATACTTTAACCGCTGGCTGCAATGGCAGCTTTTCATGTCGTATTGTCCCAAACCCACTGCATTAATTATACATTCCCGGGAAACACACCGTTTCCATTGGTGGGGCGGGGGGGGGGTGGTGGGGGGGGGTGAAGGGGGTTGTGGGGGGGGGTGGGTTTGGTGGTGGTCGTGATGGCAGGCTCTTGTTCGTCCACCACACCATCACCTTGCCGCTTCATCACGGCAGGTGCCATATTTAAAGTCCAGCCATGCGCACAAAGGTTCCAGCCCACGACTGCTGCAAAGAAGACATGGCCCTGAAAGGCAAAAAGACTGCAGTCCCCAGGTTCAATGACACACCCCTTGAGTGCCTTTTGGACATACTGAAGACTCACCGTGGTGTCCTCTACCCCCAGCTCTGGCTGCAGCAACATCACTAATCTAGCTTGGGGGGCAGAGGCAGCAGTGGTCAGTGCCAATGCCCTGTAAAAGAGGACAGGCACCCAGTGCCACAAAAGGATGGATGGTCTCATCCAAGGTAATTCACTCTTCTCATTACTCAACTCACAAACCCATCACACATCCACAAGAATCTCACACCTTGAGGGGCAACATCACTAACTCTCACACACACCCTCACATCTCTGTCAGGCTCGTTCCCTCTCGAGCTCGCATCCTCATCCTGTCCATGGCACCGTTCACCACACAAATATTCCACGCAGTGCCATGTGTCCTGCTCACACTCTCCAGCTGTTTCCATGCAGGAGAAACCTGCTCACATCAGCAGGGAGAAGTCCCAAACCAAGGGTGGAGTTAGGTCCCTCACTCACTTTGAGGAGTGTGCCATTGCGCTGACTGGTGAGGTCGTGGACTATGCCTGTGGTGACGGTGATGTCAGCGACAAACACCCTCATGAGGATCCTGCACCCCATCATCCCTCTCTCAATGCAATTGTGACTGCTCTCTCTCTTGCTGCCATGCACTTGTTATTTCTACTTTGGTTCACAGGGAGCTCTGCCGAGTGACTGGCACCCTCAGCCACCCAGTCGCTCAGCTCCATCCATGTCCTTCCCTCCAGCCAAGAGAACTCCTCCTCCTTTGAAGAGCTGGAAATAAGCAGCCTGGAAGACCCGTCACAGCGCTTACCCACACCCTACACCAGCACAGAGACACACGCCTCCGTGGAACCTAGATCTAGAGCAGTTTCGTGTTCACAATCTGGGGGTCACCGCACGGACACATGTCCGCAGCAACAGGAGGCATGTTTGTGCAATCTCCCCAGCAGTCCTCCGACTGCTGGGGGTTAGGCATCTATGATGTCTGAGTCAGATGATGAGCCTTTGGATTTGGCCTTCCAACTCATTCTGGAGGGTCAGCAGAAGGCGTGGGAACATCACGCAGATCTGGTGGAAGCCCTCAACAGAGTGGCTCATGAGTCAGAGGAATGCATCCGCCTGCTCTCTGATGTAGTGATGCCCACATGTGCACATATGGGGGTCTCCATAGGGAGGATGGTGGATGCCATGGAGACCCTGGTCCAGCAGAACGCAGAGATGTGTGCAGAACTGCACTCCATCGCTGGAGCCATGGGTGAATTCTTGCAATAGCAATGTGAGAGGGAAATGGGGCACCTCAATATCCCTCCAAGTGCTCCATCCCTCAAGGAGTCTGGCTGGACCCACAGGTACACAAAGGGAAGAGGAGCAGCTGGACACTCCTGGGTCATCCACTCAGGAATCTCAGAGGCTGTCCTCTCCCTCTGAGTCCCCTTTGCCTGTGACCACAACCTCTTCCTCTGTCACCGCAGAGGGAGCAACTGGCTAACAAGTGACTCTATGGGGAAAAGAGCATGTGGCAGAGCGTTTCACCACTCTCCCACACATGTGGATCCTTCATGTCTCATACTCACCTCAATGTCCTGAACATTTTGAATGCTGTGTGCTGGGGTTCAGTTTCAGTTGTCCATCTGAGCTGACCTGCATCTCCACCAACCCAATGATCACAGTGTCATGTAGCACCTGATCTCGCCCACCATGACTGTCGTTTCACTTTCATATTGGACAGCATGGCCTGGATTCATTTTTTCATCAGCTTCCCCATCTTTTCGCCTCCCCCAGTCACCCTTTTCCTTTCCCCCATCACAGTTGACCCCTCGGCATCACCTTCCACATCTCCTCCGTGACCGACCAGCCACAACCCTTTTCTTTCAGGGCTGTCCAGGTGAACATGCAAATTCCCTTCCTTCCTGAAAATCCCACCCCTATTCACATTCACCTCCCCAACCTCCTCCTTTCCAACTCCAGGGTCTGCGTCTGCATACGATTCCCCATGAACCACCTTCTCTGTCCTTTCTACTGCTACCGTCGAACCCTCATCCTCCCACCCTACCACCTCACTCTGCCCTCGGTCTTTCTCACCATTCCCTCACACCATGCCCATCCTCAGTTCACTCCCCAGGAGGTAGCCTGGACATTCACCTGGACATTATTCCCCTCCAGACCCCTTCTCCCCGGAACCCCTTCCCCCAGAATACCTCCCCTGCCTTAGACTTCCCACCACACCCCCACCCCCGGACTCATGCCTGTTTGTTCCCTCCTCCTTCCTGACTCCCTCAGACACCCTTATTTCTGCCACCCTTAGTCTTTCTCTCTTTCCTCTACCTTTACTTCTTCCTCCACCCTTACTCCCTCCCCACTCCTAATAATATATCCTGAAACCTTCATTACCCATTCCCAACCTCACACCCCGACACCTTAATTCCCCCTACTGTCAGCCTCACCCCCCAACAACTTCATTCCCCCTTTCCCAACCTTTCCCCCCGACACCTAATCCTCTCCCAGTCGATCCTAGACCTTCCTCTCTCGTCCCCTCAACCATCATCTGTTGTGAACATCAACGGTGACTTTCCAACTTCAGTGAGCTGCTTCGCAACAGAGCCATGTCAATGAGAATCCACACAGTATGCAAAGGACGTTCCCCCAGGATCCTTTTGCTGTCAAGTTCCAGCATCTCCTGCTCCTCATTTGTCCGTGATCTGAGCAAAGCCCTGGCAATAAGCCACAGCTTCTGCACATCACAGTTGTGAAGATGTGTTCTGCACTGGCATGTTTTCCTGCCGACATGGGCAAACGATCCAGCGGTGGGGGGGAGGGGGATGAGTCCAGCAGGCCGGCCTTCTAATGATATGCAGATGTATTACAATGGTGGGGAACACGACCCGCCATTAACAGGCTGAGTGGACAATCACAAACTGGCTTCACGATGTCGGGAGACCGACTTTTGGCCTTCTCACCATATTGCCTGCTCACGCCACTGAATACGCCCAATGCTAGCGGGCACATAAAGTCCTGGCCTTTATATTATGAAAAGATTGTAAAATGATGAACACACAGCTCCATTATGTCTCAGACAGTAATTTGTACTTTTCTTATATAACTTCACCCAGTCAAAATCTTGCGAATTTCAATATCATTTTTAACCCATATAGTTTTGTGTAAGACAAATGTTGTATTACTGCATTCTTTTGTTTACTTTTAACTGCCTTACTCATAAATAAATCTGTCTAATAATTTTATCAGAAATGTTATAATTTAATAATGTGGTATTTTCCTCCAAATTTCTTACCAGGCAAATGACAGCCAGTGCGTAGACCTAGGATTCAGGACTCTGTATTCCTAGAGCTCCCACTGTTTATGCTCTTAGGGACACAACATGCCAGTGAAGACCAGTGTGAAATGTGTGTGGTGTCACACTGGTCCCCAAAAGAGCTCCTAAAGTATTTATTTGACTCTTTTTTTGTAGATCAGCTCCCTTGCTCGAGGAGCCAAGGAATTTCAGCAACCTTATTTTTATATTTTGTAATTCTCATACTTTGACAGTATGTTCTCTGTTCTGGATGGCACTGTTGATGAAGGGCAAAGGGTGGTGATTGGGGGGCTTGGGTTGGCACTATGCTGGTGTCGGGGCCATGGGGGTGAGCAGAGAACATATTTGGCATAGGGGCCTTAATGAGTCATGGGGGTTGGGTTGAGGGCATAAGTTGATATAGAGGGTATAAGGAGTGGGCAGAGGGGCATGAGGTGGCATGGAGGGTATGAGGGGCCATGGTATTGGGTGGGGGCATGAGATGGCATGGGTTGGCATGAAGGCGTGTAAGGGGTGAGGGCTGTTTATTGTTTTTTCTTTCATAACTTCAACACGGTGCTGGTACACCAAGGCAGGCCTTCTGCCCGCTCACCTCCATACCTGGCTGCCTCCGCAGTTGTTTCAGTGTTGCCTGGCCCACCCCTCAGGGAACCCTGCCACCCCAGAACAAAATCAGACAAAATCAGAAGAAAACCCATGCCAGAGTGAATCAGTGCTGCTGAAGAGAGAAGTCAATGTGGGCATATGATGATGCATTCCATTCAGAGTGGATGTCAGGGTGCAGTGAGGACAGCGTTTTCTGTGCCCCCTGGCATCAGATGCGTTTGGTGGCATGAGTGGACAATATGGTGAGAAGGCCAAAAATCGGTTTCATGACATTGTGAAACCAGTTTGCAATTGTCGGCTCTGCCCGCCAATGGTGGACTGCATTTCCCACCATCGGATATATGGAACCTCATTGTACTACATCTGCAACTCATTATAAGCCCAGCTCGCGGAATCATCCCTCCACGCTGGATCATCCGAGCACGTCGGCGTGTTTCACAGCTGTACAAAAGCAATGAGCACCTGGCAAGCTTCACTTCGCTCACAACTTTGAGGTTTGTTTGCCTACCTTGATTTGGATAGCGCTCATGGTCATTAGCGCCAGGCTTCTCAGACAGCACCACATCACTTCTAGGGAGGGGCTACCTACCAGATCAGCCATAAGGCGGGGATGGCTTTTCAACGGCTGCAGGGCTAGGGCTCACTTGGGGAAGGGGTAGAAGTGGCCTCAGGCAAGGGAAGACGCTGCAGGGCGAGGGCTGTACTGGGGATGGGTGTGTGTGTGGGACACAAGTTGATCTATGCAAGTGGCCTCAAGCTGGTGAGGGCTGAGGGGGCAACCTCCAGTGGAGGTGAGGCCAGATGGAGATGTGAGGGTGTATGTGGTGATGTGAGGGTGAATGAGTGTTGATGTCCCTTGATCTGGCAGTAAGTGAGATGCTAGTGAATATGTGATGGGCTTCTGTGTGTGAGTTTCAAGTCTTGAGATGGTTGCCTTACCCTGGCGGCACAGAGAAAATCATTCATCCTCGATCTGCATTGGATGGCCAATCTGTTCTGTGCAATATTGGCATTGATTCTCACTGCCATTGCCTACCAAGCCAGGGTGGTAATGTTACTGCCCCTCCTGCGGCCAGAGCAGAGGAGGATCACGGCGGGCTTCCACGGCATCCAAAAGGCACTCGAGGGACTCATCACTAAAACTGGGGAGAGGCTGCAGTTTTCTTGCCTTTTGCAACCATGTCTTTGCAGCTGTCCTGGGCTGGAAGCACTGAGAAGTGTGCACATGGCTGCGCTTTAAATGTGACGCCCGTCCTAATGAAGCAGCAAGGTGACAGTATGTTAGGCAAATCGGAGCCTGCTCACCATTGAAACAGCATGTTTCCTGGGAATGCGTGATTAATAAAGCAGGATGGGAATGATGCAGCGTGAAAAGTGGCTAAAATGTCCTTTTTCCTGCCCACTCCCACACAGTGCAAACCTGGGGCGATTCTGCCCTGAATGTCTAGTTGATATCTGTAATCATGGGAAGGTGGAAATTTCAGTTGGTATATAAGTGAACTAAGTCGGACTCTGAGACAGTTGCTAAGGAAGGCCATTTTTTGATAGGTTAACCTCCTGCCTTACTTCTTATTCAGTTGCTTCTGTTTGGGCCCATTTGTACTAAGTCCTTTAGTATTCTTATTCCATACTTGTGGTCAGAAAGTTCCAATTGAACATCCAATAGGTTGTTCCTTCCTGCTTCACATTAAATTTCCAGACACAGGCACCCCTCCTGATTGTCTCCCTCAATTCCAGGATTCCACTTACCACCTCAGCAGCATCTGTGTCAGCCGAACTTCTAGGACTGGTGAGCTATCTTTGGGTTGCAACTGTTACCAATAACTAACTGGTAGTAAATAAGTAAGAACAATTTTGCGTGGTCCTGTGTCTGGACTCATCAGGTACATGCAGCATATGCTGCACCAGTATCATACTTTCGAGTATGATACAATTGCTAGGCTCACTAGGCCCATGTTTCTCATCCTATACGTGATGCTCTGAGAATAAGGTTATGGCTGTACCTGGTCACTTAACTCATTCCTATTGTTGGAGGGACTTCACTACGTACAAAGTTTCTTATTTTACATTACTGACTACACTTAAAAAATATTGTATTGGCTTCCTTTCTTTACCTTCCAAGCATGCGTAACTATGAAACTCAGAAAAAGTTTCTCCTCATAGGTGATGTTGAAGAATTGTGTGGAAGAAGAGGCTTTTCATTATCAGATTATGCAGGGGGTGCTCAGGAAGGAAAGTATGCTTCCAAAACCCAATGCTTCAGAAAAACAGCAGTAAAAAATCCAGAACAAAAACAGAAAATGCTGGAAAATCTCAGCAGGTCTAACAGCATCTGTGGAGAGAGAAACGGAGTTAACGTTTTGAGTCCGTATGACCCTTCCAGCAGCCGCGGTATTTTGCTTTTATCTTAGAGTAAAAAACCCACACCTGTTTCCAATAAAATAAATCATGGATTTTCCCTTAGACCCTGAAGCACTGAGGAAACCCTTCTATTACCATGCTGTGAGCACCATTTTCCAATGTAGTCGATTTTTGGTTCTTTCAAGGACAAGTCACTTCCTCACTATGATACCACAAAGAACAAGGAGCCACATACTGCATCTATACTTTGTCCTAAAATTTGAACATTTCCTTATAACAGTGTCTGAATATTTCAAAATCTTACCACCATGGCTACCCTTTAAGTCCACTTTATCAATGCATGCCCCTAACCCTTTATGTGGTGTCTCCTGAACGAGGCTGAGAGGAGGGATGGACCTTTGTGATGGACAGCTTCCAACTGTATCTCCCTTGCCCTTGCATGGGTTGCTGGTGCTTGGCACAAAGCTCACTCATATGCTGACATCAGTGGGTGCTGGAAGGTTCAGCAGTGCCACTGTACTGTACTAAAAGACATCTGTTGTCAGTCCTTACTGGATGTAAGTTCAATTGGGCTAATGGTTGGTTGTAGAAGAGACTGGACAGTCCAAAATAAGGATTGAGAACCCTGAGCCATGGAGCAGTTAGGGGTGTTTCACAAAGTCTGTTGAAGAAGGGATAACCTGTCAATCTGGAAGGCAAAATTGCCTTGAGAAATAAAAACAGAAAATGCTGGAAATACTAAGCAGCATCCATAGAGAGAGAAACAAAGTTAACATTTCAGGTCAATGTCCTTTAATACTGACACCTTACTCCATGAGGCATCCATCAAGGTATTAAGCATGAAATTCCTGCACTGTTTTAGAGATGCAGGTAGTGAACTCCTTCAACTTATCCATGACATGCTGTGCAAGGAATGTCTCTGTCCACTGCATGAATACCAGATCAATGACCTAGGCAACATCTTTATCTACCTTTGCCAAGGAAGAAGATGCTGCTCAAGTCATAGTTGTTGAGGAGGAGGTAGTTGAGACACTGGATGGGCTAACAATTGATAAAGAGAAGATTAGGATAGGCTGGCTGTACTTAAAAAAATAATGTCACCAGGACTGGATGAGATACATCCAAGGATACTGGAGGAAGTAAAGGTGGAAATTTTAGAGGCATTTGGTCATTATCTTCTAATCCTTTTGAGATATTGGGGTGGCATCAGAAGAATGAAGAACTACAAATATTACACTCTTGTTTTAAAAACGGTGTAAAGATAAACCTTGCAAGTGAGACCAATGATTCGGGACAAAATTAACAGTCACTTGGACAAATGTGAACTAATTAAGGAAAGCCAGCGCATATTTGTTGAAGGCAAATCATGTTTAGCTAACATGCTTGAGTTTTCTTGATGAGGTAACATAGAGGGTTGATGTGGTGTACATGGACTTCTAAAAGGCATTAGATATAGTGCCATATAATAGGCTTGTCAACAAAGTTAGAGCCCGTTGAATAAAGGGGAAGTAGTTGCATGGATACAAAATTGACTGACAGGAAGCAGGGACTGATGGTGAATGGTTGTTTTTCGGACTGGAGGAAGGAATATGGTCTGCAATAGGGCCCATACTTTTCTTTGTATAAATTAATGACCCAGTGTTGCATGTACAGGACACAATTTCACAAAACCTGGAGGTAATGTGAATAGTGAGAAAGATAGTGATATACTTCAAGAGGACATGGACATGTGGAATGGGCAGACAACTGGCAGAAGAAATTTAATGTAAAGAAGTGTGAAGTGATTGATTTTAACATCAAGAATTAGAAGAGGCAATGTAAAATAAAATAAAGTCAAGGTGTAATTCTGAAGGGGTGTAGGAGCAGAGGGGCCTGTGGTATATGTGCACAAATGATTGAAGGCAACCGGGCAGGTTGGAAAGGTGATTAATAAAGCATACAGGAACCTAGACTTTATAACTAGCGGCATAGGCTTAGATTTTCACCATGACAGAGAGCCTCTCCATCATTGCAAAAATACCAGAAAAGGCCAACATTTTTAAGTCCCTCCCCCGAACTCAGCATTTCCCATCTTCACGGAGGCGGTACTGGAGTCAGGACAGAGTTCGTACATGTGCAATTTGGGGAGGCAGCTGGCTGGCCATTAAAATCACTAGTTGCCTCAACTGAAGTGGGATTTTGATAGAACAGGATTGTGGAATCTGGAATGTGCGAATAGAATAGGTAAGAGGAGCTCTGAACTTGGTGGATTCTTATGGAAAGCCAGGATACCCCTTTGTAGAGGTAAGGTACTACTTTGGATAGGATTTCAGGAGACTTTTGGAAAAGGTAAGATACCCTTTGGGATTGTTAAAAGCAAACATGAGCATCCACTTTTTATGTACAAAACTCATTGGAACTGTCAAGTTGTAAAAGAGGTGTCCAGGTGTCCAGGAACTGCCCAGCTATCCAGGAGATGTCCATCTGTGAAGGAGATGTCCAGCTCTCCAACAGATGCCAAGCTGTCCAGGAGGTGTCCCACTGTCCAGGAACTGTCCAGCTGTGAAGGAAATGTTCAGAAGGTGTCCAGCTGTCAAATCTGCCAAACTATCCAGGAAGTGTCAAAGCTGTCAAGGAACTGTCCAAGGATATGAGCTGAGTTGGCATGGAGAGGGTAAGGGCAAAGGATGATGGGGGCATGGGTTGCATGAGTTGGCACTAAGTTGGCATGGGAGTATGGGGGCAAAGGGGTGGCTAGCAGGGCATTAAGTTGGCATGGGCTGTGGGGGCCATGGGAGGTGGGTAGAAGATAACTAGGTTTAAATAGGGGTGTGGAGGTCATGGGGGTGGGTGAAGGGCATAGGCTGGCATAGGTCGGCATGCATTGGGCATCGGGAGTGTGTTGGGGGATGAGGGAGTGAGGGGGGTGTGAGGGGTGAGATTTGGAGGTACGTTTTTTGTTTTATTATTATTTATTTTATTAAACACAGTGCAGGGGCACAGGTGCGGAGCTTACGCCCAGCCTGCCTCTGCACCTGAGAGCCTGCGGATTAGTTCCTGTGTCGCCCGCCTGGATCCCTGTTTCAGCTCACACCCCCCCACCCCCTGTTCAAAAATCCCACCTGCGGGTGCACATTTTTAAAGATCACCTGACTCTGCAAACTGACCAGGGGAGGAGATTCTGGGCTATAGAGTACAAAAAAAGAGGAAGTTATGATGAACCTGCATAAAACACTAGTTCGGTCTCAACTGGACTATTATGTTCAGCTCTGGGCACCACGCTTCAGGGAAGTTGTGAAGACATTAGAGAGGTTCCAGGAATGAGGAACTTCAGTTAGTTGACAAATTGTAGCAGCTAGGGCTATTCTCCTTGGAGAGGATAAGTTTAAGAGGAGATTTGATGGAAGGGTTCAAAATCATGAGGGGTCTGGACAGACAGAAGGGTTGAGAACCAGAGGGCACCAATTTAACGTGATTAGCGAAAAGAGCAGCAATGACATAGAAAAACATTTATTACCCAGTGAGTGGTTAGGATTTGGAATGCACTGCCTGAGAGTGTGGTGGAGGCAGATTCAATCAAGGCCTTCAAAATTGATTTAGATTGTTATCTAAAGAGGAAAAAAAATTGCAGAGCTACAGGGAAAAGATGGGGGAGTGGGACTCAGTGAGTTCCTCTTGTAGAGGGTCAGCATAGACACGATGGGCAGAATTTTACAGTCCCAGGCCAGCAGGTTTGCAGGCATGGGGCCCATAAAATTCCCGATGTGGTCTTCCCACTGTATTCTGCCCTCCTTGGTCCTGTCCAAAATCTTATGTGCGGGTGGGCATGGCCTAGGGTGGCCAATACATCCTCAGCCCAATGAGGTCCTTAAGTGGCCAATCCTTGGCTACTCAACAGCTGCATCCACCTGGCTGCAATTTTTTGGTCAGCGGGAGGAGTTCAGGAAGGAAGCCCAGCAGATCAATCAGATTGGCCAGCAGCTCTCGGAGGTGGGACTTCCTCTAAAGTGAGGGGCAAAAATCACACCTCCTTGGAGGTTCAATGGCTATGGGGCAGTCTGTATTGGCAGGGATGCATTTGGGTGGCAGGGCTGGGTGGGGAGGGAGACCCACCACCCATAAAATTCTGCCCTATGGGCCAAATGGCCTCCTTCTTTGTTGTAACCATTTGATGATTCTATGTTTTAATTCTCACTAATCATTTGCTTTTTGGAAACTGAGCCTTTGAGACTTGGATGGAAGGAAAGGGAGGACATTGATACGACCATCTCTCCTAATGACTTCTTTAGTTATGTATACATTTAGCCTGAGAATATGAACAATAAACCCAAACTAGTGCCTTACAATAAATGGTAATAACTCAGGTGTACTCGATTGTGAAAGTTTATGGTTGTTTCTTTCTTACTTAACTCCTTCAATATGCAGAAGGTTGGAAGAATCAATGGAAAGATGGAAAATCAGAAGACAAAAGACCTCTCCTTCTTGTAACCTCTCCAAATAGTGGGTTTCAAGAAGGGCTTATTCACAGTGATTCAAAGCCATCATACAGTAAACTTTTGGAGGCCTTAACAGGCTATTGGTTCCTTTAATATGAGTCCAGCTATTTCCAGTGTTGTGGTGAGTGTCCCACTGCTGTACCACACATTTTCTGTTCTTGCTACATGGTGGAGATATCGCTAGAAGCCCATCCTGTAAACATAGTTGAGCCCACCAGAGGAAAGGGGTCAGCATCATGGCAAATCAAACTGGCAGAGAAAGAATCACCCTGACCTGCTTCAGGCAGATGGAGGAAATCCCTGCACTTATCACTGCCTGTGTAGATAGTCTTATCAAGTGCAGTGAAAAGATTTGGTCCCCAAGTTAAGTAAATCCATAATATGAGAAGGAAATGAACAATAATGGTGCTTTGCTCCCATAAATTTCAAGAAGGAACCACTCTTACTCAATTACCACGTAATGCACAGTATAATATAAAGTGACATGTGTAATTTTATGCCCCTTTCCCTTGGTAAGAAGCAGTCTGGATTCAGAAATGCTATTTGACTCCCACCTTCAATGACATAATTAACTGTCACTTTAGTGATGCTGAGGATGACCAGCATGGATTATGGCAAGAACTTGGCTTTCACCATGCCACTGGATTCAATGTACGGAATTTTCTCATCTTAAGTCCCTCTCAAAAGGGCGGGTTCATTAGTGATTCGGGAACCTATTGAACTCCCCAACAGGCATTGCTGAGGCTCTTTAACTGATCCACGGCACTAATACCCCACTTTTGTGTTCCCTGACCAATCAGGGATGGGGGCGGGGGCGGGGGGGGGGTGGGCGCAGGATGATGTACAGGATCTATCATAGCAAAGATTTCTAATTAAAGAGTTTGTGATGGTCATAAGGGACTGAATTTTATGGCGTCACCAGTGCGTGGGAAAACAGGCAGGTGGATCTGTAAATTAGGGCTCCATGCCATTGGCAGCATGCTCGCTGCCCATCCACCAACCTCCCCACCTGCCACGATTTTATGGGCGGCAGGGGAGGTGTCGGGTGGGTCACCTGCCAGTGGCCCAATTCATGCTCTTAAGTGGGCAATTAATGCCCAATTAAGGACGCCATCCTGTTATAACAGGCAGTGGGAGAGGCATTGAATATGAAGCCTGGCAGGTTTAACCCTGTGGGCTGTGGGTCAGTGAAAGGGGGTGTCTTCCTTCCCAGGACCCCCATGACAAACAGAGCCCTCCTCCCCCACAAATATACCTCCCGACCATCCATCCTTCCCCCAGCCTTGTCTAACATGCACCTGGCCACCCCCCCACCCCCCCAAATCTGGGGCCTGTCAACCTGGCCCTGGAGAGATTTCAGACTTGCCGGAGTGTCCAAGTCCATCGCTGAAAACCACCTCCTTGGCCTACCGGCAGCACCAGCAGTAGCCACCACTCCTGTTTTACCCTCAAGGTGTGCAAAGCTGCTAGCTTCCAATTGGTCAGCAGCTCTATGAGATGGGACTTCCTTTAGGAGTGGGAGGGAAGTCCTGGCCCACACTAATTAGGGGGCCATCACCCAAAAAAATTAAAGCAGGGTGAGCTGGCTAAGTGGAGGTGGGCTTGCCCCAAAAAATTACATTGAGATGTGGGGAGACCACACTCAGCATAAAATCCAGCCCTAGATCTTTGAGGCTGCATAACCACAGGAATGGAGAGGAGACCTGGGAAGGCTGCTCCTCTCATTTCAACCTGGGGGGGCTGCAGCGTGGTGAGTTCTCCGAAGGGCAGTGGCAGGAGGACAACCTCTCCAAAGAAACAGGCAAGGAGGGAACTGTCTGAGGAAGTCAGCAACTGAAGTGTGCTCCCTCCAACATGGAGACAGTGACTAAGAGGATTAAGGAGCTGAGTAGTGAGTGGTGTTAAATTTTGGGGTGCCAAGCCCACACTTTTCCTGTCCCCTCATTCCCCTGCACAGCAGTCTTCATGACAGCACACCTTGTAGCTTCACTCAGTGCTCCTTATCCAGGCACCCCACATCCTCATTTGAACAGCCAACACTCACACTCATCCTCATCCTGTTGCCCCCTCGTATCCAGGCTTCACAGTCACCATCCACAATGTTGTCCTTCCCTCCTATCGACACAATCATTCTAACACCCATAAATCTGCTTTCTCTCCATGCAGGAGAAGGGTGTACATTACTTCAGAGAGAGGTAGAGGCCCAAAGTGTGGTGGGGGGTGGGGAGGTGGAAGCAGTGGTTGCCGTCTAGTGATGGGCACCTTGACTGTCTCTGGCAAGGCATGCCCACCTGGTCCACTGGGAAGGAGGTCTTCTTCTGGGAGGCTGCAGATGTCGGCAACAACCTGCCATAAAAACCTGAACCTCCTGAGGCAGTGGTACTCAGATTTGTCAGAGAGCTGATCTTCTGCCCGCAGACCCCATGTTGGAGATTTTGCCGCCTTCTTGCTGGATCTCTGGATCTCTGCCCGGTAAAACGGCATGTGGCTAGGAGAAGGCAGCTGGTGTTGTTGCTCTTGCTGCAGTTCTGCTTCTCTTGCTCTTTATCAGAAGTGCAAGATAGAACTGCATTAGCTGCTCCCATGCCATGGTGAAGTTTGGCAACAGGGAAGTACAGCTGAGGTGAGTGAAATGCAAGATAAGTAGAGCAACTTTCAAGAAGTTGGCAATCATCTGTTAATTTGTGAAGACACTCTCTGAGAAAGAGTGCTCCGAGCAGCAGCCTGTCACTTGCCAATTGGTGCATCTCTTCAGTTTCATTGTTCAAAGGCTTCTCAGCCTATCAGTTTCACTGATGAAGCTCTTCCCACTACTTATTCGCATCAGTGTTGCAGACAGCTTGGAAAATGGGCCTGCTGTCTGTTAACTGCAGAATCCTAGATTAAAACAGCAGTTAATTGCAAACTATAGTATCTGAATGACTTATCCAACAGCTGGGTGGGGATTCTTCACTCACATTCAAACCAACCCAAATGAAACCCAGAAGAGGACAGATTGGTGATGTTAGGCTTCCAACCTGACATCACCTTTGGGAGATTTATCTCCCCACATCAAGCAAACCCTGCATCTCCCTTCCTTGTAAAACTCTGCCCAATAAATTAAGTTATCCAATGTAAAGTTAGGTGGGCTCATGCAAATTCAAATGCATAAGCATGTGAGAAAGCTAAAGGCAGACTTTGCATCTGATAAAGTTCATGTGAAAATGCTTAACACATTCATATTATATTCTTTGCATGGACAATGCCCATTTTACAAAGTTCACATGACAATATAGTATGAGTATGGTAAATTTAATCATTCAACTTTGGCGATCAGAAGATTTACCTCGGACCTTTGTTAAAAACTCTAACTTGATTGATCCAGGTGGCAACTAAAAGTTATTTCCATCTGCAGCTCCCTTTCTCTCTAATCTGTCATTGTATTTCAAAGTGGAACAAATTTTAATAAACTTGGGAACTTTATCCTCCTTTATGCCAACTTGGATGTAAAGCAAAGTGCTCTGTATAAGCAGGCTGTCCTCTACGTTCTCCAGTTTCCTATTACATTGATTGGGAGCCAACAGGATCTCCAGGAAGGCTTTTTCTCAATTTGGGATTTTTATCTGGGTTCTTATTCAAAAATTACTGAGAACTGAAAGGCTCAGGATTGTTATTGGTCTGAACTAGCTGCAGCAAAATTATGTGAAGTTCCATATTGCTATCTAATGTACAGAGATAAAAACAAAAAAACTGCGGATGCTGGAAATCCAAAACAAAAACAGAATTACCTGGAAAAACTCAGCACGTCTGGCAGCATCAGCGGAGAAGAAAAGAGTTGACGTTTCGAGTCCTCATGACCCTTCAACAGAACTTGAGTTCGAGTCCAAGAAAGAGTTGAAATATAAGCTGGTTTAAGGTGTGTGTGTGGGGGGGCGGAGAGATAGAGAGACAGAGAGGTGGAGGGGGGGGGATGTGGTTGTAGGGACAAACAATCAGTGATAGAAGCAGATCATCAAAAGATGTCAACAACAATAGTACAATAGAACACATAGGTGTTAAAGTTAAAGTTGGTGATATTATCTAAACGAATGTGCTAATTAAGAATGGATCGTAGGGCACTCAAGGTATAGCTCTAGTGGGTTTTTTTTATAATGGAAATAGGTGGGAAAAGGAAAATCTTTATAATTTATTGGAAAAAAAAAAGGAAGGGGGAAACAGAAAGGGGGTGGGGATGGGGGAGGGAGATCACGACCTAAAGTTGTTGAATTCAATATTCAGTCCGGAAGGCTGTAAAGTCCCTAGTCGGAAGATGAGGTGTTGTTCCTCCAGTTTGCGTTGGGCTTCACTGGAACAATGCAGCAAGCCAAGGACAGACATGTGGGCAAGAGAGCAGGGTGGAGTGTTAAAATGGCAAGCGACAGGGAGGTTTGGGTCATTCTTGCGGACAGACCGCAGGTGTTCTGCAAAGCTGTCGCCCAGTTTACATTTGGTCTCTCCAATATAGAGGAGACCACATTGGGAGCAACGAATGCAGTAGACTAAGTTGGGGGAAATGCAAGTGAAATGCTGCTTCACTTGAAAGGAGTGTTTGGGTCCTTGGACGGTGAGGAGAGAGGAAGTGAAGGGGCAGGTGTTGCATCTTTTGCGTGGGCATGGGGTGGTGCCATAGGAGGGGGTTGAGGAGTAGGGGGTGATGGAGGAGTGGACCAGGGTGTCCCGGAGGGAGCGATCCCTACGGAATGCCGATAATTCCAATAAATTATAAAGATTTTCCTTTTCCCACCTATTTCCATTATAAAAAAAAATTTAAAAAAAAACCCCACTAGAGCTATACCTTGAGTGCCCTACCATCCATTCTTAATTAGCACATTCGTTTAGATAATATCACCAACTTTAACTTTAACACCTATGTGTTCTATTGTACTATTGTCGTTGACATCTTTTGATGATCTGCTTCTATCACTGATTGTTTGTCCCTACAACCACACCGCCCCCCCCACCACCTCTCTGTCTCTCTATCTCTCCGCCCCCCACACACACACCTTAAACCAGCTTATATTTCAACTCTTTCTTGGACTCGAACTCAAGTTCTGTCGAAGGGTCATGAGGACTCGAAACGTCAACTCTTTTCTTCTCCGCCGATGCTGCCAGACCTGCTGAGTTTTTCCAGGTAATTCTGTTTTTGTATCTAATGTACAGATTTGTTTTGCTTCTTAATCATTCTTATTTTTACAATAAATTATTTAATAGTTTTTTTTAGCCAGTTATATACTCTGTCAGCAATATGTTCGGTCAACTTGAAGGGACCTGGAGGACACAGTGAGTAGATCATGCAATTCTTGGCCAATAACTAAATAGTGCAAAGGTTCATTGTTTACCGCTGTGGCATTTTATATCATAAACTTCAAGACTATGGTTCATTGATTCACACTTTGCTTGAGGAAACTGGCTTTTCTTTCTGAGCGCAATTAAAATTTATTGGGCAGAAGTTTAAACAGTAACAATGTGGATTTCTGTTCTATGATAAGATAGTTCAGGTTTAATTTTGGGATTGGGTTTGTAAAGGCATGAGCTATTTAAATAAAATGAACCATGAGGAAAGGCACAGAAAATCCAATTCAGACCACATATGAAATCACTACAACAACTTACATTTACATGGAGCTTCTCATATACAGAAGACTTTCCAATAAGGAGAAAAGAATTGCAGAGGACATTGAGCATGGGGAAAGGAGAGAGAAGTAGAGAAACTAGGAAGAAGAATTGAACACATGGTCAAAGGTGAAGTTTTTGAGAAGCTTTTGGAAGGTGGTCGTGTGGAAGACTCTGAATAGATAATTTCAGAGGCTAAAAAAAACAATGATGAAGTGGAATAAGTGAAAGGGTGAGGAGATATTTGATTCTTGAAGAGTGGATGGTGCCTATTAAGGTATCAGGTAGGCAGCAGGTGATTGCTAAAGTCGTGTTGGGTGAGTGATTTGAAAACCTGGGGCAGGAAGAGATGATGAGCTTAGAGAGGATGGGGATGATGAGATTGTGCAAATGTGCACCTGGGATCGGCATTTTGTATGAATTGGTGCTCGTGAATGTTTGTTTCAGGTTTAGGAGATGGGAGGGCATAGAAGAAGTTAAGCCTTAAGTTGATGAGGATGGGCTAGGACTTTGGCAGTAGAAGGGGAAAGGTTGGGGCTGTGTCACCTAAAATTGAGTTAGTAGAAGAAAATAACTTTAGTAATGGAGAGGATGTGTTGCAGAAAACTCTTGGGGACAAACAGAACATCAGAAAGCGGGCACACAGGACAGGACAGGAAAGACAAGGGCAGCAGATGCTTTGGAACACCACCTCCTGTAAGTTCCCCTCCAAGCCACAAACCATCGTGATTTGGAACTGTATCGTTGTTCCTTCACTATCGCTGGGTCAAAATCCTGGAACTCCCTCCCTAACAGCACTGTGCGTGTACCTACACCACATGGACAGCAGCTGTTCAAGAAGGCAGCTCACCACCGCCTTCTCAATGGGCAATAAAATTGCTGGCCTAGCCAGTGAAGCTCACATCACATGAATGAATAAAAAAAAATGGAGAATAACAATAATATAGTAATAGGGAAAATAGTGTTAAGGAGGAAGTGAGGTGTCAAGAAACTAATCATTATAATGAAAAGGAACTTCATAAAAGACATTGCTGCATTATCAGTACACATATGTATATTAACATTGCCTTGATGTGCAGCTGGATCGTTAAACACTTTGTCTTATGTCTATTAAATGGCTCATTTTTTTTTCATTTTAATGTCTCCACAGAAATTATATTTCTGTGTAGTTGCTTGGGCAGAACCAGTACTTATTCTATCTCCCTGTTCCAAAAATCAATTAAACAAAGACTTCCCAGATAGGAAACATATCAAATACTAAACTATCAAGAAACAAAGAACATTACTCTATAGATGCATTGTGGTTGGTGAATTTCAGATGCTCCCACTAATAAAATCCTATGTAACAAGATTGTCCAAAGCAAAATTACAGTTCAACATTTTTATTGCGGACCAATATAACCAACAAAAATAGGGTCTTATGTTTCTCAAATCTTTCCTTCTGTTTCCACCAGTTTTTGAGTCTATTTTGTTCTGATTGGCCATAATGAATAGAAAAAGTCTTATTGTACTTCTTCCCATGGGTTAAGTGAGATTGTGTTTCCCCTGCACTGAGGTAACATATATCATATGGCATGAAGGACAAGTGATTTCTGATATATGTCTTACCAGCAGGGACATCTGATCGTAATTTATAAATAAGAAAAAAACAAGGAAGAGGTTTATGGAAAATATTTATTTCATAATGGACGTTTAACATAAGGAAGTAGGAACATCTGGAATTTGTTTTATGAAATATATTTTTCAAATCGCTTTCCAGAAAAATAGAGCATCACTTAATGGCATTTTAAGGACGTAACCTTATTCTGTCATTTGTTCAGTGACGGCTAATATTGAAGTATTAAGTTGCTAAATATTTTCCACTTTCAAGATTCAAGTCCTATTACTGAGTTTGTGAGGTTAATTTAATTTCTTCATTATGTTATAAACAGTGCATAATATCACATTAAGAAACATAGTTGAGTGAGGTCAGTCAGTCACTTATTTTATTTTTCCATTCAATGTTCCCTCTAATTCCCATGGCTTTGCACAGCCCAGCTGCTGCACTGGCTGGTCCCTTTAAGAATGCCATACAGCCACGCATGTGCACATGTTGTGCGGGACCAGTTTGATCCCTGTGCGGTAAGTCTGGATTACTGCATGGCTACACACCCACATGGCTTGGAGAGAACATACCTTCCACTGAAACCTATGCTTCTCTACCAATCACAGCACCCAACAATTTTTATTCATTCTCAGGATGAAATTCTGATTTTCTAATACTAAAACTCAATAGCTGAAAAATTTGGCTCCATAGCACCAATGCAGCTAGCGTTACAGAAACTGTGGTTGTCAAAAGTGGCAAGTGGCCCACTTCTAGCCACTTGCAGCACAGCCCATGCAGCATGCCATGTTGGTAAGGGCCCAAGCATGTGCGTGGCTTGCATGTGCTGGAAGTTTTGACAGTGGCAGATTGATGTGTCAAACAGTCTCCCAGATGATTGGTGCAAATTCTGCCAGTTTGGACTGTGCCGGTCCAGTGAACGCCATGTTCTAAATACTGCCAGCTGGATATACGTTCAGCTCCCCAAAGGACCCACCTTGTGAGCCCATTTTAAAAGGCCAATCATCCAATTTGCAGGTGAGATGTTTTTGCCCGCTCCTTTTGAAAAGTTTGTTGAAGTACTGTGGTGTGTTCTTGGGGGTGTTTAAGTGATTTATTGGAATTTAGAGGCACTGTTGATGCAGCCTGAAAGGAAGGTGGGATGAGTTCTCTGCCCTATGTGCAGAAAGCTTGCTAGTGTTATGGGGGCTGTAGTCACAGCCCATCTTGGGACCTGAAGCTGCAGGAGGGAGCGGTTGTGTGCAGAGGGAGGAAAAGATGAGCTTTCGCAAACTTCAGGGAGCACTTCTCTTACTTGCACCTCAGCCAGAGCAATGTCTAAGTCACCTGCAATTCACTAAAGAGATAGGACGGATTTTTCCACGCCCGCTGGTGTCGGGCGTGTTCGGCAGCATGAACACACAGTATGGTGAGAAGGCCAAAAATCAGTTTCACAATATTGTGAAAGCAGTTTGCGCTCGCTCAGCCTGTCAATGACGGGCTGCATTTCCCGCCATCAAACATTGGGAACCTCACTGTAATACAGCTGCATATCATTATAAGGTCAGCCTGCTGGAATCATCCCCCCCTCCCCCCACCACCACCCTGCCCTGCTGGATCGTCCGCCCAAATCGGCATGATTGCACATTGACGTGTTTCACAACAGCATATATAAGGCATGCACTTGGCGGGCTGCACTTTGAGGGGAACTCAGAGGTGAGTGCACAGTAACATTGCGCAGCGATAGCGAGGGACAGCTGTTGGACTTTGAAGATGAGGCACATTGCGAGGAGTCGCAAAGGCTGCCCTGTGATTGAAGGTAGCGCACCGGCACATGTGGGGTGGAGGTGTGGGATGGGCGAGGGAAGCTGCCACGTATTAGAGATACCTTATATAAAGTGACAATTCCTCTGCAACTGAGGTGGTTCAGGCGCAGCCACATTGATATGATTGGAGTCGGCCTCTCGCTTATCTGCCCACTCAAGCAATGCAGAGGCATGAAAGTGCCACCAACTGCTCCAGAGCTTTTCACCCCTTGGGCACAGACTGAAAATTAATGGGTATTTAAGCAGACTGCTGAACAGTTGGACAACTGGAAACGTCATTCAACCTCCTTGCTAATGCTGGCTATGAAGCAGTCACTGCTAGGGGGGGTTCACAGCCCCTTGCAGTGTCATCATCCCGATTTGGACCAGTCTCCCCTGTGGTTCAAGCTAACAGTGCAGATCTGTACTGCAGGTTAGGAGAATGCCTGCACCTGAGCTGAGAGTGCAGCATGTTGTCCAATGGGCAAAGTGGGAGGGGAATGTGAGAGGAGGACCCGAGGACAGGCAGTAAGCAGCACCTAGAGGAGATTGCGAGGAAGACCCTGGGACAGGCGGTCAGTAGCACCTAGAGAGGAGTCTGAGAAGAAGACCCTAGGGCAGGCAGTCAGCAGCACCTAGAGAAGAGTGCGAGAGGAGGACCCTGGAACAGACAGTCAGCAGCAGCCAGTGGAGAGTGCGAGAGGAGGAACCTGGAACAGACCGTCAGCAGCACCAACAGGATCTGGTCTAATTAGATGATCTAGCATCCAGTCTATACTGAAGTAGGAATAAAGGTAAAATAAAAGCAAGGGTCCATATTCTATTTAGTTAAGATATGGTCTGGGGAGCTCAGCCCTGTGCTTTGCACATCTTGTGCTTTTGTGGGAAATCCTAGACACTTTTGGCAGTCTAGATGACCATGTATTCAGGAGGTCCCTCTGACTGGAGCAACTCGAACTCCGGGTTTTGTAGCTTGAGCGGCAGCTGGGGGCAGTATAGTGCATTCACAAGGCTGAGAGTTTCGTGGATAGCATGTTTCAGGATGTGGTCACTCCGCAGCTTAAGGAAGTGCAAGCAGAGAGGGAATGGGTGTCCGCCAGACAGAAGAATCAGACCAGACAGGTAGCGAGGGAATCCCCCATGTGCATCTCACTCACAAACCATGATGCTTTGTCCTGGATGGTGCCAAGTTTCTTGATTGTTGTTGGAGCTGCATTCATCCAGTCATGCGGGGAGCATTCCATCGCATTCCTGACTCGTGCCTTGTAGATGGTGGACAGGCTTTGGGGAGTCAGAAGGTGAGTTACTTGCCACAGAATTCCTCTGACCTGCTCTTGTAGCCACAGTATTTATATGGCTAGTCCAGTTCCGTTTCTGGTCAATGGTAATCCCCAAGATGTTGATAGTCGGGGATTCAGTGGTGGTAATGCCATTGAACATCAAGGGGCAATGGTTGGACTCTCTTTTGTTGGAGGTGGTCATCGCCTGACACTTGTGTGGTGCGAATGTTACTTGCAACTTGTCAGCCCAAGTCTGGATATTGTCCAGGTCTTGCTGCATTTGGATATGGACTGCTTCAGTATCTGAGGAGCCATGAATAGTGCTAAACATTGTGCAATCATCAGCAAACATCCCTACTTCTGGCCATTTGATGGAAGGAAGCAGCTGAAGATGGTTGGGCCGAGGACACTACCCTGCAGGACCTCCCACAGTGATGTCCTGGAGCTGAGATGACTGACCTCCAATAACCACAACCATCTTCCTTTGTGCTAGGTATGACTACAACCAGTGGAGAGTTTTACCCCTGATTCCCATTGACTCCAGTTTTGCTAGGGCTCCTTGATGCTACACCCTGATGTGAAGGGCTGTCATTCTCACCTCATTGCGGGAGCTCATGTTTGTCTATGTTTGAATCAAGGCTGTAGTGAGGTCAGGAGCTGGGTGGCCCTGGCAGAACCCAAACTGGGCATCAGTGAGCAGATTATTGCTAAGCAAGTGCTGTTTGATAGCACTGTTGATGACCCCTTCCATCACTTTACTGGTGATCAAGGATAGACTGATGGGGCAGTAACTGGCCCAATGGACTGTAGTGGTTAAAGAAAATAGCTCAGCACTATCTTTGCGAGCACAAACAGGGATTGACAATTAATGCTGGATATATTGGCCACTGTCAGAGCTGGCCCCATGATTCTGAGCCCAGCCTCCTCCAGTGCTTATGGGTCACATTGTCCTGCAAGAAAGAAAGGGAAGAATGTCAATGAGTGTGTTGCAATATGATTAGGTGACATGTCTGCCATAATTGGATCATTGGAGGTGGGTCTTTGGCTGGCATAATAGGCAGTTGTGTGAGGGTGAGGTGGAGCATTTGAATGTTAGGCATGAGTCCTGAGTGCTGGGGACTGCTGATGGTTAAGCAATGGGGATGTGATATATTGAGTGGTGAGGTGGTTAATGATGTCATTTGAAAATACTTTCACTGATCTTAACCACAAGCATAAGATCATTGAACTTCTGGCAGCAATCCTGTCAGGCCCTCTGAGCCAGATTGCAGGTATTAACCTCCCTGCCACTTGGTTCCATTGCGATTTCAGGATGTTCCTTGAGAAGGCTCCTGGGAAACGATGGCCTCTGTCCTCCTGTCGACTTCCTGGACTTAGGCCTCATTCACCGTATCTGAGAACATGGGAGCCCACTTTCTTATCTAATATGCATTTGCTTTCTTTTTCGTTACAGCCACTTGCACTATGGGCAGTCAGCAGCAGCATCCTGATTCCAGGCCCCAAGAAATCTCTTGCCTTTAGATCAAGGAAATCCCCTGTTAATTGTCAACTACCAACATGATTCAGACTTTTTATTTGCATTCGTTCATGGGATGTAGGCATCCCAATGGCAAGGCCATTGTTTATTGTCCATCCTTAAGTGCCATCGAAAAGGTGGTGATGAGCCACCTTCTTAAACTGCTGCAGTTCATGTGATGTCGGTACACTGTTATGATCCCAGCTGGGATTACCCCTGGACAGGCCTGGTCCCAGGGTGGAACCCAGCTTGATGGATCCTAACTTTTATTTGTTTGTTTGGATATGAGGAGAGAGTAGCTAGTGAACAGAGTCAATGGAGTCAGCTAATAAACATTTAACCAAAGAATCAGACATTTATTAAACAAGGAAAGATGGATTATATTACAATACTCCTTCACCCACAACTATATCTTTACAGATATATACATATTTGTAAAGATAACACAAGTTACAAAAACAATCTTACACTGTAAAGTTCACTGTAAGTATACAGTTCAAGTAAACCAATAGGCACACTGTGATCAGACACGCCACACTCAGAAACCAAGTGACACTTGCCACCTCAACCAGATCCTATGGATCTCTCCTTAACTCTCCCACAGATGCTTGTCACGCCAAGAGCCAACTGGTCTCACCGAGCTCCGTCTTCCACATGAGGTTTCCAATCTCCACACTCCAAAAATTTGCTTTGGAATCATCTCCCAAACCAACATTTGCCTCCAGGGTTTCGAACTCTCCTTCTGATGTTCCTCTTCCCTGGGTCACCACATGCATTCAAGCTGTTTTCATGCACTCTCTCTCTCACCGACTCATCCATCAACAGTACCACTGCTCCACATGCCCATAGCAAAGAGTTACAGACCTTCAACTGTCTCTTTGGACCTTCTGGCCTCTCGCTTTAAATCTGCTTCCTTTAAGCTTGAAGCTTGGAACCTTGTTTTATGTTCCTTATTTTCACTTCCACAGAAAGGACCTTTTTCCTGATTCCTGTTCCTTCCTTTGACTAGAAGGTCTACTTGGGACTTTCTCCTGCTCCACTCCCCTGGGTTTGAGGTCTTTTCTTTAACTTGGAACCTGCCATTATGTCCGATTTGCTCCAGTCTTTCGTGGCATCTGTTTTCAAATCCAACTGAACTCAAACAGCTTCCAAATCAAACTGCTGCTTTCAGTTTCTTCTGTGTGTGTCTGTGGGAGGGACCTGCGTCTCTAGACCCCTGTTGCTAGGCAGCAGTTCAGTTTCTCTATTCTTGTTTGTTTAACTTTGCTGCAACAGTCGTAAAACTCTCATTAGAAATCCAGACACCTTTTAATTGAAACTAGAACTCAATTTGACTTTTTCTTAACACATAAATACATAAATACAAATTGAATTTAAATGTTAAAGCTAAAATTCATTGTTAACAATCAAAAATACAATTATAGCTTACTTAAACTATCTCTATTTCCTAACAATAACCACAGTGCTGTTTGGGAGGGAGCTCAAAGACTTTGATCCAGCAACAGTGAAGGAATGGCAACATAGTTCCAGGTCAGGACTGTGTGTGGCTCCCTAGTATCTGCTGCTCTTGTTCTTCCAGGTGGTAGAAACTGTGTGTTTGGAAGGGGCTGTCAAAGGGTTACCATGTCCATTGTCCAATTCCCAATCAATAGTGAAATAATAGAAGGGGTTTTCAACTGTGCTAGGCCAGAGTTAGCACAAAGGATAATGATTGTGGATGTTGGAAGTCAATCATCTCAACCCCGGAATATTATTGCAGTCATTTCTCAGAGAAGCATCCTGGGCCCAACTATCTTCAGCAGTTTCATTAATGACCTTGCCTCCATAAGACTATATATGAGGTTGTTCACTAAGGTTAGCACAGTATTCAGCTCCATTTACAATTCCAAACACAATGAAGCAGTCCATGCCCACACAAAACAGAACTGGGGCATCACCAGGTTTTAGCTGATAAATGACAAGTAACATCCATGTTACATAAGTGCCAGGGAATGGATATCTCCAACAAGTCAAATTCCACAACCTCCATTTGACATTCAATGGCTTTATCATCATTGAACAGCCCAATATCAACATCCTAAGGATTGTTGTGTTTTTCTTCTTGTGATTAGATAAACATCAAGGCAGCAACCATGCACACCAAGATAAATAGATTCATTTATTAAGGATTTGAGAAGTTGGCAACAGTGTGACAGCAGGAGAGCTTGTACACATGTCTGTGTTGATAGCTTCCTCACAACAAATTCTGACTAAGTCTGAACTACATTGCATCATTTCCCCTCTAGTCATGTGTACAGAAAACATAACCACACCTGCTTAAAGACGTACCACAACAGGGATCAAAAATTCAACTGGACCTGCTGCATAATTGTCATGGCAACTAGAATGAGTCAGAGCCTGGGTTTTCTTGATCAATAGCTCATCTTCTGATGCCCCAAAGCGTCTCCAAGGTACAAGCCAACAGGGTGATACAATAGCCTCTTCCCTGGATGGATACATTGCAACAGTATCAAGAAGCTTGACACCATCCATGTCAAAGCACCCCATTTAATTGATGTCAGGTCAAAATCCTTGAATTACCTATGTAACAGCATTGGGAAAGCCATTTCACCACATGAACTTCCAGGGTTCAAGAAGAAGGCCCACCATTACCTTTTCAGGGCAACTAGGTATGGGTCGGTGACACCTACACCCCAAGATGAACTTTTAAAAATGTCCTTAAAGTCATTCAGAACCTCATTTTTTTCCCAATCACAAAATATTACAAAGCACATAGAGCATTGGGTGAGGCAGGGTGTGGAGGAGGGGTCAGTGGTGGGTAAATGGGTTGGGATTCACTATTAGGCCATGCTCACTCCCATTAAGAAAGGCAGCAAGCGAACTTTGTGCTCCCAGGTCATTTGAATGATTGTAGCAATCAACCATTCTATGTTTCTGGTAGGCTGTTTGTTCAACAGGGGGCCTCACAGTCTGCCTGGTTACCACATGTTCCAGCTAAGCTGCACCTCTTAAAGGCAACCCCCTCCTCTTAAAGGAGCATCGTAAGTTAAGGTTTAACTACTCCCCCAATTACGTACCATAGTGTGTCACTTCTTGAGGTGTTTGCGATGGTGTCCGTCTCTTCATTCCCATCATGGTATTGGCAATTTGGTGCACAGTGGGAATTGACCTGCAAGTCCTTCTCTTTAATTTCTCTTTATTTTTTGTAAGTTCTGTAGTCTAGTTAAATGGTTGGTAAGGTAGCTGACTCAGCTGACTGTGTAACAATTAACTGTCAAACACCTGAAGCCTGATTAGGGCCTGAATAGGCGGTTGATTACTATTTGAAGCTTAACTAGTGGTGAGTCAACTCAGGTCACCTCAGCTCTATTTAAGAAAGGGACTACAGTGTGCTTGCATGTGAATAGAGAAGAGACCTCATTGTCAGACAGACAGACAGACAGACAGACAGACAGACAGACAGACAGACAGACAGACGCAATTTGTTGCATAGGGGAAGAGATGCTACTTGCATTTTATTCTTTGCTATCCAACTTCTTAAATCTTCAGAGAGTGGTCTTGCCCTGCTGCAGCAGTAGAGGCTATAAGGGAAGGAATGACTGGTAAGTAGTGGGTAAGTATTTACTACTTTTATCGCTTATAGTTTAAGGTCTTCTTGTGGTTTATAGTTTGTATATTCTGTAGTAATGAGGGTCAGGAAAGAAGGGCCCTAGAGTAATTGACTTAAAAGGTTTAATTTAAAGGGGTAAATTATGACAGGAGTGTTCAAAGCAGTGGTGTGCTCCATGTGGGAAACTGAGAATGTTTCCAATACCTGGGACCAGCATGTGTGCAGGAAGTGTCCAGCTGTAGCTCCTGGAAGCTTGTGTTTCAGAGCTAGAACAGCAGCTGGGGACACTGTGGAGCATCCCTGAGTCTGAGAGCATTGTGGATAGCACATTTAGAGAGGTGGTCTCCCTGCAGCTGAAGGGACTTGAAGGAAGGGAATGGGTGACCACTAGGCAGTTCAAGAGAAACACTCCAGGATTGCCCTGGGGACTGCTTGTGAATTGTTATTCTATTTTGGAGACTGATGAGAGCACTGGTTCCTCCAGGGAGTACAGACAGAGCTAAGCTTCCGGCACCACAAGCAGCCTGTCTGTACAGGAGGGGAGGAAGAGAGGAAGGGCAATAGTAATAGGGGATTCTATAGTCAGGGGAACAGATAGGGGATACTGTGGCTGTCAATGTGACTCCAGGGTGGTGTGTTGCCTCCCTGGTGCCAGGGTCCAGGATGTCACTGAATGGCTGCAGGGCATCCTGAAGAGGGAGGGTGATAAGGCAGAGGTCATGGTACATGTTGGTACCAGTTACATAGGTAGAAAGAGGGATAAGGTCTTGCATCAAGAATTCAGGGAGTGAGGCAGTAGACTAAAAAGCAAGATTTCTCAGGTTGTAATCTCTGGATTACTCCCAGTGCCACATGCTAGCGAGCTCAGAAATAGGAGAATGGGGCAGATGAGTAGGTGGCTTAAGAGTTGGTACAGGAGGGATGGTTTTAGATTCCTGGATCACTGGGACTGTTTCTGGGGAAGGTGGGGCCTGTACAAGCGGGATGGTCTGCATCTGAACCAGATTGGGACTAACATCTTAGCAGGCAGGTTTGCTAGTGCTGTTGGGAGGAGTTTAAACTAATTTGGCAGGAGGAGGGGACAAAGAATGTTAGTAGAATAGGGACACATCATAATGCAGTAAAACAATCAAGTCAGAGGGTGTACAGCTACTTTAAGTTTCAAGGGAGTAAGGCAAGGCTGGATGGCCTCTACTTTAAAGCCAGGAGTATTACAAGTAAAATGGATGACTTAAGGATGAGAACTGACACATGGAATTGATATAGTAGCCATCACTGAGACATGGTTGAGGGAGGGGCAGGATTGGCAGCTCAACATTCCGGGATATAGAATCTTCAGGCAAGACAGGAGAGGGTAAAAGAGGAGGAGGCATTGCATTATTAGTTAAGAAGTCAGTTACTGCAGTAAAGAGAGATGATATTTTGGAGGGGGCATCAAATGAAGCTTTGTAAGTAGAGCTTAGGAATAAAAAAGGATTGGACCCCCAGATGGTCAGTGGGAAACTGAGGAGCAAATATGTGCACAATTTGTGGAGGTGTGTAAAAACAATAACAATAGGGTAATTATATCATGTTATTTCAACTTTCCCAACATTAATTGGGATAGACATAGTGTTAAGGGCTTGGATGGAGTGGATTTCTTGAAACGTGTACAGAAGAACTTTTTAGCTTAATATGTAGAGGGTCCAACAAGGGACGGTGCAGTGCTGGACCTAATTCTGGGGAATGAAGCCAGACAGGTGGCTGAGGTGGTGGTGGGGGAGCATTTTAGTGATAGTGACTACAACATGGTACAATTTAAGTTTATTATGGACAAAGAAATAGCCAAATGCAAAAAAATGTTTTGGATTGGGGGAAGAGCGGAATTTAGTAAAATAAGGCAGGATCTGGCCAAGGTAGACTGGGGAAATCTACAGAGGAGCAGTGGGGGGGGGCGTTCAAAAAGGAAATTGGGGTGGGGTGGTACAGGCTCAACATGTTCACTCTGGGGTGATGGTAAGGAGTAACAAGCCCAGAGAACCATGGATGACCAGAGATATTGAGCATACGATGAGAAGGAAAAGAGGGTTTTAGCAGGTACAAGGGAAGCAAATCAGCGGAGGCATTAGTGGAGTACAGAAAGTGCAGGGTGGAGCTTAAGAAAGCAATTAGGAGAGCAAAGAGGGGATATGAGAAAGCTGACTAGTAAAAGTAGGGAAAATCCCAAGATATTCTATAATTATATCAATGGGAAGAGAATAACCAGGGAAAGAGTAGGGTCCATTAGGGACAAAGGGGGCGATCTATGGTTGGAGCCAGAGTGCATTGCTAGACTGGTGACCGAATACTTCACATCCGTCTTCACCCAGGAGAATGAGGATCAAGGTATGGAACTCGGGGGGAGAGAGACTGCGAGGTTCTTGAGCAAATTGATATAGGGAGTGACAAGGTATTGGAGGTGTTGGCAGGCTTAAAAGTGGCCAAATCTCCAGCTCTGGATGATTTGTGTCCCAGACTGCTGAGGGAGGCAAGGGAGGAGATCGCAGGTGCTCTGACCCAAATTTTTAATTCCTCTCTGGCCAGGGGGGAGGTGCCAGATGACAGTGGAACAGCTAATGTGGTTCTGCTATTTAAGAAGGGTTGTAGAGAAACCAGGGAACTACATGCCAGTGAGTCTCATGTCAGTTGTCGGGAAAGAAGAGAATCAATGTCCACTTGGAGAGGCAAGGTTTGAACAGGGATAGTCAGTATAGCTTTGTCAGAGGGAGGTCATGCCTAACAAATTTGGCTGAATTTTTTTGAGAAGGTGACCAGGTGTGTAGACGAGGGTAGTGCAGTTGATGTAGTTTATATGGATTTCAGCAAAGCCTTCGACAAGGTCCCACATGGGAGACTTATAAAGAAGGCAAGTGCACATGGGATACAGAGTAATTTGATCAGGTGGATTCAAAATTGGCTTAGTTGTAGGAGACAGAGGGTGATGACAGAAGGGTGCTTTAGTGACTGGAAGCCAGTGTCCAGTGGCTTACCACAGGGATCTGTGCTGGGCAACTGTTAGTCATCTATGTCGCTTATATAAATGATGAATAAGTGGGGGTTAGGATTAGTAAGTTTGCAGATGACACAAAGATTGGCCGGGTGGTTAACAGTGAGGTTGAGTGTCTTGGGCTACAGGAAAAAAAATGGGATGGTCAAATGGGCAGTTAAGTGGTAGATGGAATTTAACCCTGAAAAGTGTGAGGTGATACACTTTGGAAGGAGTAATTTGACAAGGAAGTATTCAATGAACAGCATGACACTAGGAAGTTCTGAGGAACAAAGGGACCTTGGCGTGTGTGTCCATAGATCTCTGAAGGCAGAGGGGTATGTTAGTGGGGTGGTGAAAAAGGCATATGGGACACTTGCCTTTATCAATTGAGGCGTAGATTACAAAAGTAGGGAGGTCATGTTGGAGTTGTATAGAACCTTGGTGAGGCCACAGCTGGAGTACTGTGCAGATCTGGTCGCCACATTAAAGGAAGGATGTGATTGCACTGGAGGGGGTGTAGAGGAGATTCACCAGGATGTTGCCTGGGATGAAGCATTGAAGTTATGAAGAGAGGTTGGATAGACTTGGGTTGTTTTCATTGGAGCAGAGAAGGCTGAGGGGGCGACCTGATTGAGGTGTACAAGATTGAGGGGCATGGACAAGGTGGATAGGGAGCAGCTGTTCCCCTTCGTTACAGGGGACATAAGTTCAAGGTGAGTGGCAGGTGGTTTAGGAGGGACGTGAAGAAAAACTTTTTTACCCAGAGGGTGGTGATGGTCTGGAATGCACTGCCTGGGAGGGTGGTGGAGGCAGGTTGCCTCACATCCTTTAAAAAGCACATGGGTGAGCACTTGGCAATTCATAACATTCAAGGCTATGGGCTAAGTGCTGGCAAATGGGATTAGGTAGGTAGGTCAGGTGTTTCTCGTGTGTTGGTGCTGACTCGATGAGCCGAAGGGCCTTTTCTGCATTGTGTGATTTTGTGATGGTACTGCAAAGGCTATCGACCCTGATAATATTCCAGGAATAGTCCTGAAGAATTCTGCTCCAGAAATTGCCACGACTCTAGCTAAGCTGTTCCAGTACATCTACAACACAGGCATCTACCTGGCAAAGTGGAAAATTACACAGGTATGATCTGTACACAAAACCAGGACAAATCCAACCCAGCCAATTACTGCCCCATCAGTCTACTCTATCAGTAAAGTAAAGGAAGGGGTCATCAATAGTGCTATCAAGCAGCACTTGCTCAGCAATAACCTGCTCACTGACACCTAGTTTGGATTCTGCCAGGGCCACTCAGCTCCTGACCTCATTACAGCCTTGGTTCAAATATGGACAAAAGAGCTGAACTCCCACAGTGAGGTGAGAGAGACTGCCCTTGACATTGACTGTTCTGGAGAATTGCAAACACTACACCCTTGTTCAAACAAGGTTTTAAGGATAAACACAGTAATTACAGACCAATCAGTTTAACTTCAGTGGTGGTAAAGTTTCCAGAAACAATTATTTGGGATAGAATTAGTAGTCACATGGAAAAATGTGGGTTGATTAGGAAGAGACAGCATAGATTTCTAAAGGGGAAATCGTATTTAACTGATTTGCTGGAGTTTTTTGAAGAGGTAACAGAAAATGTCGATGAGGGTAATGCTGTTTGTGGTGAACATGGGTTTTCAAAAGGCATTTGATAACATGCCACACAACAGACTTGTGAGAAAAGTTATTGTTCATGCAATAAAGGGGACAGTAGCAACATGGATACAAAATTGGCTGAGTAATAGGAAATAGAGGGTAATGGTCAATGGATATTTTTCAAGCTGGAGGGAGGTTTGCAGATGATGTAAAGTTTGGGAGTGTTGTAAACTGTGAGGAGGACAGTGTAGAACTTCAAAAGACATAGACTAGGTGGTAGATGCAGTTCAATGTAGAGAAATGTGAGGTGATGCATTTTTATAGGAAGAACATGGAGAGACAATATAAAGGGTACAATTCTCAAATGGTGGGCAGAAGCAAAGGGACCTGACTGTATATGTATTTAAATCATTGAAGGTGGCAGGACAGGTGGAGAGAGCAGCTAATAAAGCATACATTATCCTGGGCTTTATTAATAGGGGCAGAGAGTACATGAGCAAGGAGATTATGTTGAGCTTACATAAGACACTAGTTAGACCTCAGCTGGAGTATTGTGTAGAGTTCTGGATGCCACACAGGATGTGAATGCATTGGATATGGTGCAGAAGAGGTTTACAAGATTGGTTCCAGGGATGAGAAACTTCAGTTATGAAGATAGCCTTCTTTCCAAGGAGAAAAATCCCAATATTTCCAAGCTAAGAGGAGATTTGATAGAGGAATTAAAAATCATGAGGGGGCTGGTCAGAGTAGATAGGAGGAAACGGTTCCCTTCCCTTTTGTAAAAGGAATGAGCACGAGTGGGCACAGATTTAAAGCAATTTGCAAAAGAAGTAAATGCGATGTGAGAAAAAAACTTTTTCACACAGCGAGTGGTTTGTCTGGATCTTGTTAA